>NW_022436963.1:19703850-19773830 GCF_009761245.1 Sapajus apella
AAAAAAAAAAAAAAAAAAAAAAAAAAGGAAAAAGAAAAGAGAGAAAATGTAGCTTATTTCATAAGATGAAGATTGTCCAACAGAGTAAAGCCTATTTGTTGACATTTTTGGGTCATCTGTTAATGGACTAGGCAAGCACATTGAGAAGTTTACTACTTGGCTTTTTTCTATTATAGAATGATGAAGAATGCTTTCACCAAGATACAATTCAACATGTTTTTCAATGAAATTGAGTATAACTTTCACAAAGCAATACAGTGGTTTTAGAGTATAATATATTATGCCACCTTGCCATTGTCACTGATACAGTAGGTTATGGAGGGTATAAAAATTGTTCATATGAGGAGATCCACCATATTCTTCACCTGCACAGGGTACACACTCCTTCCCTGGGACGTTAAATATCATGTCATAATATTACCTTTTATTTTAATTAAGCTAGACATCCTCATTTTAAAAGCTATTAGAGTTTGCTTGACAAACAAGTGTGTCATGTCTTTCTGTGA
This sequence comes from Sapajus apella, assembly GCF_009761245.1. NCBI lineage: Eukaryota > Metazoa > Chordata > Mammalia > Primates > Cebidae > Sapajus > Sapajus apella. Next base: position 19,704,357 of record NW_022436963.1, read on the forward strand.
GCTGTCTACCTTCTAAATAAAAGACTGTGTGTTTAGTGAATTGTGGGGCTCAAGCCATCTCCAGCTAGTTTATAAGTATAAGAAAACATGATAAAAGGCGCTGCTCTGGAATGTGAGAGCTCAGGGCTAGTGGCAGCAGTAATGGAATCTAATTTCCTACTACCCATGGGAATATACAAAAGTGATGAAATAGAATCAGGTTCACACTTTAAAGAGGAGACCATCAATTGTATGTACATGCCTCTTAATATATCCCCTATTAAAGGTTTAGAGATTTGAGATTGAATAGGTCAGGATTTTTTTTCCCATTGTAAAAGAGCTTGGGGCATATCAATGGATGTCATGACATGTTCACATCATTGGTTCATGAGTGGCTCTCATTTGTTTATTTTATTTACTTAGGTAGTTTGCTTCATTTTCCAAAAATTTAAGCTCTCATCCTGGTAGGTAGTTACATTATTAAAAGAAATAATAATTACAAAATATAAAACCCAGGATCCCAACCCTAACTGACTTTTATAGACCAGGCTATGTTTATCCAGTTCTGATTCCCACACACTTAAAGAGGATATAACCCAAGAGTAGACTGGCATATTATGAGGAAAACTTGCGTATTGCAGCCATCAGGCCATGACACATGGATATATGGCCAGAGATCATGGAATGGGTTGGAAATGGCTTCTTTAGAAAGACTGTGAATAAGTTGGTAAAGGCATTATAATTGGTTCGACGGTAGTCTCGAACATGGCACAAAAGGCCCATAAGCCTACAGAAACTAGCCAGGTAACACTAGTTAAGCAGGGCCACCTACAGCGCCTAACATACCATGATGAAGGTAGAAACCCTGGCACATTGCAGGGTACCACTAGCCAAAATTTGATCTCAAACTGTTGTTGCCATGCATGGAAACATGCTTAATGCTGCTCATTAAGGAGCCATATGTCCATATTCTTCTGACTTATTTTTAGGAATATCCAGAAATTCAGATGCTGGTAAATGTGTGGACAAAAACAAACTCAAAGTATTTTTCCTCTGCTCCCACACCATACAACAATCAACACAGAAGACTTCTGTGACTAAATATGTGGGGGGTTTTCCCAGCATATCAAGCAAGCAATTCTGCAGCTAATACCAGATGAATGTTCTCTAATTCAATTCTGTTCTCACACTATCTACCTGGAGATAACATCACATCCCACAGGTTGAAGGCTCATTGTCACAAGTCTGATCTCCACTTCTGATGCCAATCACAGCCCCAGGTTGTTTTACTTGTGCTTCCGACTGACTGGCTACAAATGGAGTATCCCACCCCCCCCACCACTCCCACCCGCTTGGGTTTTATTAATTTGCTAAAGTGACTGATAGAATGCAGGAAAACACTTACTTATATTTACCAATTAATTATAAAGGATAGTACAGAAGATATAGATGAAAAGATGCATATTATGAAGTGTAGGAAGGGGTATGGAGCTTCCATGCCCTCCCTGAGCCCGCTCCCCTCCAGGACCTCCACGTGTTCAGCTGCCCAGAATCTCTCCAAACCCTGTCCTTCTGAGTTTTTATGGAGGCTTCTTTACGTAGGAATGATTGACTAAATCATTGGCCATTGGTAATCAGATCAACCTTCAGCTCTTGTCGCCTCCCTAGGTGTTTTAGGTAGGGCTGAAGTCCTGACCTTCTAATCCTGCCTTGGATCTAATGCTTTGGGATAAGAGCTGGTCTCCTTTCAGAGAAGCTAACTAGAAGCAGCCAGCCATCATCAGTCAGCTCATTAGCATATAAAATGACATCACTTGGCAATTCTAAGGAGTTTGAGAGTTGTATGCCAGGGCACCATGTTGAAGACCAAAAGTGTATTTCACAATATCGAAATATGAAATATCCAAATTTCACATATTTATAACCCATTGAAATTTTGTTAAATGTGGCCCAAAACTACATTATTCTCATGTATTTGCATTTTCATGTGATTCCTCTGGTGGTAGAAGAAGTGGCAGAGACAGCTAGTTTGCAGGCAATCATATATAATCTACAGCCTATCTTACCTATGCCACTAAAGATTTTATGGGAACATCAGTTGTCCTCTACTGGGTGAAATGTCAAGGTTGCAAAAAGGAGCCAGCCTCTCTGTTAGAATGGAGTAAAATTATTGCATTTCCATGGGCTTCAACTTTGGGGTAACCAAACTAGTGTGGAAGCAAACTTTGGGGACCAAAAGGAAGCAGTATAAGGTTGGCAGAGCCTACCAGCTTGTGCAAAATGTCCCGAGATGCTTTTACATCTACTCAAAAGAATGCTAGGTACTGGCTGGCCAATAAAAATGGCCCCCCCTTCTGATTCTCTGTTGAGTCGCATGGAATCATTTCGTGACTCCTGCTGCTGTCTACATCTATACCTGGACTCCATGTGAGTTCTTGCTGTGTTTGGACCCTAATCTGGCTCCTCCAAAGATGACTATACTTAGAAGCTTTCAAGGTTTCTCACCCCCCACCACTCATCTCACCACTGTCACATTTTCTCTCCTCTCTTCTCCCCTTTACATCTCACGCCTAAAAGGCACTGTATGTGTTGAGAAGAGCTCCTCAAAGGTTCAAGTCCTTGCATTCTACTTACATATTCAACCCAGAAGAGCTTGCAACCTCTCTCCCTGAGTTTTCGTCTGCAAAATAGAAATCATTATACAAAATTTAAAGGTTATGTGTGGATTAGAGAAATAGAGAAAGTGGAAATCTTATACAAACATAAAGCAATTATTATTCCCAGATAACTGTTACTGTACTACTCTCAAATGACTAAGGTGTCACCTAGATGCTCCCTGTGTCTGTGCTAGCTCTACTCAAGGCAAATAAACATAGCAAAAATAGCTAAAATTTTATTTCATATTTCTTTTCTAGAAAGCTGGAAGACTAGATAGATGCTTGCTCCATTTTGTAGAATTCTCCATCTGCTAGCCCGTGTTTTTAAGCCACTGGAAAATGCCAGTATAACCCACACTTGAGTGGTGCCATTGACATAAGCAAGTAATAGCATGTTGGAGTATGCACCCTGCTGGTGTCCAGAGTGTTAATTCAGAAGCTGAGTTGCCAATGACTTGAGCCATCTGGTGTGTAAGACCATGATCGGCAACTACGCACAACGCCATGGCCAGGCCACTGTTTCCCTCACACTCAGCTCTTTTGTCATTCAGGCTAACTGAGCAAGCAGATTCACATATAATCCTGCATACTGCAGAGTTGTGATCTTTTGTGCCCTCTCTTACACCTACCTCACTGGTAAAGACACTTTTTGTTCATTAATTCAGTTATTCGTTCAATAAACAAATATCTGTTGAGTTCTTACCATGTGTCAGGTATACTACTAGATACTGGGGATGACTTCAGAGCTTACATTGTTCTAGGGGAAACAAACAAAAAAGTAAACAAATAATCAAAAATGATCATAAAAAAGAAATTCGGAACAAGCCAAGAAAGTAAACAATGAGAGGGAAATGCTAACGTTAGGTAAGATGACCATGAAACATCTCCTGGAGGAGGTGGCATTTAGCTGAGAACTAGAGGATAGCAAGAAATGGCCCTGCAGAGAGCTGATGGGGAGTGGAAGTGAACCAATAGGGGTATCATAAGTGGACACATCAGTATGTGCCACTGCCCTAGCCAAGGAAGAACTCAATTGTTTGCAAAACTTAGAGAAAGTCTTTTTCAGTTTGATTTGAAAGCAGAGTAATTGAGAGCAAAGTGGCATGAGATTGGGGGAGTAAACTTGACATCAGATTATGGGGCCATGTAGGGCATGATGAAGAGTTTGGGTTTTATCTGACTTGTAGCAGGAAGCCATGAAAAAGGATTTTTAAGCCAAGAGTGGCACAATCTGATTTATACTTACAGCAGTCGCTATTGGTGTCTATCCGTATTCTCTCCTTGTTCCCTTATATGCGCAGGGCAAACCAGACATGTCAGGAAATTAGGAGAGCAACTGTTGACAAATTAGACTGATATAAAAGTTTCCCAGCTTCCTTGCTCCCAGATGGGCAATCCTGAGGTATGTTTTATATCAGGGCTACACAGTGGAACTTTCTGCAATGTGAAGACATTCTATATCTGAGCTATCCAATGTGGTAGCCAATTGGCACCTGAAACTATTGAGCACTGAAATGTGGCAACTACAAGACAGAAACTGATATTTAGTTTTATTTAATTTTCAATGTTTAATTCGGCCAGTGGCTATCATATGGTACAGTACAGTTCTCTTCAGCATTTAAGAATTCCCATGTAAGACTGAGCCCAGGCTGCCTAAAGCCATAGCCAGCCCATAAACACACACTTTATTGGCTTCCCTTAATTTCCTGTCTTATTTCCTTAAGTCCTTAACAGTGCTTCTTGGCTTCATCTTTCAAATAAAATTCTAAGGTAGCTTTTAAGATGAAAACTCAGGTTCCAAAATGGAGAAGAGATTGAAGGGCGCCCAAGTAAACTGAGGGGACCAGTAAGGATGTTTTTGTGGTATTTAGTAATGTACATGGAAGACTTACCGTGTCAAAGCCTGAGGACAGAGCAGTGAATAAGACTATTCCCTTCATGGGGAGCTGATGACTTAGATTCAAGTCTCAGCTATATCAATCAATTGCCATTCAGTGGACCGAGTTATCTAAGGCCATCTTGATAAACAAGCATAAGACTATGCTGAGTCTTTTAGAGGTTAGTCGTAGAGAGAAAGTTTTTGTTTCATCTGATTCAGTTTACTCTCATGAGGCCTGGCCTCATTGTCAGTGAACAAAGTTCAAATTCAATTATGAATGAGAAGGTTTCAAATTTGTCTCTTAATTGCAATATCTTCTTTTACTGAATGTTAATGAAAGCATAGCATCCTAGTAAATGCATTAGGTTAAAAGAGTCCTAATTTTTAGTCCTAACTTAGGGAGTCACTTAAATTTCTCAAATCAGCTCTTAGAACTGGCATCCTATGCAGGCAACAGCCAATGATAACAGTGAGGAAATATGGTAAGTTAGCTAAAGAAACAGTTCGGAATTTTAAAAGACATGGGCAAAATATTTAGCAAAAGCAAACCATCAAGAAAGACTATATATAAGAATGACAGGAACCTGGAAGAACATAGTAAGGAAAGTTAAATTCCCCCAGTGACATATGGCTTCCCCAGAATGCTAAGAACAACCTAAAGAACTTTTTGTAGTTAGGGTCAAAGCAAGAAAAACAAGGAAGGGACAAACCTACTGCCTGAATCCAGTAATGTGTAGGTGATAGAGAATTCTGATTTTTCTCAAGCAGCTATGTTGTTTCAGCTAAAATTGCCTGAGAAGAAATAGTGTTAAGAGAAAAATAAACCCAAGATAGGGAAGGAGATTTGTAAGACAGCATCCTGCTCTCCTCGGTGATTGAATTACCCAGGATGCATGACAGAGGGAAAGGGAAAGCCCTGATTTGTACCATTTATTGATCCCTGTGGTGTAAATCCTCTCACTACAGCTGATTTCAAGATACCAGTGTGGAGACGGGAAGAGATGTACGCAGTCGGCTCTCACGAGCCAGTAAGAGCCAGCTCCCATATATCACTCCCTGCATAAGAACTACATTCCTAAAACCAGAAGAAAAGGCAAACTATCAAAATATTGCCACGCCAATGCCAAGGAATTTTGAGGCACCGAAATGAGGTGCTTCCAGAAGTTAGAATCAGTTAAGTATAATTATTTCAAAAAATAAGTAGATTCTGAAAACTGTACACTAGTGACCCTGAGGTATATTCTCGAGTGTATCTTTAAGGGAATTTGTATGAATAATTAGGGAAACAGTAATCACTAGAGGCCAGCTTGAGTTCACTGAGAAAAGAATCGTGTTGGACACCTTTTCCATTGGCCTCATTGTTTAACTAGTCTGAGAGATTACGTTTTTAAATGATGGACATAATACATCTAGAATTTTGAAAAGTACAAGTCCAGTCCAAGAGTGGCAAACTGGCTCCTACACTAAATCTGGCCTGCTGACTTTATTTAAAATAAAGTTTTATTCTAACACAACCTTTTGTTACATACTGGCTACAGCTGCTTTTGCACAACTATAGCAGTTGAATGGTTGAAACGGAGACTTTAAGGCTCTGAAAACATAAAATACTATCTGATCCATTATAGAAAACATTTGCTGACACCTGGCTTATTATGGAGACCTCTGGATCATAGTGAAACCTTGTGTAGGTTTATAATCATAATGAATAGCCATATTTCGATGTTTCTAATTCATGGACTAGTCATGTCCTGGAGAAAGATTTCTAGTGGTTGAATCCTGGGTTCTGTCCTGACCATGTCTTATGCAATGTTTTATCATGTGAAAGAGGGCATTAGTGTGGCATGCAGACGAATTTTGCAGGTACGTACATTCAAAGTGGCCATTGACCACCTTGCATGGTTGAAGCAAGTTCAAGCAAATTAGACAAGCAGACAAAAGTTCAGCTGTGATGATTAGAAACAGTTTAAGAACACAGTGTTCAGATTCATAGAAAAACAATAAGTGGATCGAGAATGAAGCTGCATTTAAGTAATTAGAGGTCTGTCATTTAGAAAAGAAATTAAATTAATTTTTAAAGAGTACATGGAATTTATAGCCACACACATTTCAGTTTAATATAAGAACAAATAACCCAGCAGATTCTCTTTGGAAGGTAGTGAGTTTCTTGTTACTGATGGTGTTCAAACAGACAAGAACTGTTAGGAACATTCTAGAAGGGTTCATGCCTATGCAATCTTTTCTTTCCCAGAATGTGTGGTTCTCTGAGCCTGTTTCATTATCTGTATAATGAAAATGAAATTAGAGATACTCTCTAATGCCAGATTCTTCTGACACAAAGAATTCTAGATTCAGAAGAGCAGCTCTAACTGCCTATAAGGAGTTTGCTTTGTTTAAAAATGCAGATGTCCCTTAACTGTCTAACAGCATTGCTTACCAGCAAAAACAAGGTGTTGTTTTTTCTTTTTCTTTTTTTTTAAAAACAATTTCAACGGCATCTGTTTCTTCAGAGTAAGTAAGCCACTTGTAAGGTAAGCCAACTCCATCTCTAATTAGTCAGTTACATCAATAATAGGTTGATAATAGAAATGACTTGGAGTCATAGGAATTTTATAATAAACCAACAGTCTTTTTTATGGAGGCTGGCAGAAAGACTTCAGAGGTGTTCAATCAGATATATCCATGACTGCAAAGATGAACCTGCCAAAAGTTTGATAACAAGGAAGCAGAACAAATACAAATAGTTGAAATATAAATTGGCCAAAACTATAAAATGGTTGAAGGCATGAATTGGTTCAAAAATGTGAAATTAAATAAGCAACTGAATATTTTAGCCAGAGATGTTTATGCTATCTTTACAGATAATACTTTATGCAATTTATAGATATCATCTAATTATATACTAGATTTTTAAAAAGCAATAATATATTAAGTCATGGGATATGCAATTAATGAAAATTCGTCTAGACAAAAATTTCTCGACTCTATTTTGCATTCCAGCTTTAACATGCTATTTAAACTCTCAACAATCTTTTTAGCAATGTCTAAACAGAAGACCACCAGATATTCTTTTGTCTCATTACCAGTTTTGTGTTTCTTATGTTAGGAAAAATTATTAAATAGGAATTGTCACCACTAACTCAAAGGTGCAATGGCCATTGCTAATTAATTTTGTCATTGTGGCAAATTTGCAGAGTCCAACAGCAATATGCAAATCAGTTGTCTCAAATACCCTAAAGAGCTGAACAATGCCTGCGTGCATACAAATGCCACCAAATAAATGTGTGGCCTATGTCAGAGGGATAGTTCTCAGAAGATATCTCACTATAGTCTTGCCCTAATACAGTGATTGTCAACCTTATAAGATCTAACACTGCCTTTTGATAATAAGTATTTTCTGACATGACCTTACTCTCTTGAAGCGAAATTCATGAATAGCATCCTTATATATGTAATTCAGAAAAATCAATATAACTCTCAAATGTGATATAGAGGAGAAATATAAGAAAATCTGTTTAAAAATGTTTATTTTTAAATTTGTAAATAGTCTATAATATAATGCCGGAAGACATAATGAAATAAAGTTGTACACATATTTATAATAAGTATTAGATTTAAGAGAAGCAAAATTTACCCAGATACAGTTGACACATTGTTTTATATTTTCAAATACAAGCTCAGTAAAAATATGTGTGCACATGGTATAGGTGTGTAGCTATAAACCCAAGAATACAACATTGTAAATAAAAACAAACAAGTAGTATTATTGGTGATTCAAATCCACAAGCCAGACTTACATAATTTTTCTAAAATGATAATTGATTTTTAGTAAAATTTAAAACAAAAGAGTACAATCTTTCCCCGATTTACATGGTAGTTGCATTCCTGGGTAATTCTAATATAAATCAAAATAATGCCAATGCAAGCATCTATCAATTAACAAATAGATAAAATACAATACAGCATATTCAAATGAGAAAATATTACTCAAACATAAAAAGGATGACAACTCCATGCTGTAACATGTATCAGTATTTCATCCCTTGAAAATCTTACGTTAAGTGAAAAAAGCTAGACTCAAAAGTTCACATATTATATGATTCCACTTACATGAAATGTCCAGAATAGGCAAATCTATAGAGACAGAAATAAACTAATTTCTGGGGGCTAGAAAGGAGACATAAAGGAGTGACTGCTAATTGGAGATAAAAATGTTCTGAAATTAGATACTGGTAATGGTTGTACAATCTTGTGAATGCGCCGAAAACCACTAAATTATAGACCACTTAAAAAAAGAGTAAATTTTATGGAATGTTAATTATGTCTGAGGTCTTAAAAATTACTTTTTGTAAACTGAGTTCATTTCTGGGCTTACCTCATCGTAAGCAGGTTTTTCACTTACATTAATGTTCAATGAGACATTAATAATTCAGTGGGACAATAATTCTTCCTTGATCAGAATTACATCTTACACTTCAGGACATAATAGCACTTCTCCCAGCCTACCACATAGTAGTAGCATCCTACAACTGCTGTGAAAACCAAGAAATCATTGCACAAATTTCCATGTGGCCCTCAAAGATATTTTTAGTTTAGATATTGTGCGTGTTGACAACCACAGCCCTAGCAGCATGCAAAAATAATCAAAGTGTATAAATAGTTTGCAGTGCAACTCCCTGCATTTCTAAACTGACAAATAGCCACAACTTTTCACCCCTTACAGACCACTTCAAGGACTGTCCTAGTTGTATGATTTGGTCCCTTCACCTGTCTATTTGTCACATTTCACCCCAACTTTTAAGACAGCAATGTGAAATGTTTTCTTGTGCAGTAATCTATGCAATATTTGCAGGATTCTGGGATTTTTCCTAAATAAACAGGATTAGGATGTGCAGTATTTTTGAGAATTTGCAGTATCCCTTAAGTTTCAGAAATATCTGCCTCAAAGAGGAAAATTTTATCAACCTGCTTCAAGGTAGAGGATAAAAATACAAGAAAGCTTCTAAGATATATAGGAAAGAATTATCAGGGTTAGATGTTTTCCTGTTTCTCAAAGATTTAATTTTTTACTTTTCATTTAAAATAGCAGCTAAGGGCCAAGCACGGTGGTTCACATCTGTAATCCCAGAACTTTGGGAGGCCAAGGTGGGTGAATCACCTGAGATCAGGAGTTCAAAACTGGCCTGGTCAACATGGTGAAACCCCATCTCTACTAAATATACAAAAATTAGCTGGGTGTGTGGTGGGCGCCTGTAATCCCAGCTACTTGGGAGGCTGAGGCAGGAGAATCAGGAGAATCACTTGAGCCTGGGAGGTGGAGGTTGCAGTGAGCAGAGATCACTGCAATGGTGTCATTGTACTCCAGCGCGGCCAACAAGAGCGAAACATCACCCCAAACAAACAAAAGCAAACAAACAAAAAACAGCAGCTAAGAGGGCCTCAAACCATGAGCTTCAAATGTGAAACCTAGTAGCAGAGTACTTGCAGAATTATAGACGCACCAGGGGCTACTGATGTCACCAAAAATAGCAAACTATCTTTTCAGTTTTTCTTTTCTGTAATTGGCCCCTTCCAAGTGCTGAAGGCTTAAAACAAGGATCTAAGTCAGTGATTCTGAAACCAAGTTTTGACATACGCAGGGATGTCTCTAATGGTTTCAAAGAAAATCTAAAATTCTCAAAATGCTTCATTTTTATTGGTGTTTTTTGCTGTTTGTTTGTTTTTTCAAAATAAAGAATAAAATATGCCCCAGAGTATCCTAGAAGATGTGAGTAATGCAACACAGACTTTCACAAAGGTGATATCCTAGCCTGCTGGCCACTGGCTGATATCACTGCAAGAATGCCTTCTGTAACCTCCTGTGAACCACTTCTACTTGTGGGATTGGATTCTAATGAAACAATCATTCCGTTTAAACATTGACCATAGTTTCCAAAGAGAGAGGAAAGGAATGTATTTTATTCAAAAATGTCATTCTCTTTCTAAACATCAATTGAAGATTTTAAAATCCCATAGTAGAATTAGAGACATGTCTTGTATTTTTCTATGATAATTCCATTTGACCTCCTAACAGAAGCGCTGTGAATTCTACAACTGAAAATAAAAACTTTTTGTTGAATATTTTAATCTGAACATACAACTAATTATCTCTCTGAATAAAATTGTCTAGCCTTCAAGTTGACCACTCTGCTTTTCACATTGGTTTAGGCTTATATCTGAAAAGAAAAATAGATTTATGTCAGATCAAGCACACTTTTAAAGAAACTCAAGATAGGCTAAGTCTATTTTGGGGATAGTCATTCAGTGGGCATAAAATTGGTGGTCATTATGTTGGTTTTTATAACTTCTGGGATTTTTAGCAGATTTTAATGACATTTGAAATGTGTGTGGGGTGTGTGAGTTTGTGTGTGTGTGAGAGAGAGAGAGATGGATTTTACTGAGGCAGCTTTAAACTTCTATGGGTTTCAGAGTTGACTGATCCCAACGTAGTTTAAGCATCTATGGAAAAGTGACTCATTTAGGTCTTCACTCTGCCCTATCTGCTATTAGAACTGCCAGCTCCCAGGTCAAAGTCCCTGAATATGCAGAAAGATCCCTAGGTTTATTACCATTGTTTCATGCTGGAGCTCTTTTTTCATGTTTTTTACCTTTAATAATAAGTAGATAGAATGACAATGTCATGAGAAGAGACAACCAGACATTATGGGCCTCTTGATGGAAACACGTTTCTCCATCTACAAAGAAGTCTTGCCTCAAAAACACAAAGAACAGGTAAAATACAGTGTCAATCTGATCAAGACTTTAGGTCTAACTAGTAACTTACAGAAAATTTAAGAGACAGAGGAACATTTTAGACAACACCATGGAGATGTTGTCAACAAAATGCAGACTTTGAGAAAACTTTACAGAACAGAGAAAATCCAAAATTTCAAACATGAAAGTAGATAGAATTATGTAATAACTCTTCTGTACTCATCACTCAGTTTCAACAAGTGCTAGTACATGGCCCACCTTGTTTCATCCATATACCCACCCACTTCCCAATCCCAGATTATTTTAAAGCAAATCATATCATCTGTAAATATATCAGACTGTATTTGTAAAAAATAAGCCATTTTCCTCAGACTTAACCATAATACAATTATCAAAACAAATAAACAATTAACAATACATTATTAATATTAGCTACCAAATCAGTTATATTTCCCATGTTCTATTGCCTTATAATTTTTTAGTAAATTGCTTGAGTCCAAATAAGTTCTATATATTATAATAGATTGAAGGCTTTTAATGTCCATTTTAACTTATGTGTTTTCTTTCTGCCTTTCTTTTTTTCTTCTTTGAAATAATTTTTAAGAAATGGATTGTCTCTGTTCTGTGAAGTTTTCCCAAAGTCTGAATTTTGTTAGTAACATCTCCATGGTGTTGTTTAAAATGTTCCTTTGTCTCTTGAATTTTCTATAAATTAGTGGGTTAGATCCAAAGGTTTGATCAGATTTACATTGTATGTTTTTGTTCCTTATTTTTTTGGGCAAGGCTTCATAGGTGGATATGTTTATTTCCATCAGAAGGCACATAATGTCTGGTTGTCTCTTTTCATGACAATATCAGCCATTGATCACAACTTCTCAGATACACTAATATTTTAGCATGATATTTTAATTTTTATAATTCCTTCTTTGTTTGTTAGCTGAATACTACTCCAAAGAGAAATTTTCTCACGTTGTTATCCAGAGGTACATATTTTATAAGCAGGCATGATAAATGCTTGATTCTCTTGGTTTATCAGTTTTCAAAATATTGACTTGTTTCAGTAGCAACCTTCAAGGAAGCTAATGAATTTTTTAGTATGATAATGACTTCATGGAAGTAAATGTATTTGATATGTTTCTCTTTTTTGCACGTATTATCCTTACTGATGCTCTAATTGCCCCATCTTCAACCAGCTGAAACTTACTGAGGTTTTGCCAGGGACTTTTAAAAGAAAAATACAAAAAAAAAAAATCCAGTAGAAATTTCAAGGTCTTCCTGAGCTGCACATTAAAAACTCCCTTCCTTTGTGGAGTCCTTGACAGAGTATAAATGCTCTATCATTTTATTTGGTCATCTCCAAAATAAAAATAACATTGGCAGTCAGCTCTCAGATGATAGATGGTGGTGTTCACATTATGCAGAAGAGCACAGAGAGCCCAGATAATTGAAGCCACCCTGCCTGTGTCACCAGGGCTTCTTGATAGTAAAGCTGTGAAGAGATATCAGGTCCAATTTCAAGGCTCTTAATATTGTATCTTAATAAAGCTAAGCCATGTTTTCCTCATGCTTATAATTTTTTTATTCCTTTATACTTATTATTGAGACCAATCTTAGGCGCTTGCTAGGTACTTAACAAAACAAATGTGGACTGATAATAACATTGATACCCCTTCCTGTAGAACATTTTTATGCTACAGTTTACCATGGTGAATTATATATTATGTTATATTTTCTCTTGTTTAGAACCACAGTACAGAAAGTTCAACAAAAATCCCATTCTCCAGGATGGAGAAAGATTAAGAAAGTGTTGTGAGTAAGCATTCTACAGAGAGAAAATTTTATTTTAACAAACTGTAGTCAGTTGGTTGAGCAAATGTAGGGAGAATGTGAAAGAGAAGAGTTTTGAAATGATTTTTTTTTTAGACAATCTTTTCCTGAAAGACTAGGTACTTTGATATGTCTTACCACTGTTGTACGTTTTGCTCCAACCCAATAAATTGGATCTTTTTCCTGCTGACTGGAGACATAAAATGAGCATAATATCTTAAGCATATTTCAAGTAGATTAGCTGCAATTGTAGTTGTCAAAATGGTCAAAGGCTCTGCAATGACTAGCTGCTTTCCTCCATCACCATTCCTATTACACTGTGGGGTTCAATGTGTTTGGGAGTAAGTGGGAATTTGCTGAAGAGTCAGGCAATAATTTTGTTCTCCAAGCAAGGTAACCACATTTACATAACAAGGTGAAATAAATCATTTCTCCTAATAACTGTTTAAAGAAACAATTGACTAAACAAAATAATAAGTATGATTGAAATTAACGTCAAGGCAAAGGTATTTTAGCAAAAGAATAACAAATGCCAATAACCTCTTTCCACATTTGTTCCCTCTTGCTAAAGTTGCTCTCTTTTAATAAAAAGGGGCCTCTGGTTTGCTTAATAGGCTACAAGAAATTAAGTGGATACCACAACAATATGAAACATCAGAATGAAAAGCTAAAATTGAAATCAGCCAGGCTTCAACTGATGTCTTGATGCAAAATGTCTTACACTTAAAGTCTAGATAGTAGGTTAGAACGTATTTTCTGTAAAAGAACAGATAGTAATTATTTTAGACTTTGCAGGAAACTACTGAACTCTGCCATCAGTATGTGAAGGAGTCATACACAATACATAAACAAATGGACAGGGCTGTATTCTGATATGATTTAATTACATTATTTACAAAAACAAGCAGCAGGCCAGATTTGGTGTAGGAGCTATAGTGTGCAGACCTCTGATATGGATGATAGCAGAATAGCTTACTTTCATCTGAGAATTTGGCACTTAGTTGCAGGGTGAGCAGAAAGGTAAACACTATAGAATATTTTTTTAAAGAAGTGGGCTACATAAGGGGTCACAGCTCAAATTTCTACAGGCTGAAGAATCTCAGTTCCATGAGAAATGTAGGTGTGCATGAGACATTTGAAAGGGTAGGACTGTGGCTGAAGCAGAAAGAACCCAGTGTCAAAAAATCCTGTTACTCAGATGTACCTGACAGTCACCATGTGGAAATGTGTAAGACCACCATCTTCACTAATTTTTTGATGAACTCTTCCTATTTTTAAATGCTGGAAAATAATATGAAAATTTTAAGACAATGTATGGGTAAACTGAAACAAATCTCAAGCCATCCAGAAAAGTATCTAGGAGGCATATTTTGGAAGGGAAGATGGGCAGGAAGGAAAGAAGAAAGGTAGGGCAGGAACCTGAGAAGGGAAAAAGACAGAAAGAAAAGGAGACAGATGGCCAAAATCATTCCTTAAGCACCAGTTTTTAAACTCTGCACAAGATGCTACATCCTAGTCATTCATGTTTGGTACGAGCTCTAGCCTGACGACGTGGTATGTGTTAGAAGAAAGGGGGTGTTTTTTATTTGTTTAATAACCAAAATGATAAGTGCTGTTTTCAACCTAATAGAAATGAAATAAATTGAAGTCCAAGATGGTGAAAGAAGAAATCTCAATTTTTGTTCATTGCCCCTATTATGGGACGCAGGACAAGTGTTCTTCTTTAGCCTCAGAACATCTATACCGATATTCCTTTGCATGAGATCAGCTGGGGAGCTTTGTAAAAATGCCAGAGTCCCAAGCCCCAGAGATTCTGATTTAATGGGTACAGACAGAGTGAGGCCCAGACTTTGTTATTTCTTTTTAAAGCATCATATGTTATTCTAAAGTATAGCCAGGCCAGAGAACCACTATTCTACACTAAGCACACATAGTGTTAGGATTTGGATTTAGGAAGAGTAGACAACGCAGAATTGCATCAGATTGCCATTAAGTGACATAGCCAGAAAGGATATGTTATGGAATTGAATCATCCAAGAAGCTCAACAGTCACCATAATGATGCTTCCTAACCATTCCCCAAAGGATCACCTGACCCATGTCTTAAATCAGAGCTTGGCAACTGCCTGCTTTTGTATGGCCTCTGTGGTAAGAATATTTTTTACACATTTAAATGATTGGGAAAATATTTTTAGGAATACTGTTAGTGACATGTCAAAATTCTATAAAATTCTAATTTTAGTGTCTATATATAAGTTTTACTGGAACCCTGCCAAGTGCACTCATTTATGTATTATCTGTGGTTGCCTTCACTCTACAATGACAGAGTTGAATAATTACAACAGGAACTGTGAGTCGCACAAAGCCCCAAATATTTACTATCTGTTTTTTTACAGAAAAGTTTTGCCAACCCATGTTTTAGAGGGAAGACTAACAAATATAACAAACAACTTCAATGTCTCAGTGGGTTAACCCAACAAATGTTTATTTCCTCCCCATGTAACACTGACACAGGCTCCTTCCATCTGCCTCCCAAATTCTTAACCTCTTTCTGCCTTGGATACTGGGCAGTCTGGTGTAGTCTGTCAACATTTTTCCACAATAGTAGTTTTAAAATGCATAAAATAAAATTCACGGGATTCAAAGAAAATTGTATTAAAACTCAGTGATCAAACTATTAAAAAACAAATTTAATATGTAGTAATATACATGCTTCATTATTAAAGTATTAAATAACAAAATCTAGCAGCAAGTTTAATAACTATCATAATTTTTAAGAAGTCTGAGGGTAAAAATACTTTGAAATATCTACAACAACTATAATGTAATATAAAGAATCTGTAATTTCTCTAGGTGACAAAGTCATAGGTACTTCTAATAGCATAGTGGTGATTTGCCTACATTCATAATAAATGAAAGTGCTAAATTCAAGATAGAGTCTCCTGAAAATACAGATGTAGAATTTTCTAGCCAAGCTTAGAAAATGGTTGAACTCCATTTTATCCATAGACTAAGAGGTCCTTGGATTCCAAGCTAAAAATACCTTGTAAAAATGTAGGAGAGGCTTCTACATTTCAGGGCCCATGGAACCTTCCATGGAGTCTCTGCTTCCAATCAGCAAGCAAAGAAGAGAGAACAAGCTCAGAGGACTACTCCAGATGTGTTAAAGGACAGGCTTGGAAGTGGTGTAAAGTACAACTCCCCACATTTCACTAAGCAGCACTCTGGCTTATGGCCCCAGCTGACTGCAGGGAAAGCTGGCTAAAAACAAAAACAGTCCAATTGTACACCCAGGAAGGAAAAGAGATAGCTTGCTGAATGCCCATTCAGTGCCCACCATAACCTCCCCTCCAGTATACTCCTCTCCAGAAAGCTATTGGCTGCTAGATTGCTGGCTCAAGCTGCCAATAAGAACACCAAAGCCTGAGTAGCTTAAACAGACATTTATTTTCTCACAGTTCCAGAGGCTGGGAAGTCCAAGATTGAGGTGCTGGCCAATTGGTTATCTCTCAAGGGCTCTCTTCCTAGCTGGTAGATGGCTGGTTTCTCACTCTGTCCTCATATGGCAGAGAAAGAGAGAAAGAGAGAGAAAGAGCATTCATAGTCACCCTGGGGGCTAGGTCTTCAACATATAAATTTGGGGGAAATACAATTTAATCCATGGCAGAAGCCATGTTGAGTTCTTCTTTAATAATTAAAGAAGGAAAGATGTTTTGTTGAGAGTCTTCCTAGTTGCTTGATCCCAATATGGTAAACAGCTCCACATTTTTCCATTTTCACGTTTTATCCTGAAGCAACAGAGCATTACATTAATTGACTTGTCTTATTAATTCAATAAGCTGCTTCCAGGATGAAATGCTTAGCTATGCTTGTTTGTTTTGGGCCCTTTTTTGGTTATTGGATGAAAGCTTCACGGCTTAAACTGCTCTGATGTTTTTTACAATCACTGAAAAATTTTATGCACTGGTGAAGATTTGCCACATTTTGAATGACTTCAAACTGCTAGTTTCTCATTATATTATAAATTAATTCACACTTTTTAGTATGACAGGAAAATATTGAGTGGTTCACATATTGTAGTAGGATATTTGCTTATAGTTAGAGCTGCTTTAGCATTTATTGTAAATGGCATTCGATGCAGTTAAATGTGATAGTCTTAAATAAAATCAAAAGAAACAGCCATGTGACAGTAACTACTCTAGCTGAAAACAGTGAAATGTGGACCTCACATACTTTTTTTCAAAATTTTTTAATTGACATAAAAATTATATATATGTATTGAGTACAACATGATGTATGAGTATATATATACATTGTGGAATGGCTAAATCTAGCTAATGAACAAACGAATTACTTCCTATCATTATTTTTGTGGTGGTTATGCTTAAAATCCACTTTCTTAGCACTTTTCAAGAATACAATATATTGCCATTAACCATAGTCACCAGGCTATATAACAGATTTCTGGACTTATTCCTCCTATCTAGCTGTAAGTGTATATCCCTTGACCAACATTTCCCCACCCTACTTCCTTCTAATCACTCCCCCCCTTCTGGTAGACACGATTCTGCTCCCTATTTCTATGAGATCAATTATTTCAGATTCTGCTTATGAATGAAATCATGCAGTATTTATCCTTCTATACCTGGCTTAATTCACTTAACACTATGTCCTTCAGGTTCATCCATGTTGTCACAAACGATAGAATTGCCTTTTGTTTAAATGGCTGAATAGTATTCCATTGTGTGTATATACACCATGTTTTATTTAATCATTCATCTGTTACTGGACACTAAAGTTGATTCCATATCTTGGCTATTGTGAATAGTGCTGCAATAAACACAGGAGTTCAGCTATCTCTTCAACATACTGATTTCATATCCTTTGGATACGTACCCAGTAGTGGGATTGCTGGATCACACAGTAGTTCTATTTTGAATTTTTTGAGGAACCTCTATGCTGTTTTTTGTAACAGCTATGCATTCTCACCAACAGTGCACAAGTGTTTCCTTTTTCCACATTCTTGCCAACTCTAGTTATCATCTGTCTTTTTTATTAATAGCCATTTTGCAGGAGTGTAGGGATATCTCACTGTTGTTTTGATTTGCCTTTCCCTGATGGTGGCTGATGTTGAGTATTTTTTCATATAACCATTAGCCATTTGTATGCCTTCTTTTGAGCAATGTCTATTCATTTTTCCCCCTTTCGAATCAGGATTTTCCCTTGCTATTGAGTTGTTTGAGTTCCTTGTAGATTCTGGATATTATTAACCACTTATTGGATGTATAGGTTGTAAGTATTTTCCCCCATTCTGTAAGTTGTCTCTTCACTCTGTTGATTATTTCCTTCGTTGCACAGAAACGTTTTAGTTTTATGTAATCCCATTTGTCTAATTTTGCTTTTGCTGCCTGTGATTTTTAGTCATAACTAGGAAATAATTGCCCACATCACAAGTGTCATGGAGTTTTTATCGTATGTTTTGTTCTAGTAGCTTCATAGATCTGGGATTAAATTAAAATCTTTAGCTGATTTTGCATTGATTTTTGTATAAGGTAAGAGGAAAAGGCTTAATTTAATTCTTCTACATGTGGGTACCCAGTTTTCCCAACACAATTTACTGACATAACTGTCTGTTCCCCATGATATGTTCTTGGCACCTTTGTCAAAAACCTGTTGGCTGTGAATGTATTAGTTTATTTCTTGGCTCACTATTCTGTTCCATTTGCCTATGTGTTTGTTTTTATGCACGTGCCATGTTGTTTTGGTTACTATAAGTTTGTAGTATATTTTGAAGTCAGGTAATATACTATCTCTAGCTTTGCTCTTTTTGCTCAAGGTTGTTTTTGCTATTCAGGGTCTTTTTTTGTTGTTCCAAATAAATTTTAGAATTGCTTTTTCTATTTTTGTGAAGAATGTCATTGGTATTTTAATAGGGGTGGCATTAAATCTGTACATAACTTTTGGTTAGTATAGACATTTTAACAATGTTAATTCATGCAGTCTACAAATATGGGATATCTTTCCATTTATTTGTGTTCTCAATTTCTTTCATCAGTGTTTTATAACTTTCAATATAGAGCTCTTTCTCCTCCTTCAATAATTTATTCCTAAGTATTTTATTTTTTGTAATGATTGTAAATGTTTTCTTGACTTTTTTTTTTTTTTTTTTTTTGCAGTGTCTTATTTTGTAACCCAGGCAGGAGGGCAGTAGTGCAATTATAGCTCACTGCTGCCTTACACTTCTGGGCTCAAGGGACCCTCCTACATCACCCTATCAAGTAGCTGAGACTAAAGGTGCACACCACCATGCTTGGCTAATTTTCTTATTTTTTGTATATATAGGGCCTCACTATCTTCCCCAGGTTGGTCTTGAACTCCTGAGCTAAAGTGATCTTCTCACCTCGGCCTTTCAAAGCCTGGGATTACAGGAGTGAGTCACCATGCCTGACCTTGACTTCTTTTTTAGATAGTTCACTGTCAGTGTATAGAAATGTTAATTTGTGTATGTTGACTTTGTATCCTACAACTTCACTGAATTTGTTTTTTTTATTTCTCACAACTTTTTGATAGAATCTGTTAGATTTTCTGTGTATAGATTAAGTCATCTCCAAATACGGACAATTTAACTTTCTCCCTTCCAATTTGTGTGCCTTTTATTTCTTTCTCTTTCTTAGATGCTTTGGCTAAAAATTCCAGTATTAAAATGAATATAAATGCCAAGAGTGGGCATCCTTGTCTTGTTTCAGATTTTAGAGGAAAACTTTCAACTTTTCCCTGTTCTGTATAATGTTGGCCATGAGTTTGTCATATATGGCTTTTATTTCTGTTGAAGCATATTCTTTCTATACTTAATTTGTTGAGAGTTTCTATAATGAAGGAATGTTATATTTTGTCAAATCATTTTTTATACCTACCGAAATGATCATATGATTTTTGTTCTTTATTCTTTTAATGTGATGTAACATGTTTACAGATTTGTGTATGTTGAACCATCCTTGCATCCTTGAAAGGAATCTCACTTCATCACGGTGAATGATCTTTCAATGCAGATCTTTGAATTCTGTTTGCTGGTATTTTGTTCAAAATGTTTACATCTATGTTCATTAGGGATATGAGACTATAGTTTTATTGTAGTTGTTGCTGTGTCTTTGGTTTTTGTATCAGGGTAATGATGATCTTATAAAACAAGTTTGATAGTATTCCTGCCTCTTCAATTTTTGGAAGAGTTTTAGAAGGATTGGTATTACTTCTTTAAATGTTTGGTAGAATTCAGCAGTGAAGCCATCTAGTCTTAGGCTTTTCTTTGATGGGAGACTTTTTATTACTGGTTGAATTTCCTTACTCATTATAGGTCTGTTCAGATTTTCTACTTATTCATAATTCAATCATATCAGAAATTCATCTATTTCTTTTAGGTTATCCAATTTTGGGCATATAATTGTTCATAACAGAACTTATTCTTTGTGTTTTTGTGGTATCAATTGTAATGCTTCCTTTTTATATATTTGATTTATTTGAGTCTTTTTTCTTAGTCTAGCTACAGTGTTGCCAATTTTGTGTATTTTTTTTTAAGCACCAACTCTTTGTTTCATTGATATTTTCTATTGTTTTTCTGGTCTTTTCAATTTATTTCTGCTCTTATCTTTATTATTTCTTTCCTACTACCAATTTGGATTTTGGTTTGTTTTTGCTTTTCTTGTTCTTTTAGGGTTATCATTAGGTTGTTTAATTAAGATCTTTCCACTGTTTTGATTTAGGCATTTATATCCATAAACTTCCCCCTTAGAACTGCTTTTGCTGTATTCCACTGGTTTTGGTATGTTGTGTTTCCATTTTCATTTGTTTAAAGAAATTTTTAAATGTTTTCATTGCCCCATTTGTTGTTCAATAGCATGTTGTTTAATTTCCACGTATGTGTGAATTATTTGAACTTCTTTTATTGGTTTCTAGTTTTATTCCCTTGTGGTCAGAAAATATTTTTGATATTAACATGATTTCAATCTTTTTAGGGTTATTATGATCTGTTTTGTGGCCTAACATATGATCTGTCTTGGAGAATGTTCCATGAACAGTTGTAAGGAATATGTATTCTGCTGCTGTCGGATAGAGCATTCTGTACATGTCTGTTAAGTTCATTTGGTCTAGACTGCAATTTACATTGAATGTTTTCTTGTTGATTTTCTATCTGGATGATCTGTCATTGATGAAAGTGAGGTGTTGAAATGCCCTGGTATTACTGTACAGCAGTCTATGTCTTCTTTCAGATCTATTAATATTTGCTTCATCTATTTCAGAACTCTAATGTTGGATACTTACATATTTACAATTGTTATATTTTCTTAAGTTGACCCCTTTATCATTATATAATGACCTTCTTTGTCTCTTATTATGGTTTTTGAAATAAAGTCTATTTTATATACAATTTAAGTATAATTATTCCTCTTCTCTTTCGGTTTCCATTTACATGGAATATCTTTTTCCAGCCCTTTATTTTTAGTCTATTTGTGTCCTTCCTTATGTAGGCAGCATATAGTTGGGTCTTGTTCTGTAAAATGTATTCAGCCATGCTTTGTCTTTTAATTAGATAATTTAATCCATTTACGTTCAAGATTATTATTTGTAGGTACAGAGTTCGTATTGCCATTTTGTAAATTGTTTTCTAGTTGTTTTACAGATACTTTCTTCCTTTCATCCTCTCTTTGTAGTTCAGTGATTTTCTATAGTAGTGTGTTTTGATGCCTTGCTTTCTATTTTTTGTGTATCTATTATAGGAATTTTCTTTGTGATTATCATGAATCTTACAAAAACGTCTTTTAACAGATTGTTTTAGGCTGAAAACAACTTAATTTTAATTGCAAAAAAAAACCCCTGGAACAAGATTGTGAACTAGACACAGCCAGAGGGATCCTCTGCCACTGAAGGACTGGAACATCAGGAGGACTGGCACACTCTTAGCAGGTCTCAGAGAAAAGGCATTGAGACTGGGCAGAGGGAAGACACAGATGCTGCCCTGAAGGGGGACATAGCTGGAAACCATACATGACACTATCATCCCCCCAGACTCATTCCTGGCAACCAGTAACTCCTACAGAAGGAGTGAGTTGAACAGTCAAGACCACCCTGCGAAGGTCAGGCCTGACAGTTCCCCTAGGGCTAAAGTCTCTTACAGGAGCAAGTTAAGCCTAGGGGGATGGTCATCCCTGGCTGTGCTCCACTACAGATGCTCCTGCACCAAACCCTCTGGGCTCCACTCTGGCTGGAGTTCTGCACCTACCATTTCTCTAAGCAGGTCTCTCTGCCATCCCAAAGGTTTATGGTGGTCATGGGGTCTCTTCTTGCCTGTATTTCAGAGGCCTGTGTGAGGGTGGGTTGCTTCTTGCCTTGGCATTTATTTCTCTTTAACACTTTGAATATGTCATCCCACTTCCCACTGGCCTGTAAGATTTCTGCTAAGTGGTCTGATGCTAGGCACATTGTATGTCTCTTACACATTATTTTTCTCATTTCTCTCACTGCTTTCAGGCTCCTCTTTTGATCTTTGAGCTTTGACATTTTGATTATAATATGCCATGGGGTACAATATGCCTTGGGGTACAATATGCCTTGGGGTAGGAGTAGTCTTATTTGACTTTAATCAGATTTTTGACCTTTCTTTACCTGAACATTTATTTTTCTTCAAGTTTTGAAAGTTTTCTGCTATTATTTCTTTAAATTATCTTTCTACTCCTTTGTCTTTCTCTATTCCCTTTTTAACTCAAAATAATTCAAACATTTGCTCTTTTAATGCCACCCCATAAATCATGTAAGCTTTCTTTATTCCTTTTCAATCATTTTCCTTTTTTCTTCTATGACTATGTATTTTCAGCAACCTGTCCACAAGTTCACAGATTCTTCTGCTTAATTAATTCTGCTCTAGATGCTGTCTATTGCATTTTTCATTGTTTACTATATCTTTAAGCTCCATAATTTCAGTTAAAAATTTTTTATTATCTCAGTCTCTCTGTTAAATTGTTCAGTGTTGTCATTTACTGTTTTTTTAATTTTGTTTAATTGTTTCTCTGTGCTGTAGTTTATTGAAGTTTGCTGGGCTTCATTAAAATCATATTTTTAATTCTTTATTGAGCGGTTCATATGTCTCCATCTTTTTGAGGTTGGTCACTGGAACTTTATTTTGTCAATTTGATGTTGGTCTTTTTATGTTTTTCTGATCTTGATTCTTGCAGTCATTCATAGATGTCTGCACATTGAAGAAGTACTTACTCCTGTCTTCACAGTTTAGCTTTGTCTGGGAATGCCCTTCACAGAATGCCTATAATTGCAGAGATTCTGGGTAGGCCTCTAGCATGTTTACTAAGGCTGTGATTACTGCAACTATTGCAGTGCTAGGGAGTACTCAAAGCCCAGGACTTCTGTGGTTGGCATAGTGCTGAGTTGGAATTGTCTGGCTGCTGAGGCTGGCATACCACAGGATACAGCCAAATTCCACAGCTGCTGAGGTCTGTCTGCTGCTGAAGTCTTTCTGAGATCCAAGGCCATTGCAGTCAGCCAACTGTGGTACAGTCCAGACTGAAATTATTTCACAGGAACTATGGGTTCCCACCTAACACTGGGGCTCAGTCCATGGGTACAAGACTGCATTTGGGGACCATGAGGGTCACCCTGGTGCTCAGACTACCACTGAGACCATCTGTGGTAGTCTCAGTGTTGGGGACCATGGCAAAGTTCTATGCTCACTTTCTGTTCTTTTTCCTAAGGGAATGGTAATGGTATCTCTTTGTGCTGTGCTGCCTTAAACTGGGGAAGAGGTGACACAGGAAATATAAAGCTGTTCCTTCTACCCTCTTCGGTGTGTCTTTTCTTATTATTACACTATAGCCATATAGCTTTCGTAAAGGTATTTTTGTGCGTGCATTGTTTAAGTTGATGCTTCTGCAGGACAATGATTGCTGGAGAGTTCTATTCTGCCATCTTGCTCTGTCCTCAAATACATTTTTTGAAACCAGATTAGGTAATAAATTTAGTAGGAAGTGAAATCTTCTGCATACATGGGTCAGAGAGGGAGAAGAATGTAGATATTTAAGAGAATAAAATCTTGCAAGAATTAAAATAAATTGGCTGGGTGCAATGGCTTACGCCTGTAATCTCAGCACTTTAGGAGGCTGAGGTGGGCAGATCACAAGGTCAAGAGATAGAGATTATCCTGGCCATGGTGAAACCCCACCTCTACTAAAATACAAAAAATTAGCCAAACATGATGGCACATGCCTGTAGTCCTAGCTATTCCAGAGGCTGAGGCAGGGAAATCACTTGATCTCAGGAGGCAGAGGTTGCAGTGAGCCAATATTGGACCACTGCACTCTAGTCTGGCGACAGAGCAAGACTCTATCTCAAAAAAAAAAAAAAAAATTATAATAAATTTCAATAGTGACTTTTGAAGGACTTATCAGACTTAAATTGTTGCTTTTCTTTTCCCCAAAACCCTTTGGTATAGCATCAGAACAGAATATACAGATGGGTGCCTAATGTGTGTTTTTAATGAGATTTATATTGATGATGATAAATATGCTATTTTGCAAAAACACATGGGATAGGTACTAAAGCGTGGCAGGGGGTGTTTTAAACAATTATTAGCAATTTAGATAGTAATCTCAAGGACAATTTAAAATTTATGTGTTATTATTGTATAAAAAGGATTTTAAAGCAAAAGTGAAGAGAGTCCCATCTCTCTACAAGGACACAGATGTGCATGTGTTTTCTTTAGCTTCTTTGTAAAGGGGTCATTGAAAATAGATTTTTGCAAAATCCAAAAAGGTTTAAAATGCTTATTCTACAAAAAAGCTTGACATATTGAGCCTGAAAAGCAGCTCATTCCTAGACAAGTGGGTTTAATATGAATAAATATTTGTGGCTCAATGCTCACTTAAGCTTAAAAGGAAATGTGGAAGTAACTAAATATTATTGCAAGTTTTCCTGTGGTGTATTACACTAAAGCCTCAGGCAAACCAAAAATTAATGCACAGGTAAAATAATTTTAATTTCATGAAATTGATTTTATTAACAATTTTTTTCAGTACTAATATTATGAAAATTGATAATAATGAAAAATATGAAGTCAGTACCTTGGACTTTGAATCTTATAGGACGTGCCTCAAGGCTTGTCCTGTTATCCCTAGAACTGCACAAACTACTTCCTTGCCTCTACACAAAACATAACAAAAGAACTGGAAACATATGAATCCGTGGATTCACTCATTCATTTGAAAATTCAGTTATTCATTTAAGATCCATTCAACAAATATTTCTTGAATACCTACTATAGACCAAGTGTTTTTCCAATGTGGTTTTTTTTTTTTATTTCTTTTTACTCATAAATTTCAGGAATACATTCCCTGAAAGCGTAATTCAAACCTCATCAATCATTTTGAAATTGAAAATAATTCAAATAATTTTCTAAAATTTCAAAATAGTTTGAAGTCCAGGTGGCAATTTCTCAAGGATCTAGAAAAAGAAATTCCATTTGACCCGTGAATCCCAAAGAACTATAAATCGTTCTACTGTAAAGACACATGCACATGTATGTTCAGTGCAGCCCTGTTTACAATAGCAAAGACCTGGAACAAATCCAAATGCCCATCAATGATACACTGGACAAAGAAAATGTGGCACATATACACTGTGGAATACTATGTAGCCATAAAAAACGATGAGTTCGTACCCTCTGTAGGGACTTGAATGAATCTGGAAACCATCATTCTCAGCAAACTAACACAAGAACAGAAAACCAAACACTGCATGTTCCCACTCACAGGCAGGTATTGAACAATGAGAGTACATGGACTCAGGGAGTGAAGCATCACACACTGGAGGGAGTTGGGAGTTGCAGGGGGGCTAGGGGAAGGACAGCAGGGGGGGGGGGGGATAACATAGGAGAAATGTTGGATATAGTATGCACCTATGAAACAACCCTGCATGACCTGCACACGTACCCGAGAACCTAAAGTAAAATTAAAAAAAAAAAATTCAAAATAGTTATAAAGGCAAAAACTAGTCTTCCTCATTCTTCCCAATGCCACTGCCTTTGTCATAACTGAAAAACTCTGAATTAGGAATCAATAACCTGAAGGACCACAGGCTGGATTTTGCTTTTGCACTTTCTATAAAATAAATGTTTCTTTTTACATTTTAAAGGGTTGTTTTAAAAACAAGAAGAAAAATAAGAATATTCAACAGAGACCATTATGTGGTCTATAAACCCTAAGATATTTATAGTCTGGCCTTTTACAGAAAACAATTTTTGATCACTGGTGTAGACTTCTAGACCCTTTTCTAGGTATGCATCTATGTATACACACACATACACACACAAATACACATACATAAATCTATAGTTTGTTTTTGATTTGTTTATAGATGTAAGATTTTATTTATTCATTGTTCTTTGATGTGCTTTGCTTAATAGTATATTTGTATATAGCATATTTTTAGATTGTTTCATGTCCATATATTTATCTCAACTGCTTATTATCTCCTAAGTAGCAGTTCATACGTATTTTATATTTCCTGCCTCTATAAAACCATTGCCCCTCCCCACTTTGGAGCAATATCCTCTCTGAAAATCTTCCATATACATTTTCAGTTTAGTTCTCAGTTGTGTGCCTCTGTCTTCCATTTTAAATATTCATCCATTCATTTATTTTTTCTTCAAATATTTATTGGCACATACTATGTATCAAGCACTCTTCTAGACCCTGAGGATTCAGTGGTTTAAAAAAAAAAAAAAAAAAGACCAAAATTCCTGCCCTTGTAGAGCTTACTTTCTAATAGAAGAAGCAGATAACAAATAGAATTATTAATAATACACGAAAAGTAATTGGAGGCAAAGGAAGGCAATATGAAATGACAGACAGCAAGGGTTGAAATTTTAGGTGGTTATACGTAGGCTCAGTGAGAAAGTGATTTCTGAGAAAAGATCCTGAGGAAATCAGGGCACTAGCCATGAGAATATCTGAGGGAGAAAACTCTGGACATGTGCAAAGGCCCTTGAGGTACATGCATGCCTGGTGAACTTGAGGAAGGCAAAAGATAGCAGGAAGATCATTATGGCAGAAGCAGATTGAATGAGTAAAAGAGTAGTGGGAAGGCAAGTTAGAAAGGGAAGGAGGACCCATTGTATATGGGGCCAGTGGGTTACGTTAAGAACTTTGGTTTGCCGGGCACAGTGGCTCACGCCTATAATCCCAGCACTTTGGGAGGCTAAGGCGGGGGGATCACCTGAGGTCGGGAGTTTGAGACCAGCCTGACCAACATGGAGACACCCCATTTCTACTAAAAATACAAAATTAGCTGGGCATAGTGGCACATGCCTGTAATCCCAGCTACTTGGGAGGCTGAGGCAGGAGAATCACTTGAACCCAGGAGGCAGAGGTTGTGGTGAGCTGAGATCGTGCCATTGCACTCCAGCCTGGGCAAAAAGAGCAAAACTCCATCTCAAAAAAACAAAAAAGAAAGAAAGAAAAAGAAAAGAACTCTGGTTTTTACTCCAAGTAAAAGATGAGAACCGTGGGAGGATATTGAGTAGAATTGTGACGCAATCTGATTTCCTTTCAATAAAATCACTCTGGCTACTTTGTTGAAAACAGATTATAGGGGCAGGGGCAGAAGTAGTTATGCAGCTAGACCAGTTAGGAAGGTGTGATGGCAATCTGGGTAAGACCTGATGGTGGCCCAGAAGAGAATGGGAGACATAGAGGGAGTAAGAAATGAACACTATAAAAAGTACACGAGAGGGGAAAGCCGCTTTTGAGATTCGGGCATACTGATCAATAGGTAACTCCCTCTTGTTTCAAAAATGATGAAAATGTGTTACAAGTAGAACCTTCAGATCTCAGAGAAACGCAGAGGTCAGCCTAGCAAATAAATCTTAGTGTCTGAGATCACATCTTACATGGAACAAACACCCTTAAGGTGAGGGTTTATCTGTTATTTTAAGATCAAGGCCATGTTCTGAAGAAGTATCATCTTAGAAGTTTAATGGTAGGTCTTACTGTAAAACCAGTCAACCTGGGAGAAGAAAATTACATTTCTCTTTGCAACTGCTCCAAGAAAGAGTCCAATAATAAGTGCATTTTTAACAGAAAAATAGAGTTTGAGTCTAGGCCAAAGAACAAAGAAGCTCCCAGGGAGCAGGGATTTTTTTTGCAGCAGACATGTTGAGTGAGAACCCTACGGAAACAGCCAGCTGCCGTCATGCCAGGCTCTTGGCCAGTTCCCTAGGGGCTGATTTTCAGCAGGCTGGGACAGCTCTGCTGGTCACTCAGAAGTTTTCTTGACGTCCTGCAGCTCTCAATGGAGGCCACATATCAGTATCTCTTGGCTTCTCAAATGAGAGAAGCATTGTTCTTTTCTATATCTCTGCAAATCCCAGAAAATTGAGGTGAGTTCTAGAGAGCTGACATGCCTTCTCAGAGGCATGGTGCCCGGGATTAGTTCTAACTCAAGAGTCTCAGGGTCGATAAGACAGGGTGGAAATCAAAGGAAGAAGAGACAATCTGAAGCCCAGAAGGTCCTATGACTTTGTTAAAGCTTTCCCTACCTTTACCTAATAATTATGTTGGATATGCAAACTGGGATTAGCATATGCTAAGGTATATAAAATCATTATCTCTTTAATAAGACACACAGTGAGTTTGGAAGATGTCAGGACATTGTTATTTAACTCCTGGCTCCAAGGAAAAGAAGCCCAAGATATGTTTCAACCTTTGGGAGAAAAAAAACTATGCTACTAACACCATTTTATTGATTGGATTACTTTAATGACAGATGGCAAAAAAATGACTAAACCTGACTCTAAAATAGAATGTATTGGCTCATCTAGTTATAAAGTCTAATAATGGACACATGACATAATCAAGACATTCACACATTGGCTGATTCCAGGGGGCTCAGATAATATCCGCTGCCTTTCTTTAATTTTCAATTCTACTTTAATATGTGTTGGCCTCATCGTATTCATTCTCCTTTTGTGTAATTGGAAATATGACAACCAGAAGTCCCACGTATACATCATCTTTCTTACAATTTGTGATTCAAACATAAGAGGTTACATCTCCATAGTTCCACCAGAAATGTCCAAGGAGAACTTTGTCTTATCTGGGTTAAGTATCTATTGTCACACCAGTTGCTGCAGCCAGAGGGGTGGGGTGTGTTAGCCAGAAATGGCTTATATGCTCATCCTTGGGCTCAGGGAGCAAGGGCAGCCACCCAAAAAATCAGACAGAAAGTGGGAGAGATAATTCTCCAAAGAAAGTAGAATGGGGGAGATAAAAATATATGTCTGCTATAATCTTGTTTCTTGATTCCAAGAGGAACATATCTTCTTAGAATACCCATATTTTTGTGTTTCAAAACAATGTATGTGTACATATCAGTAGCATCACTTTCAAGATAATATTTTATACTTTTTATTGAAGTGTAATATGCATACATACACACTGACAACTGCACATTTGTCTGTGTACAGCTTGATGAATAATGTGGTAGTATTACATTTCTTCTCATAAGGTTGAGAAGTGTTTCCTATGTTCAAAAATAGCTATAAAGGCTAGCCTAAAGGAGACAATCATTTGGTAAAAATGTATTGATGAAATATTCAAGAAGGTAGATTTGAGAAGCAGGGTAGTGGGAACTAAATATCTGCAGCTCGTGGACTGTCATAACTTAAAAGCAAGCTGGCCCTGTAACTTACTAAGCATGGTTTTCCACCAGATGTGTTTGGCTTCGGTTCTAGCTCATGCATGGCAGTCTTGGTCACCAAGTATTTATTGAGATGAATATTGGCCTTAATAAGAGAGAAGCTCCAGGCAACTGGTTATCTACACGTATATGGGGAGATGCTGCCAAGAAGCTAAGTCTCTGTTCTGGTGTGGCCAGCTTACATATCTAGAATATAGTAGTACCTACATATCTGTGGTTTTGCTTTCTATGGTCTAAAAATATTAAATGAAAAATTCCAGAAATAAACAATTCATAAGTCTTCAATCATGCAGTGCTCTGAGTAGCACGATGAAATCTCACTGTCTCACTCTGTCCTTCCTGGGACATGAGTTCCCCTTAGACCAGTTTCTCCATGCTGTATTTCTACCTGCCCATTAGTCAATGACATTATTCACTCCCAACATCCAACAATTGACATTGTCGTGGCTCACTGATCCAAGATCATCCAAAACAGATGATCCTCCTCTTTGTATGTCCTCAGAAGGTCAATAGTAGCCTAATGCTCCATCACAATACCTATGTCATTCACCTCACTTCATCTCATCACATTGTGTCATCTCACATCATCACAAGAAGGGTGACTACAGTACAGTAAGATATTTTGAGGGAGAGACCACATCACATAGCTTTTATTACAGTATATTATTATAATTGTTCTATTTTATTATTAGTTATTGTTGTTCATCTCTTAGTGGGCATAATTTATAAATTAAACTTTATCATAGGTATGTATGTTTAGGAAAAAATATAGTATATCTGTGATTTCAGGGATCCACTAGGGATG
The DNA here is from genome assembly GCF_009761245.1 of Sapajus apella. NCBI lineage: Eukaryota > Metazoa > Chordata > Mammalia > Primates > Cebidae > Sapajus > Sapajus apella. The sequence goes on from NW_022436963.1 coordinate 19,735,005, forward strand.
TTAAAATGCATCCCCAGAAGGTTAGGGAGAATTACTATATACATATCATTAGATGGCTTCATCCAGCTCTTTTACTGTTAACTAGGGGCTTAGGAGCCCTTTCTTACTGTAAGCCCACAGATTAATTTCCCATCCCAATGTGGTGTATATCTCACTTTTATACCTGTATGTCTACTCACCACCCATCCATGTCTCAAGCTTGACCTGTATATATGACATCATCAGGTTTCCTTACTTTCCGGCTGTTGTTTGGGCTCAGCCAATGGGGAGCATGTGTGGGACATTAGAATGAGGGAGAAAAGGGGGATCAGGGTATTAATTTCCCAGATCCATCCTGCAGGGCTGCCTTGAGATATAATGGACCAAATGCTATCTATCAGCTAACTCTTGACTAGATAAGCCAATATTTCCCAGCTCTCTAAGTCCATAATTCCATACTTCTCTTTTTTCTCCTATTTATTTATTTTTTTTCAGCTTATTCTAATTGTTTCAGTTTTAGGCACCACAAGTGTCTTCCCTTGCCTTTGAAGTCACCCTTCAATTTCTTTTTGTCTCATGTTATCAACCTCAGACTCCTTTTTATTTTTATTTTAAATTCCAGGGTACATGAACAGGATGTGCAGGTTTGTTACATAGGTAAACATATGCTGTGGTGGTTTGCTGCACCTGTCAAGCCATCACCTGGGAATTAAGCCCAGCATACATTAGCTATTTTTCCTAACACTCTCCCTCCCTACTACCTCACCACTGTGTGATCAACCTCAGATTCTAGAATGTCTTTTCTTGTTCTAATATCTAAGGCATGGATACTTTTTATGTTCAAGGGCATATAACTGAAGGTATGCTAATCTCCTTTATAATCTCTTATAAAAAACATTTCATATGATTATCACAACCTGAAGTCTTCCTTCAATTCCTTGTCTCATCCACTCCACATAAAGAAAAGTACGAAAGTTGATACCACACCATCTTCTGCACCCAGCAAGGCATGTGTTATCTCTGATGCCCTTTTAGAGAGCAAAAGCTTATATTTATTTCTGATACCAAGACAAGCAAATCTTCACAATCAGCAACAGTTATGATAGGGTTCATTTCTACCCAACACACTTAATTGGCTGTATTTTTAGAATGCCAACATCAGCAGTGCTTCACTGGCTCATCAGTGGCTGTTATTTCATCTGCCGAACTGAGAGGAGGGCATAAATTCACAGCAATAAAGACGTTCGGTGGCTAAATAGTCTCTAGCATACATGACTGCTAGATTGAAGAATGAGCTTGCAGGGAAACTATTACACTGGAAACTTGCTCTGGTGCAGTTCAAGAAGGAATAACATTAATAGATAGAGAGTACTTCATGGAGCCCTAATTTAGTCTGTAAGGACCCAAGGACCTCATTAGTATATGACTTCACTTATGAAATTGCTCAGAAGAGACAAAAGTGAAAAATTACACAGTAGGTAAAACAATAACCCCTGGCATCAGAAAGACTTGGACTTGAATACTCTCTCTGCTCCTTGCTAGTTAGTTGACCTTGGGCTAGTTACTTAAGCTTTTTAAGTACATGTTCTCTTCTGTCTCTTGGGACTAATAATATACCAAGGTATAAGATTCTTAGAGTCATTAAATTAGATAACCTTTGAAAAGTAACTACTACAATGCCAGACACAAACTAAGCACTCAGGAAATACTTGCATTTTGGTATTTCATTTTGTTTTATTTATGAAGCTAGGGTCTTGCTCTATCACCCAGGTTGGAGTGCAGTGGCATGATCATAGCTCATTGCAGCCTTGAAACCCCAGGCTCTGGTGATCCTTCTGCCTCAGCCTTCCATGTACCTGGGAGTAAAGGTAGGAACCACTGCACCTAGCCCAGTATGTGAATTTTGATGATGATGATCATTTGCAAGATCAAAGGGTATTTTACATTCTTATTTCCCTCAAACAAGTGTCTTCCATTCCTAGACTCTTTATGAACAAAAGAGCCATGTCTCTAAATACCCAAGCTCATCATGGCACTCACTCTTTTAAATATTACTCCTGCCTCTCTAGTCAACAGAGTAAAGTTTAAACTCCTTAAGACGCTATATAAGGGATTCACAACTTGTTCCAGTCTTACCTCTTCAGCCTCATATCTGGTTTCTTCTCATCCTGAATGTCTTACTGCCTCCAGAGCAATGTTTTCACTGCATGCCACCTGGCCATAATATCATGCCTTGCGTATACTCTTCCCTTTGCCTAGAATGTTCTGTGGAGCCCTCAAGGCTTGGGCTAAGGATCACCTTATTAGCTCATATTTATTAAGTGCATGTTGTATGCCCGGCACAGTGATGATCAACACTCTATGATGTAGTGTTACTATTTGGCACAAGAAGGAATCTATGGTTTGGCAAAATGAAGCTCAACAAAGTGATACACATCCAAGGATATATGTCCAAGAAGTGGCAGAGGGGGGATTCAAATCAAGGTGCTCTGGCTCCAAAGTAGCTGTGTTCATTTCCTATCAAGCTGTGACAAATAATTACAAGTATAGTATCCTAAAACAACACAAACTTGTTGTCTTACAGTTCTAGAAGTCAGAAGTCCAAAATAAATTATATTGGGCTATAATCAAGGTGGTGGCAGGGCTGCCTTCCTTCTGGAGTGCCAGGAGAGAATCAGTTTTCTTGACTTTTCCAGCTCCTAGAGGCTGCCCACATTCCTTCACTCATGGCCGTTTCCTCGTTTCCTCTACTTCCAAAGCTAGCAGCATTGCATCTCAAATGTTTCTCTCTTTCTCTTTCCTTCTCTGGTCCTCTTCCTTTCCCTCCCTTTCTGTTCCTCTATATGACTTTGCTTCCATTATCACATCGCCTTCTCTGACTTTGACCTTCTTGCCTCCCTCTTATAAGGATGTTAGTAATCCTTATGGGCCAGCCTGGATAATTCAAGATAATCCCAGTGTTCTTAACGTATTTACATCTGCAAAGTCCTTTCACCATGTAAGGTAACATATTCACAAATTCCCCGGATTGGGACAGAACTGTCTTTGAGGACCTACCACAATAATTCTCTTAACTTCTGTATATGTCAACTTTCTCTGGGAAACTTGCCTTCTCTAACTTTTCCATGAGAATTTCCACAGACAAGCAGCTACCCGTTTCCTTGGATTCCTCCCATAGCCCTTTATTCATATTCTTTTGTAATCACTATATTGCACTGAAATCAGTACTTCATATTCCTGGCTCCCCACAGTTGAGTGGGAGCTCCTCTGGGGCAAAGCTCTTCAGCACCCAGCCTAGAACAGGAATTCACAGGGAGCATTTACTGAAAGCTGAGTAGACAGGTGGATGGATGAAAGGATGAAATGTGTGAAAATCATGGACATCCCCATCCTAAGATGATGGCCTTAATAGCCAGTTTAAACAGAAACATGAATTTAGCCAAAAGGATGTTACCAAAGTTTATACATGTCAGGAGCAAATACTGTTCTGCAAGAAGTGAGGGTGCCTCTTCCTGCTGATGCTTGATTTCTTCATTCAGGCAAGACTCAAATGCTATCTGCCTACTAACTGCTGGGCCCCAGGGTCATAAAGATAAATTACAGTCTTACCACTGAGTAACTGTCATTTTTAAGGGCAGATATATATGAACTCAACAGTTATACAACAGTAATATATGCTACTCTCACATTTGGGAAAACCATTTGTTAGGTCTTGTTGGAAGCCACACAGACTCTTTGCAAAACCATGCTTCTGTTCAAGAGAGAGAGAGAAACTGAGTAATGTGGGGAAGGAAGGGAGAGAGAGAGAGAAGCCTGTGTTGTTCATGTTTCTGAGGAGGCAGTGTCTCTTAGTGATTAAGGACACTCATTAGAAAGCTAGACACTTGGAATGAAGCCCCATCTCTGCCATAGAGAGCTCATGTGGTGGTTTTTAAATACATAACTCGATCTTCTCTTTTTTTTCTTTTTTTTTAAGAGAAAGAAAGAAAAAAAGAGAAAGAAAGAGAGAAAGAAAAAAAGAATAAAAACAAAAAAAGAATGAAGGAGAGGAAGAAAGAGGAAGAGGGAGAGAGGATGGGAGTGTTGCTTTATTGCCCAGGCTAGTATGCAGTCTAAAAATGGGTATTGAAAACCTCTTTTATACCAATAATTGTGCTTAATAATAGAGACAGGAAAAAAAATGAGGGAAGAAAATAACAAACAAGCAGCCAACCAATATTTCATTTAAACTTGTGAGTAGCTGTGATGTGGTACTGATAAGAGTGTATATTTTGTGTATTTAAAGTGGAGAGTTATATAAATGTTTATTAAGTTTACTTGTTCCGAATCTGAGTTCAAGTCCTGGATATCCTTAATAATTTTCTGTCTCCTTGATCTATCTAATATTGATGTTGAAGTCTCCCACTATTATTGTGTGGGAGTTTAAGTCTCTTTATAAGTCTTCTGTATCTGGGTGTTCCTGTGTTGGGTGCGTATGTATTTAGGATCGTTAGCTCTTCTTGTTGCATTGATCCTTTTACCATTATGTAATGCCCTTCTTTACCTCTTTTGATCTTTGTTGCTTTAAAGTCTATTTTATCAGAGGCGAGAATTGCAACACCTGCGTTTTATTTGTTTACTTATTTTTGCTCTCCATTTGGTTGGTAAATCTTTCTCCATCCCTTTGTTTTGAGTCTTTGTGTATCCTCGCATGTGAGATGGGTCTGGATGCAGCATACCAATAGGTTTTGGCTGTGTCTTTTGATTGGGGGATTTAGTCGATTTAAAATAAGGATTAATAATAATATATGTGAATTTAATACTGCCATTTGATGTTAGCTGGCTATTTTGCCCATTAGTTGATGTAAATTCTTCATTATGTTGATGCTCTTTACTTTTTGGTATATTTTTAGAAAGGCTGATACTGGTTACTCCTTTCTATGTGTAATGTTTCTTTCAGAAGCTCTTGTAAAGCAGGTCTGGTGGTGATGAAATCTGTGAGTACTTGCTTTTTCACAAAAGATTTTATTTTTCCTTTGCTTGTGAAGCTTAGTTTGGCTGGATATGAAATTCTGGGTTGAAAGTTCTTTTCTTTAAGGATGTTCAATATTGGCCCCCACTCTCTTCTGGCTTATAGGGATTCTGCTGAGAGATCTGCTGTGAGTCTGATGGGCTTCCCTTTGTGAGTAACCTGACCTTTCTCTCTGGCTGCCCTTAGTATTTTCTCTTTCATTTCAATCCTGGTGAATCTGACGATTATGTGCCTTGAGGTTGATCTTCTTGAGGAATATCTTTGCGGTGTTCTCTGTATTACCTGGAGTTGAATATTGTCCTGTCTTGCCAGGTTGGGAAAGTTTTTCCTGAATAATATCCTGAAGAGTACTTTCCAGCTTGGATTCATTCTCTTCGTCACATTCAGGTACACCTATCAAACATAGATTAGGTCTTTTCACATAGTCCCATATTTCTTGGAGACCTTGCTCATTTCTTTTTATCCTTTTTTTCTCTGATCTTGTCTTCTCATTTTATTTCATTAAGTTGGTCTTCGACCTCTGATATCCTTTCTTCTGCTTGATCAATTCAGCTGTTAAAACTTGTGCAAAGTTCTCGTGTTGTGTTTTTCAACTCCATTAATTCGCTTATATTCCTCTCTAAATTGTCTATTCTCGTTAGCATTTCCTCAAACCTTTTTTCAAAGTTCTTAGTTTCTTTGCATTTGATTAGAACAAGTTCTTTTAACTCACAGAAGTTTCTTATCATCCACCTTGTGAAGCCTACTTCTGTTAATGGAACATACTCATTCTCTATCAGGCCTTCTTTCGTTGCTGATGAGGAATTGTGATCCCCTGTAGAGGGAGAGGCGTTCTGATTTTGGGTATTCTCAGCCTTTGACTCCATCTTCTGATTTTGGGTATTCTCAGTCTATAACTCCATCTTCTCAAACTCCTCCCCAGGGATTATGAGTACACCTATCCTAAAGAGATCTATGAGAATTAGATGAGAAAATGTTTTAAAAGAGCTTAGTTTAACACCTAGCATATTCTTTGCATCCAAGAAATGCTAACTATAATTATTATTTAGGATGACTATTTGCCTTTTCTGGATGTTAGCAACAACCCATTACTTAATGTGAGAGAATAATATTTCGAAGTGTTAACTAAAGGGCTACTTACTACCTCCAAGTATAGCTGCTGACCATCCATCTTTGGCAGCCAAATGGATGAACACCTATTGCATAAGAGAGATTCCACAGCTGAGAAAAATGGTGGCATGCTTAACCTCCAAATGGACAAACAAGTAAAAAACAAACAAACAAAAAATTTTCTTCCTACCCCAAGACTCTACAAAAGATCCTTTGAGCTACAGATGGACAAAAGAATGTAGATTAGAAAAGACACAGTACCAGGGTGACATATTCTGTCATCTCTCCCTGGAATAAATCCTAATGATGGAGAGAGAAAACTGCCTCACAATGGCTTTTAATTTGGGAGGCAGATAATAGAGAGGATTGGACCCCTGTCTATTCTGTTTCAAACTCTGGTCATTGGTAGTCATATAGAGTTGGGAGTAAGGGATTGGGAGTAAGTCATATAGAGTTGGGAAGAGTGATTCTGTATCTCCTGTGGTCCTCCTAAAGATGAGGGACAACAATCAACCCTATAGGAAAGACCTAGAAGACTGAAGTTGGGCTAAAATATCTGAATAAGCCTGAATAAAGGATATGGAGGGTGGAGAATAACCTGAGGACCTGATGATCAAAGCTAGGGTAAAATCTTGGACATCTCAGAGAGCAGAGCAGCTAAAAGTCAATGCCCATAAGCCATGAAGTTCACGTGCCAGCATAGAAAGGGTGGCACACTCAAGACTCACATAAGACAAATCACATATTAAAAAAACTCTAGGAAAGGACCAAGATCTGGATTTGGCTCCCCAGTGCCATGGCAGAAATTGTCTAGGCCTGAGGCATTTAAAATCAGGACTGAATTTGAGGGAAGAAGAAAATCTCAAGATGGCTCTTGCAATCTTCTAAATGGTACTGAGTTTAAGCCCAGAAGTAGCTTAATGAAAATCTCTAGACGGGACTGAAAAAAATCCTCAAAAAAAACTGAATTAACTCTTCTTTCAGAGGGGACTGATTAGTTAAAAAATCAAAGAGTTTTGTAGAAATAACATTAATTTTTGTGCATCTGAGATTATCACTTTAGGTTTATAACCTATCAGCATTTGCCTTTCTCATTCTCTCCAGCTGAATATGGGCAATTTCACTGAATTAATCACACTTGTGACAACTGTGTTTAGAAGAGCTTAAGTTGCATTTTGTATTAAGTATATTCCATTACTGGGGCCATGGGTACTGAGCTACTGAAAAGATTAGCTACAGGGTTATGTGATTTAATATATAGTTCTTGCTTAGGGAAGTATGACAAGTTCAATCTGCTAAATTAATTCCATTTGCTCAGGTGGTATTCCTCAGATGGGGGTAACTATGAAGAAAATAGAAATGGAGAATGAAGAGTTGAGAATAACAATTCATGTGTTGACTTGGGATCTAAGAGACAGCTTCTGGAAATAAAAGTGGTTAGTGTCAAACAAGAGTTGGCAGAATTTGTCTGTAGAGGACCAGATAGTAAGTATTTTAGGCTTTGTGAGCCATAAGGTCTTGGTTGCAACTATTTTACTTCAATGTTAGAGCATGAAAACGGCCATATACAATACATAAAGGATCATGGCCAGATTTCAATGAAATTTGATTTACAAAAAACAGCAGCTGGATTTGACCCACGGGGCCATAGTTTCTCAACCTCTGGTCTAGCTCATCTGAACTAAAGATGATTTGTCTGTCCATTAGACATAACACCTGGTGCCCAAAATTTGGGCATGCAAATATACTTGCCTGCTGACAATGTGGCAGAGATGGGTAACAGTGGCACTGTTGGTTTTGTTTTCTGGGCTACTTGGGGTCTGTTTCTCTTGACATCCTTTGGTCCACATGCTTTTTCTTGAGCTTGACTCTGGCTCTGTGGGAAGAGAGTGTGGTCTAAATTTAACCAATGGTCGCCGTAATCTCTCTAGCCACAGTGACTAGTGCAGAGTTAGGAAGTGGTCCCAACTTGTCCAATCAGGATAAGGTGTGCATCATGTTCAACCAGGAAGAATCTCCGAGCAGTAGACCCAAAGACAAAGATTTCAGTATAAATGGTTTATTTGAGAAGTGATCCCAGGAAATGTGGTAGAGAAGGAAGAAAAAAGGGCATCCAATAAAGCATAAAGCATGTAAGTTTCTACTGAAGGGATTGGAGCTTAATCCTTCTGGGGAACTCTGGGAACCCATGTAGAACAGGAGCCTCAGAGTTAGCCTGACACAGGAGTGAAAACTAACTCCTGTCAGTCATTGGTAGAGGGCTGCTCATAGAGTTGTTAATTCTTTGACACTTCTGGTCTTCCTGAGCATTAGCAGAGTAGATGTTGTAGCCACTGATGACTTCAGGCTGATGACTTCAGGCAAAGAGATACAGATGCTAGGTTTGGGGAGTCAGGGCCCACAACACTAAAGAGGTCAAAGGGGGATGTGGGTGCTACAGCATTTGCTACATTGAATTTGATTAGTCTCCCTATTGGAGCTCTGAAGAAACGGGCTTATTTGACTTAGGTTGAGCTTCTGAATCACACTGTGACTAAAGTAATCCCAAAGACATTTTAGCTATATGGGCCAAGAAATTTTCTTTTTATTTAAACCAGTTTCAGTCAAGTTTCTTACCCTACAGATCAACAAAGACTAAATAAAGCACATAGGAAACTGGAATTTATTTTCTACTGGTATTGATTCATCACACAATCTGACAAATATTTTAGGAACAATAAAATGTATTTACATATATAGGAGCTCATTTATAAAATGTATTTGATCACATCTATATCATCCATATCTATGTCTACACCTATATCTGTATATAGGTGTGTGGAAAGAGGTACAAAAATATGTTTGTTCTTAATTGTGCACAGATAGTTAATTAAGAATATAAAGGAGGGTCTCAGAAAAAGGTCATCAGATCTCCCACAATCTTTCCATTCATCCACAACATGCAAGCCATGAATATCTGCTTTGGTGAAGCAAAGCATTTGTGTATTGCCCAGCAGACTTTCAGGAGCTGTTTAATAAAAAAGACAAATGTCTATTTCTCATGAGAACTTATTTTTTGTCCATAACCTCTGTGCTTGAGGTTTATCTCTTTTTTTTCATTCTTTCCACTCCTATTTGCTAAAAGGAATTAAAGGATTAGAATTGAGATGGTCTGGACAAATAGAAGGGGATCAGAAGATAATAAGACCAGGAAAATCAAATGTAGTCATTTCAGAGAAAGTCAAAGAGTCAAGGGAGTGAGCAAAGAGTGCCACATGCTTCTAAGAATGAGAGAGATGTCAAAAAAAAAGATTAAAAGAAAACATTTCAATGCCTAAAGCATATGTTCCCCCCCCTCCTTTTTGTCCTCTCAGGAAATAAAACATATTTCTATTATATTTTTGTTCAGAAGGCTATTTCAATCAATGCCATTCTATGCTATTACATGCTTATATGGGCTAGATAAGCATATGAAACCCTGGTGAATCTTGGATCCATGTAGTTCAGTCTATGGCATCTTATTCAAGAGGCACCGTTCAACAGCCCAGAAATAGATTAAGACGAATTCCTTACATTCATTCAAAAGTTCCATTGAACATTTTCTATGCCAGCCACTATTCTAGGCACTGGTGATTCAATAACAAACAAACAAAACAAAAGCACAACTTCACAGAGTTTACATTGAGCGGGGAAGCACAGATGATAAACATAAAATGTATGACAATTAAGATAGTGATAGCTGATATGGAGGAAAACAGCAGGGAAGAATACTTGGGAGGGGGAGCTTCTTTGAGACGGTGACTTTTGACCAAGAACCTGAAGGAGGTCAGGGACTAAGTCATGTATAAGGGAAGAACATGTCAGGGGGAACAGGAAGTGCTTGTATGCCTATAAGCCATAGTTTACAGACTCCTGGACCAGAGGAATGAACAGAGAATAATAAGGCCTGAAGATGCAGGGCCTTATACACCATTGTAACCACCTTAGTTTTGTTTTGTTTTGTTTTGAAGACAGGCTCTCAATTTGTCACCCAGGCTGGAATGCAGTGGCACTGTTGTAACCCAGCAAGTCAGAAGGAAAGCACCATGCTCTGAGTTCCAAATTAAGAGTCCTTTATTTGCCAGCGACCAAGAGGCAGCTAATGCTCAAAATTCTTTCGGCCCCAAGGAAAGGGCTTGATTGTCTTTTATACCTTGATTTAGGTAGGGGAGGAGGCACCTAGCTGAAGCAGAATTTTACAAAAGCAGAATAAGCGGGTTAGAGGGATGTGGTTGCAGACCAGGGTATTTTCCAAACAATCACCAAGAGGGGGGTCCAAGGAGAGTTAAACACAATAGTAGGTGTGTTTGCCAAGCAGGATGTAGGTGCATTGTTTATATGGTAGGATAAGCACAGAGTCAGTGTGACATAAGCACAGCATCAGTGTGGGTTCCTGTTGTGCACCCAAGGGAGACACAGCAGGGAGGGAGAGGCAAAAATGGAGTTTACAGCTAAGATGGAGTCAGGCTAGCACAAGCTAGGTTATTACAGCACAATCAGAGCTCACTACAGCCACAGCCTCTTAGACTCAACTGATCCTCCCATCTCAGCCTCCTGAGTAACTGGGTTCACAGGTATGTGCTACCATACCCAGATAATTTTTTTTTTTTTTTTTGGCAGAGACAGAGTCTCACTGTGTTGCCCAGGCTTCTGGGCTCAAGCGATCCTCCAGCCTTGGATGCCCAAAGTGCTGGGATTATAGGCAAGAGCCATCATGCCCAATGACCTTAGGTTTTACTTTGTGTGCTAGTCTGGATTCTCCAGAGAAACACAACCAGCAAGGTGTGTGTGTGTGTGTGTGTGTGTGTGTGTGTGTGTGTGTGTGTGTGTAAAATAAGAAATTGGCTCACATGATTGAATTTGACAAGTCCAGAAATCTGCAGTCAGCAAGACAGAGAACCAGAAGAATTTACCATGTAGTTCTGGTCCAAGTCCTGAGAACCAGAAAAACTCCAGTCCAAAAGCCAAAATCCAGGAAGAGCTGATGTTTCAGTTCAAGCTTTAAGCCAGGAAACCACAAAAGTCCCAGCTCAAAGGTAATCAGATAGGAAGAATTATCTTTTCTTTCTGGGAGGGTCAATCTTTTTGGCCTATTCATGCCTTCAAACCTGATTGGCTGAGGCCCACCCACATTAGCAAGGGCAATCTACTTTACTCAGTCTACTGATGTAAAGGTTAAACCTAGCCAAAAATATCCTCACAGACACATCCAGTGTAATGTTTGATCAAATATCTAGGTATCCCATGGGCCAGTCAAGGTGATACACAATTATTTTTTCATCAACAAGTAAACATTGTTTATATTTGTGGTGTACAGCATGATGTTTTGATATATGCGTACATTGTTGAATGGCTAAATCAAGCTATTTAACATATGTATTTCCTCATATACCTATCATTTTTGGTGTTAGGTATGTGGTTGTAAGTATGTAAATTAGTAGTGAGAACACTTAACATGTACTGTCTTAGCAATTTTTAAGTATACAACATGTTGTTATTAATTGTAGTCACTGTGATGTACAATAGATCTCTTGAACTTATTCCTTCTAACCAAAACTTTGTGTTCTTTGGCCAACATCTCCCCAATTTTCCCATCTCCCAGCCTCCGATGACCAGCATTGTACTCTGTTTCAATGAGTTTACTTTTTTAGATTCCACATATCATTGAGGTCATGAGTATTTGTCTTTTTGTGCCTAGTGTATTTCACTTAACGTAATGTCCTCCAGGTTCATCCATGTTGTCTCAAATGACAGGATTTCCTTCTTGTTGAAGGCTGAATAGTACTCTGTTTTGTGTGTGTGTCATGTGTTGTGTATCCATTCATCCGTTGATGGACCGTTGATTTCCTATTGTGTTGGGTCATTTTTGCATTGTTATAAAGAAATACCTGAGGCTGGGCAATTTATCAAGAAAAGAGGCTCACAGTTCCGTAGACTGTACAAGCATAGCAATAACATGTGCTCAGCTTCTGACGAGGGCCTCATAAAGTTTACAGTCCTGGCAGAAGGTGAAGTGGGAGCAGGCACATCACATGGCAAAAGACAGAGCAAGAGAGAAGGAGGAGGTCCTAGACTTTCAAACAGCCAGCTCTCATGTGAACTAACTGAGCAAGAACTCACTTATTGCCATGGGGGTGGTGCTAAATCATTCATGAGAGAACCCTCCCATGATCCAATCACCTCCCATCAAGCCCCACCTTCAACATGGAAAATCACATTTCAGCATAAGACTTGGAGGGGACAAACATCCAAACAGTATCACCTATCTTGGCTATTGTGAATAATACTGTAGTGACCAATGGAGTTCAGATATCAACTTGACACACTAATTTCATATACTTTGGGTATATTTCCAGTAGTAGTATGGCTGGATTCTAAAATAGTTCTATTTTTAATTTTTGAGGAGCCTCCATATGGTTTTCCATAATAGCTGAAAGAATTTGCATTCCTACTCACAGTATACAAAGGTTCCCTTTTCTCCCCAACGTCACCAACACTTGTCATCTTTCATCATTTTTTTATGATAGCTATTCTAACTAGTATGAGTTGACATCTTGTACTTTTAATTTGCACTTCTCTGATGATTAATGATATCGAGCATTTTTAAAATATACCTGTTTGCCATTTATGTCTCTTAAGAAAGGCCTATTCAAATCCTTCACCCATTTTTTAATTGGCTGATTTGTTTTCTTACTATTAAGTTGTTCAAGTTCCTTATATAATTTGGATATCATAAAACCTGAAGGAGTCATATCTACAAGGATGATGGCCATTTGAATGAAACCTGCTACTCCAGAGCCTTGGACTCTCAAAATAACTGTAGTGATATTAGAGTACTATGTGGGAAGAGAGAATCCCAAGAGTAGAATAGAGGCTAGGAAGCAAAATTGTTATAGAAGTAAGCCTGGGAGAGGCAGGGTGGCTGAATAGAAATAGCTGCAATCAGTGGCTCCCACCAAGAAGAGCTCCCACTGGTCAGTCTCACTGGAACTGACGAGGCAGTTGGCACAACCTACAGAGAGCCAAGGAAAAACAAGGTGGAGCAAAGGCCACCCAGGAGCCATATGGCACAAGGAGAACTCCCAGCCCCAGCCAAGGGAGGTGGTGAGTGATTGTGCTACCTCACCCAGGAAACCATGCCTTTTCCACAGATCTGGGCAATCCATGGATCAGATCCCCTCATAAGCCCACGCCATTGGGGCCTTGGGTCCCAAGCACAGAGCTGTGCAAATTCTAGGTGACCACTTGGCTGGAGACTGCCTAAGACTACCAAGTTCCTGAGGGGACAGGCAGCCATGATCACTGCGGCTCCAGTAAGTATGCAGTTTTACCTGGCTGGTGCTGGCGAGACTGAGCAGTTTGGACCCAGGAGAAACTTCCCACAGCACAGCACAGTGGCTGTGGCAGATTGTGGCCAGACTGCCTCTTTAAGCTGAACCTGGACCCTCGCCACTGAGCAGGGCCTCCCTGTGGTAATTTTAGCAAGTCCAGCTAGGGGTTTACAAACAGAACTCTGCTTTCCATGGCATGGAGTCTCTGGAGAAGGGGCACCCACAGCCTTCACAGATTAGTGGACTTAGTTTTTCCCCCTGATGGATCAGAGGAATCTGGGAAGTCTGGACCAGTAGGATTCCCCACAGCACAGTGTACCCACTCCACCAAAGGGCAGCAAGAGTGCTTTGTTAAGCAGGTCCCTGACCCCATGCATCCTGACTGGGTGAGACTCCACAACAGGGGTCACCAGAAACCTTTTACAGGAGTATTCCTGCTGGCATCAGGTCAGCGCCCTTCTGGGATGGAGATCCCAGAGGAATGATTAGGCAGCCATCTTTGCTGTTCTGCAGCCTCCACTGATTCATGAACCATGAAGCTGAAAAACACAACACGAGAACTTCATAAGGCAACCAAAAGTATCAATAGCTGAATAGACCAAACAGAGGAAAGAATTTCAGAGCCTGAAGAATATCTTTTTGAAATAAGATACACAGATGAGATTAGAGGAAAAAAAATGAAAAAGAATGAACAAAATCTTTGAGAACTATGGGATTATGTAAAAAAGACTGAAGCTATGATGGATTGGAGAACCTGAAAGATATGGGAAGAATGGAATCAAGTTGGAAAACATACTTCAAGATGTTATCCAGAAGAACTCCAATCTAGTAAGGTAGACCAACATTCAAATTCAGGAAATACAGAGAACCCCTGTAAGATACTCCATCAACCCCATGACACATGATCATCAGATTCTCCAAGGTCAAAATGTAGGGAAAAAATGTTAAGAGAAGCCAGAAAGGAAAAGTCACCTGCAAAGGGAAGCCAATCAGACTAACCAAGGGCATCTCAGCAAAAAAACCTACAAGCTAGAAGATGTTGGGGGCCAATATTCAACATTCTTACAGAAAAGAATTTCCAATCCAGAATTTCATATCTGGCCAAACTAAGCTTTATAAGTGAAGGAGAAATAAAATTCTTTTCAGATAACCAAATGCTAAGGGAATTCATCACCACCAGGCCTGCCTTGTAAAAGGTCCCAAAGGAAGAACTAAACATGGAAAGGAAAAACCATTACCAGCCACTACAAAAACACACCAAAATATGAAGAACAATGACACTATGAAGCAACTACATCAAGTCTGCAAAATAATCAGCTAAAATCATGATGACAGAATCAGATTCATAAATAATAACATTAACCTTAAATGTAAATAGGCTAAATGTCCCCAATTAAAAGATACAGAATAGCAAGCTGGATAAAGAGTCAAGACCCATTGGTGTGCTGAATTCAAGAGACCCATCTCACATGCAAAGACACACATAGCATCAAAATAAAAAGATGAAAGAAAATTTACCAAGCAAATGGAAAGCAGAAAAAAAGCAGATGTTGCAATCATTTTATGAGGCCAGCATCATCCTGACACCAAACCTGAAAAGAAAAGAAAGAAAAAAAAGGAAAAGAGGAAAGGAAAGGAAAGGAGGAAGGAAGAGAAAGAAAGAAACAAAGGAATAAAGGAAGGAAGAAGAGGAAAACTTCAGGCCAATATTCCTGATGAACATTGATGCAAAAATTCTCCGTAAAATACTGGCAAACTGAATCCAGCAGCATATCAAAAAACTTATCTACCATGGTCAAGTCAGCTTCATTTCTAGGATGCAAGGCTGGTTCAACATATGCAAATCAAGAAATATAATTCATCATATAAACAGAGCTAAAGACAAGAACCACATGGTTATCTCAACAGATACAGAGAAGGCTTTTGATAAAATTCAGCACCTCTTCATGTTAAAAACTCTCAATAAACTATGAATTGATGGAACATACCTCAAAATAATGAGTCATTTATGACAAACCCCCAACCAATATTATACTGAATGGGCAAAAGATAGAAGCATGCTGCTTGAAAACTGGCACAAGAAAAGGATGTCCTCTCTCATCATTCCAAATCAACATAGTATTGGAAATTCTTGTTGTTGTTGTTGTTTTCAATATGAAGCCTTGCTCTGTTGCCCAGACTGGAGTGCAATGTGCAATCTAGGCTCACTGTAATCTCTACCTTCTACATTCAAGCAATTCTCCTGCCTCAGCCTCCTGAATAGCTGGGATTACAGGTGCACCCTACCATGCCTGGCTAATTTTTTGAATTTTTAGTAGAAATGGAGTTTCACCATGTTGGTCAGATTGGTCTTGAATTCCTGACTTAGTGATCCTCCTGTGTTGGCCACACAAAGTGCTGAGATTACAGTGTCCAGGGCAATCAGGCAAGAGAAAAAAATAAAGGGTATTCAAATAGAAAGAGAGGAAGTCAAACAGTCTTTGTTTGCAAATGATATAATCCTTTAGAAAACCCTGTCATCTCAGCCCCAAAGCTTCTTAAGCTGATAAGCAAATCCAGCAAAGTCTCAGGATACAAAATCAATGTGCAAAAATCACAAGCATCCCCATACAACAACAATAGACAAGCAGAGAGCCAAATTATAAATTAACTCCCATTTACAATTACTACAAAGAGAACAAAATACCAAGGAACACAGCTAACAAGAAAAGTGAAGGGCCTCTTCAAGGAGAACTACAAACCACTGCTCAAGGAAATCAGAGAGGACACAAACAAATGGAAAAACATTCCATGCTCATAGAAAGGAAGAATCAATATTGTAAAAATGGCCATACTGCCCAAGGTACTTTACAGATTCAACACTATTCCCATTAAACTACCATTGACATTCTTTACAGAATTAGAAAAAACTACTTTAAAATTCATATGGAACAAAAAAGAGCCCATATAGCCAAGATAAAACTAAGAAAAAAGAACAAAAGTAAAGGCATCATGCTACCCAACTTCAAACTATACTACAAGGCTGCAGTACCAGAACAGCATGGTACTGACACAAAAGCAGACACATAGACCAATGTAACAGAGAACTCAGAAATAAGACTGCACCAGTTATGCCTTACCAACAGTCCCCCAAAGTATTAATTCATTTCAGCATTAACTCAAAAGTCCATAGTCCAAAGTCACATCTGAGACAAGGCAAGTCCCTTCCACCTATGAGCCCATAAAATAAAAAGCAAATTAGTTACTTCCTAGATACAATGGCAGTACAGGCATTGGGTAAACACAGCCATTCCAAATGAGAGAAATTTGCCAGAACAAAGGGGCTACAGGCCCCGTGCAAATCCATAATCCAGTGGGGCAGTCAAATCTTAAAGCTCCATAATAATCTCCTTTGAATCCATGTCTCACATCCAAATCATGAAGATGCAAGAAATGGGTTCCCATTGTCTTGGGTAGCTGTGCTCCTGTGGCTTTGCAGGGTACAGCCTCCCTCCCAGCTGCTTTCACTAGCTGGTATTGAGTGTCTGTGTCTTTTCCAGGTGCGTGGTACAAGCTGTTTAGTAGATCTGCCATTCTAGGGTCTGGAGGACAGTGGCCCTTTTCTCACAGCTCTACGAGATAGTACCCCAGTGGGGAACTCTGTGTGGGGACTTCAACCCTACATATTCCTTCCTCACTGCCCTAGCAGAGGTTCTCCATGAGGGCCCTGTCCCTGCAGCAAACTTCTGCCTGACCATCCAGGCATTTTCATACATCCTCTAAAATCAAGGTGGATGTTCCCAAATCTCAATTCTTGAGTTCTGTGTACCCTCAGGCTCAACACATTGTGGAAGCTACTAAGGCTTGGGGTTTGCACCCTCTGAAGCAGCTGCCAAAACTGTACCTTGGCTCCTTTTAGAAGTAGCTAGAGCAGCTGGGACACAGGGCACCAAGTCCCTAGGCTGCACACAGCAGAGGGCACTTAGGCCCGGCCCAAGAAATCATTTTTCCCTCCTAGGCCTCTGGGCCTGTGAGGGAGGGGCTACTGCAAAGTTCTCTGACATGCCCTGGAGACATTTTCCCCATTGTCTTGGAGATTAACATTTGGATCCTCATTACTTATGCAAATTTCTGCAACTGGCTTAAATTTCTCCTCAGAAAATGAGTTTTTCCTTTTCTATCACATCATCAGGCTGCAAATTTTCCAAGCTTTTATGTTCTGTTTCCCTTTTAAAACCAAATCCTCTTAATAGCACCCAGGTCACCTCTTGAATGCTTTGCTGCTTAGAAATTTCTTCCACCAGATACCATAAATCATCTTGCCAAAGTTCAAACTTTTACAAATCTCTAGGGCAGGGGGCAAAATGCCACCAGTTTTTTTGCTAAAACATAGCAAGAGTCAGTCATCATTACTCCAGTTCCCAACAAGCTTCTCATCTCCATCTGAGACCAACTTAGCCTGGATTTCATTGTCTATATTACTATCAGCATTTGGTTAAAGCCATTCAACAAGTCTCTAGGAAGTTCTGAACTTTCCTGCATTTTTCTGACTTCTTCTGAGTCCTCCAAACTATTCCAACCTCTGCCTGTTAGCCAGTTCCAATGTCACTTCCACATTTTTGGGTATCTTTACAGCAGCAACCTACTCTACCAGTAACAATTTACTGTATTAGTCTGTTCTCATGCTGCTGATAAAGACATACCTGACACTGGGTAATTTATAAAGGAAAGAGGTTTAATTGACTTACAGTTTCACATGGCTAGGGAGGCCCCACCATCATGGTGGAAGGCAAGGAGGAGCAAAGTCATGTCTTACATGGATGGTGGCAGTCAAGAGAGCTTGTGTAGGGGAACTCCCCCTTACAAAACTATCAGATCTCATGAGACATATTACTCCATGAGAACAACATGGAACTAATCTGTCCCCATGATTCAATTACCTCCTACCAGGTCCCTCTCACAACATATGGGAATTGTGGGAGCTACAATTCAAGATGAGATTTGTGTGGGGACACAGCCAAACCATATTACGCAGCAATCCCATTATTAGGTATATACCCAAAGGAATATAAATCATTCTATTCTATAGATACACACCTGTGTATGTTCACTGCAGCACTATTTACAATAGCAAAGACATGGAATCAATCCAAATGCCCATCAGTGATAGACTGGATTAAGAAAATGTACATATACAACATGGAATGCTATGCAGCCATGAAAAGGAACTAGATTGTGTCCATTGTAGGGACATGGATGGAGCTGGAAGCCATTATTTTCAACAATCCAGCACAGGAACAGAAAAACAAACCAGCAAACCAGCACAGAAACAGAAAAGCAAACACCACATGTCCTCACTTGTCATTGGGAGCTGTACAATGAAAACACATGGACACAGAGAGGGGAACAAATTACACTGGGGCCTGTCACGGGTATGGGACAGAGGGAGGGAAGGCATCAGGCTAAATAGCTAATGCATTCTGGGCTTAATACTTAGGTGATGGGTTGATAGGTACAGCAAACCATTATGGCACATGTTTACCAATGTAGCAAATCTGCACATCCTGCACATGTATCCTGGAACTTAAAATAAAAATAAATATATAGAGATAGCTATAGGATATTAACCCCCTATCAGATGTACATTTTACAAATATATGCTTCCCAATCTATAGGTTGTTTCTTTACTCTCTCCACTATTTCCTTGGCTGTGCAGCTTTTTAGTTTAATGTAATCCCATTTGTCTATCTTGACACATAAAATTAACCATGACATTTTGCACAGGATTGGGAGCTGCTGAAGGGTTTTGAGCAGCGAAATGACATAATCTGCTTTACATGTTAACCATATCACTGTGTCATGAGTGCTAAAGCAGAGACAGGAAAACCTACAAGTAGCTATTTCAACATTGCAAGCAAAAGATAATAGTGATTTCAGCCAGGTAATAGCAATAAGAGTGAGGAGAAATGATCAGATTCTGCTTGTTTATTTGACAATAGCAACTGATTAAATTTTCTGATTATGTGGATATGACTGAGGGAGAAAAATTTTAGTAAAGTGGACTGTATTTTTTCCTGAACAGCTTAAAGGATCAAACTGCCTCAAACTGAGATAGAAAAGATGTTGAGTAAAGCTGGTTTAGGCACAGTTTAGGAATTCAGATCTCGGATGGATTGTGTTAAAATACTGTCCAAGTAGCAATGCAGAGAAGGCAGTTGCATATACTTGTCTGAAATTCAAAGGGAGCAGTCTATTCTTTACCTAAATTCATAAGATAATTCAAGAGAACCAACTCAAAACTTTCAACATTTACTGTATTCCCATTGCTCTTCTCTACACCAGCAGCTTGCTGGCACTCTTTCTTGCCATGACTCATCTCCCCTTTATCCTCTGCATGCCCATCCTCCCTCTTCTCCATGTCTTCATTGTGGAAAACAACTGAACCTCTCACCCAGTCCCTCTTTCCCACCTGTGACTTCCTGGGTCTGCCCTTCTTTGCCCTTTGCCAGATCTGCACCCCTGGGTCCACTGGCTGAGTGAGAGCAAGTGGTGGATTACCAGAAGAGGGGAAGAGAAGAGAATTGGGCCAGGAAATCATGCATTCTCTTGGGGTCCTATGAGGCTGGGTGAAACCTATAGACTTTGTTATGGTAAATAATAGCCATAATAATGATACATATATGCATAAATATATATCAACCAAAGGGGGCTAAAATTCATTTTTCAATGCCTATTTAAGAGAATCCTATAATTTTAGGATCTTAACAATATGAAAGTTTAAAGATCATCTTGTCCCACCCTATCACTTAAATGTGAAAAACAAACAAGATTAATAGCAATGAACTAATCTATCTGAGCTTCACTTTTTTCTGGTAATTTCAGTATTCTCTGTTAATTAACATGTCTATATAGAGGCATGTCTAATCAGAGCAATTTGTGGAAAATCTGCAATGTGTAACAGTGTAAAAGTGCTTTATATTCACTATTTCATTGAATCCTCAAGTCTATGAGGCAGCTAATAAGGGTCTACTTTTATGAATGAGTATCTAAGGAGCTCAGAGGGATTAAGTGAGTGACCCTGGGTCACACAGGCAATGACTGAACCAGGATTAAAAATTATCTAAGTCCAGTGCCCTTCCCTGCACATGACTACCTCTCACTAATGAACCATTATGTGTGTTGTAGTGAGAGTCAGGATTAAGGAATATCCACCTTAGAAGGTAATTCATTCTCTGAATCTATTTTGGCCTGCTAAGGACATGCTTGGATGTCCCAGAGATTGAACTGGCATACTTCATAAGCACTGACTTTCTCTGAATGACCTGGCTTTGTCTTCACTTATAGATTGGTTATTTTATTTCCTTTGTGCAAGAATTTCTGTGTTCTATAGTGGGAGTGGTGGTGGAGGTAAATGGTGATGGAAGTAAAATGGATAAAATACCCATTTTACTTCAAAACAAAATTTAAAAAACACCACACATGGGAAAGAACATGCAGACTCTATTAGCTAAAACTATTACAATACAAAAATTAACTACAAACAGATATTTGACATGAGCAAGTGTCAGAAACTTGTGACAACCATACAAAGTAGTCATTGTCGCCCAATCTAAAATAAGCTAACTATACTTAAGAGAAGACACAAGCAAATGACAGATCTGCTTCTCTTATCAGTACCATGTTATATTTTCCAGGCATATAATTTCTTTAAACTGAATTCTAAAATATCCTTCTACAGAGAATTGGGAAAGGAGTTTACCTTCATACCAGGGATAATTTGGAAAGGAAAAAAAAAAAAAAGAGGGACTGGTAACGGAGCTACCCAGGGACACAGACTTTTATTTTTAATTTAGCAGATGCTAGATTCATGCGTTCACTCATCGCTCCTTCTGTCTTGTGCGCTGTACTTTAAAAAACCCTCCCTCCTGTTGGCAAATACACTTCCTTCTTCAAGGCAAGCAGAAAAGCAAGGGAAATTCATGCAAATGAAAAAAGAATCTTTAAATCCATTAGCCTGGTGTTTTCATTTTGGTTGAAACATTGTGTGCCATTCATAGATTGTGCCCTCACCTTTGGTACATTTTCACTTAGAAACTTCGGATAAAGAATAGGCAGTAATTGTCAAGATGACATATTTCAACTTCTAAGTGATAATAGAGCGAGATTTCTCAACCTTGGTAATATTGACATTTCCCACAGGATAGCTCTTTGTTGTGGGGGCTGTTCTGTGTATTGCAAGATGTTTAGCAGCATCCCTGGCCTCTACCCACTAGATACCAGAAGCACCCTCCCCCTATCATATCAATTAACAATACTTTTAGGGAAAGAGCTGATTCTATGTCTGGGAAAGGAGTATGCAAGATGCGCCTAATGCATCTTGTGGTGTTGGAAAGAAGGGAAGCTATCAAAACGCACACACATGCACATACACACACACACACACACACACACACACTCTCTCTCTCTCTCTCTCTCAATGGTAGGGCTATGTCAAAGGCACATAGGAGCCAACTGAAAGCATTCCCAGTGGCCAAACCTAAAACAATGTGAGCAATAAAATTAGTAAGGTAGAATTGAATTATAACCCAAAATATAAAATAAATATTCATGAGGATATAAATAAATGAGTAATTAAATAAATGAGGACAATTAGACAAATCTCCTATGCAGATAAATTCCAGATAATGTATGCAGATAGCCTTCAATGAGATGGTGTGGAATTCTCTACGCTTTAAGTGTGGGCTGTGCATAGTGACTTCCATCCAAAGAGTACAGCATGAAAAGGAATCAAAAGAGAAACTTTATCAAGGAGAAACTGACAAACATCAAACATCATCTCAGCCAGATGGTTAAGGTCAGCATCAACAGTGTAAGTCATATTCGACAATATGTACCCTTGACATGACGAGATGAGAATGGCACTCTATCCCTGTGGTATTTTTTCCCAGACCCATAGCCATAGTCTAATTATGAAAAAAGCAGCAGATAAATCCAAATCAAGGGGTGTTCTCCAAAATATCTGACTAGTACTTCTCAAAGCAGTCAAGGCAATCAAAAGAAACAAGGGAAGACTGGGTGCAGTGGATCACACCTGTAATCCCAGCACTTTGGTAGGTCAAGGTAGGTGGATCACTTGAGGTCAGGAGTCTGAGACCAGCCTGACCAACACGGTGAAAACCCATCTCTACAAAAATACAAAAATCAGTCAGGCATGCCGGTGGCGCATGCCTGTAATCTCAGCTACTCAGGAGGCTGAGGCATGAGAATCACTTGAACCCAGGAGGCGGAGATTGCAGTGAGCTGAGATCTTGTCACTGGGATCCAGCCTGGGTGACAGACCTAGACTTCATCTCAAAAAAAAAAAAAAAAAAAAAACAAGAAAAAAAAAAAGAGAAACAAGGATGAAGAAGGTAATATGAAAAAAGATGAAGATTGTGTATCTCATGCATGGGATTTTAGAAAAGTGACATCAGGTAAAAGCTAAAGAAATCTGATTAAAGAAGAAAATGTATTTAAAAACAGTGTATTGATATTGGTTCATTGTTACAAATGTACCATACTAATTATTCACATAAGAGATGTTATAATAGGAAAAACACATTATAATGTAATAATAGGGCAAACACAGTGTGAGATGATATATGCGAACTGTCTTTAATATCTTCACAGCTTCTCTATAAATCTATATCTATTCTAAAGTAAAAAGCTAATTTACACATTGTCTTCAGACACTGCCAAACGTCCCCTGGGAAGCAAACTCACACTCAGCTGAGAAGCACTGCTGTAGAATATCTGGGTTCAAGTCTTACTTCTACCGCTTTCTACCTGTGTGGTCTTAGACAAATTCTGTAATATCTCTGAGCCTCTGGAAAATGGAGAGAATAATAATGCCTACCACAGAGGCTTGGTGTGAGGATTTAGAGAGGTAATGTAAAGTGCAGACTGGCACTTAAAAAGCACTTGATAAATGCCAACCACGGTATCTCTATCCACAGTAATTATTAGTATTAATTCACTTTGTATGAGTGAGGTGCTGCTGACACATTCTCCGTTGTTCTTATCCTGTCAGGCCCCAGGAAAAAAAAAATTATTTTCTGGGCACTTTGGGTTTAGACAAATGTCTCTTCTTACCTTGAAGAACAGAATGTGCCTTTTAGAAAATGACAGACTCTCCCAGAACCTATGGCCTTTCCTAGGAAAAGCTCAAACAATGATCGACGGTGGCATTTACAGCACTGAGATGAGACAGCCAAGCCGGCCTGCATCAGATTTACTCTGGTTAGGCTTGTTGATTGAATCCCATGGCGAGGAAGGCAGTGAGATGGCAGAAGTGGAAGATGCAGCCATCTGTCTGGGTAGGAAACAAGGGTCAGGGAAGTGACAAGAGTGGGCTTAGTTTCATGAGGATTCAGCCACTGATGCTGGATCGTTTGTAGTGAATCACGCCTGGAAAAAGTTTCCAAACTACCCTTTGTCTGTTCAATATTGGGGCTTTTTAGTCATTTAACCCCTGCTTCACAGCAGCCAGGCCTCACAGCTGGCTAGGTATAAACACCTCTGCTGTTAGGGAGTTAGGGCTAAAGAAAAATGCAAAACACCACCATACAATTATATAATACATATACTTATCTTAATATATATATATATATATATATATATACTAATTTTGAGAGATAACATTGTAAGTTTTTTAAGGTTTTGTTTTGTTTTGTTTTAGAGACAGAGTCGCAATCTGTCATTCAGGCTGGAGTGCAGTGGTACGATCTTGGCTCACCGCAAACTTTACCTCCCAGGTTCAAGTAATTCTCATGCCCCAACCTCCCAAGTAGCTAGGATTAGGGGTGCATGCCACCATGCCTAAGTAACATTGTAAGATTTTATCATGCGCAACATGATGTTTTGAAGTATACATATGCAAGGTGACTATTGTTAATGACAACATATTGTATTTTTTAGAAATGTAAAGACAATGCATGTTATATGCTATCATCACAAAAATAGTAACTATGTGAGATGATGTATTTCTTAGTTATCTACAGTTAACCATTCCACAATTATACATTTTACAGGGAAGCAGTTTCAACACCACCGCTCTAGTCACTTCTTGTATGTGGGGCTAAAATACAAACAGCAGCTTCCAGCAACTGTGCAGTTTTTCATTTACAAGTCGATGTAAAAAAGTAAGATACTTGAAATCAGATTAGCCTGAATTTGAATTCCTCCAGCATCACTTTCCAGCTGTGTGACTGTGGGCCAGGCTATCCCCTAACTCTAAATTTCTATTTCTTCCTATATATGATGGGAGTGAATGTGAGAAATAAGCCAGCCAGGTGCAGTGGCTCATGGCTGTAACCCCAGCACTTTGGGATCCTGAGGCAGGAAGATTGCTTGAGACCAAGAGTTTGAGACCAGCCTGAGCAATGTAGCAAAACCCTGTCTCTACAAAAAACTTTTTTAAAAAATTAGCTGGATGTAGCAGAGCATGTCTGTGGTCCCAGCTACTTGGGAAGCTGAGGCAGGAGGATCACTTAAGCCCAGGAGATCAAGGTTGTAGTGAGCTGTGATCACACCACTGTACTCCAGCCTGGGTAACAGAGCAAGACCCTGTTGAAAGGAAATAAAAGGGAAAGGGAAAGGAAGAAGGAAGGAAGGAAATATTAAAAAATACAAAAGGACTCAGTAACAATGGCCAGAGAGAAAATTATGATCCTGGATGGACTGATCCTGTAGAATGATTCCTCCCTGAAGTTCAGGGACACAAGAACACCAACCAGGGACCAACCGGATAACCCAGGGATGCACCACTCCCAGACCATGGACAGTAGTGGTTCACAAACCTTATTATGAACTGTGCATGTAAGGGATCTAAGCTGTGCACTCCTTATGAGAATCGAATTAATGCCTGATGATCTGAGGTAGAACAGTTTCATTCTGAAACCACCATCACACCCCCTCCCCTCACCTTCTATGGAAAAAAATTGTCTTGCACAAAACTGGTCCCTACTGCCAAAAAGGCTGGGGACTGTTGCCTTATCCACTTGGAACTGAAAGCAGGAGAAAAGTAGAATCTGTTCTATTATACCCCTGCATTCAGTTACTGAAGACTAATTTGAAGGGCAAAATGGTGAGAACAATTCAGTCCAAGCAGTCTTTGTGAAGAGAGGTTGCTGGAAAGCAGATGAACTCCAAGAGAGAGTTTAGGTGGAGTGTAGAGCCCCAACCCCAAGAGAGACAGGTTTACAAGGCTTCAGGGGATCCACTGTGTGCTGCTGTATTAATCTCCGGCTTTTTAGACCTTGACCTTTCCCCTTGGACCTTGACCTCTGAAGTCCTGACTTGACCTCATTTTCCTTGGCTTCATTCATTCATTCAAGAAATAATTATTAAGGACCTACTATATGTCTAGGCACTAGGTGGTGGAAACAAGTCAGCTCACCTTCTAAAGGTGGGAAATAAAGAAAAAAACAAATGAATAAACAAGGTAGCCTTGATGATGAGCACTAGAAAGAAAATCAGTTAGAGTCAGGGAACAGAAAGTAACTAGATTTGAGGTCAACTCTACACAAAGGGAAGATAGTGAAAAAAGCATCTCTGAGGAGACGGCATTGGAGATGATAAAGGTAGAGAAGGAGCCAAACATGCAAGAATCTGTAGAAAGTATCATCCAGGCAGTGAAAACAGCCAGTGCAAAGTTCCTGAACTGGGGATTTTGTTGATGGCTTCTTGCTGCTGACTTTTGTGTGCCTTATCTAGATCATTTTCTTTCTACTTAGAAAAGTATTTTAGACTCTAACTGCATGGGCCATTCATGCATTCATGCATTCATTTATTAAGCACCTACTTCCTTCCAGGCACTAGGAATAACATAGTGAAGTAGTAGGTACTTAATACAGGTATGAGTCCCATCCTCTTGGCATTTAGAGAGTACAGATGATACTTAAAGCATTCCAGTGCTTGATGCACCAGTGGCAGTATCTCAGATGGAGGTGTTGGAGCCCCTACCTTGGGCAGCTTATCCATTTAGAGAAGATGGAATCCCAACTCTTGATTGTAGATAGATGCTGGCAAACAGCTGGGAATTTAGTGGCAGAAAGAACTTGTTTTCAAATCCTAGTTATGCCGCTGACCAGCTATGGGACTTTGCCAAAGTCACTTAGCCTCTCTGAGCCTCAGTCTTTTCATCTCTAAAATGCCTTATGTTAGGAGACTTGGCTGTCAATCTAGCACAGGGCCCAACACATTCCAGGCTGTCCATAAATGTTTAAGGTGACATTTTGCCCCATTTTTGCTGATTTTTTTAGTTGTTTTCCTGAGAAACCAAAGCTATGTGAACTATATCAGAAAGAAATAGACGTTTTTAGTTAACCTAGTTTAATCTGATTTCTACAAAGAGACTATCGTATACCTTAAAATCCAAATAGGATATTTTGCCCAAAGTTACCTATCCCACTTTCTGTATTAATACATTTATTCTCGACAGAGCTTGAAGTTGAGCTCCCTTTCCAAGACCTGGATTCTCCAGTTGCCTCTGTAATAATGTTAAATAATAGCATAAAATAATCTGGAATATTTACTTGGGTGATGTATAAGAAATTGTTGCCAGTCTTCTCACAACTCAGATGGGGAATGCAATGGACTGTCAAAATAAAATTCATGCAAATATCCTAGAAATGCCATTTCTTACCCTTTGGCAGTAACCAGCTCATCTAGGAAAATTGAATTGATCAGTATTGAATTATGTCTTACTCGCTTTGCTCTATAAAATACGGAAACCAGAAACTACTGCATAATATTACCCCACAGCATTATACCACTTCTCAGAGCAGTTAAGCTCTAATTATAAAAGGAAACAGATGTTGCCAATTCTGAACTCTCACAATTCCCACATCTGTCAAGGCCCTCCATAGGTTACAGCGGGGAGATCCTCAGAGGAAAATTGGCCGTTGAGTTTCTCAATCACCTCCTGGAATCAGGATCAGAAACAGAGAGGTGTTTTATGAAGGTCAATTTCTAGCTACCTCATGCACTAGCCCTTAACTGGCAGCAGAGAGCAACACTTCTGATTTGTACCAAGGCCCCTGGAGTTACTCAGCTGTATTAAACTATTAGGAGGAAGAATGAAAATTGAAATAGATCGCATCCATTTGAAGTGGGATGGGCAAAATGCGTTCACTGGGAGTGTTAAATTCAATATAGATGACAAGGTCGGATGAGATCCACTGCCTCATCCCAAGCAGCTTAACGTTCAGGTGCTCACCACAGGATATTACTGCACACTTCATTAGATTATACTTCTAACCTGAAACAATAACTGTTACATTCCAAACTATATCTCAGTCTTGGAGATCATTCCTCAGAGGTACCTTAACCTTGGAACAGGTAGCTGAATGGGAATCGATTTGTCATCTTCTAAAATTTGCTAGAGCTAAGAGTTCACAAATTGACACTCACACAACATATTCTGAATTCGATAGTGGTTTAAACTTAGCTTCAGACTCGCATAGTTCTGTGCCTGGCAAAAATTGCTGCAGCCCTTTAAAATATTACTTTGGAATCACACGCACAAATAGGATACTGCTCTCACTATGGAAGGTTGTTTACATTAAAATTATGGCTGCCTTGTGACCCTGTGTCCAAATTTGTCATCGGCTAACTTTGTCCAAAATTCATTTTTACCTGCACCATTTTGAGGTCATGAAGTTTAAACTGACCAGTGAGAATATAACCACAAATTCTCAACCTGTTAAATTCTGCGTTTCACCTTCATCTTTTTGCTGCTTTGTTCATACAGGCTGGGGGGTTATGTTCCATGATCAATCTTGTGCTTTCCTAAAGTGACAACATCTTACCCAGACATTATTTTTTACCTCCCTACCCTTCAAGGTATCATCTGTCTTACAGACAAATGAAATATTTTCATGATGACAAGCAGCACTCAGTCTTTGCTTCAAAGGATAAATTTGTTCATTCATTTAGTAAGCATCAGTTGAGTGTCTACTGTGTGTCAGGTATTGTTTTAGGGACTGGGGCTACTGTGATAATCCTGAGGGGGTCTTTAGAATTCACCTACAGCTGGAGCTGAGACACAAGAAACAAGTAAACAAAAAACACCTAATTTCAGAGAGTGAATACAGCAATGAAATAAGGAAATAGGGTATACAATTAGACAGGATAATCATTGAATATCTTTCTAAGAGGTGGCATTTGTACAGAGATCTGAAAAGTTTTGGGGGAAGAATATTCCAGACAGATGGAACAGCAAATGTAAGCCTCTGAAGCAGGAATAAACTTGGTTGGTTAGGAAAACAGAAAGTCCAATGTAAAAAGATGGGGGCTAAGGAGTAGATAGGGCAAGATTTTGTGGGACATTTTTGGTCCAGGTCAGGAGTTAGGGTTTTATTTTCTGAGTGATGGGAAATTATCACAGGGCTTTAGTAGAAGAAGTATATGACCTGTTTCAACCTTCTTAAAGCTTTATGGTTTGGCTAATCTTTAGTGAATAGATCTATAACTTTTTGTCTAAAATATAATCGTTTTAGAGAATTGGGTTATGGTGATTAGATAGTTCTCAGCCTAAAACCCAGCTCTACCATTCAGTAGCTCACCCTGGGCAAGCCATTTAATTTCTAGCTTTATAACTCATAGTGGCCAAATGAGCATGAAAATACCTTCCTTAAATGAGGTCGTATACATGTGTGACACATAGTAAGTACACAATGTATGGTAAGGTTATTTATTCATTGATTCGTTGACTCATTCATTTTTTTTTTCCTGTTTGTCTATTCAACAGATGTGTACTAAACCACGGGTGTTCTGCCCCTTCAAAGTCCAGCATGCAGCAGTTTTTTCATCTTCTTTTGTTAGCTATATATTATTATTCTTTATTATTTT
Organism: Sapajus apella; assembly: GCF_009761245.1. NCBI lineage: Eukaryota > Metazoa > Chordata > Mammalia > Primates > Cebidae > Sapajus > Sapajus apella. The sequence goes on from NW_022436963.1 coordinate 19,764,324, forward strand.
AGAGCATTTGATTTTCTATTATCACTCCCCCTGATATGGCTGCCTTGTCAGGAGAAACACCCAGGATCCTTGGTCTCACCCCAAGAAAATTAGCAACACAGACCCAAGTGGAGTGATTTAAGGAAAGGAAAGTTTAATAAGAAAGAAAGAAGAAAACACCTCCCGCATACAGAGGGAGAAGGGCTCCAAATGGACAACCCCACGTGCTGTGGAAAGCAGTAGGTTGTGTTGGGAGGCTGGAGGACGTGGTGTCTGACTTGCATAGGGGCCCAGAGGATTGGTTTGACCAGGCGTGTCATTCAAGTAGCCTGTGAACAAACTGGCCCTCCCACCCTAGCCTTTTAACATGCAAATGCAGCTACCTGGCTGGCCGCTGTGTTGTCCTGCACACCTGGCCTCTACCTGGCTGGTGGCCACAATGTCGCGCACTAATGGCAACCAAGAAAAAGTGGTAGGAACCACCATATTGGGTGGACCTGGCTTTTAACTGCCAACATTTGCATATCAATGCTTGCAGGTCAGGTTTTCAAGCTGCTTTCTATTAGAAAAGAAATGTTTTGGACCATGCTTTTTATAAAAAGAAAAAGACTTAGAGAGGACTCTTTTCCTTGCTCTATCTGCCTAAAATAGTTTTTTATTAACTCCTGTAATGCCCTCACATTTTATTTTATTTATTTGTTTAGAGACAGGGTCTTACTCTGTTGCCCAGGCTGGAGTGCAGTAGCTGAATCTCGGCTCACTATAACCTCTGCCTCTCAGGTTCAAGGGACCTCCAGCCTCAGCCTCCCAAGTAGCTGGGAGTACAGGTGTGGGCTACCATGCCTGGCTAATTTTTGTATTTTTAGTCGAGACGAGGTTTCGCCATATTGGCCAAACTGGTCTTGAACTCCTGACCTCAGCTCATCCACCCACCTGAGCCTCCCAAACTACTAGGATTACAGGCGTGAGCCACCACGTCCTGACCCCACAACTTTTTAATATGAGGATGTTTGCAGCTTGCTATTTCTCTGATATTTTAGTACTTCCTTGAATCCCTAAGCCCTCCTGAGAACCTGGAATGAGCACATACATCCTAGATTCCCATTCATTTGGTAAATACTGACCTTCTCTCCCCAAAGCATGTGAAAGATTTTATGGTTTTATGATTCTAAATTAGTCATTCTCAACATTTAAAAATACCAGAAATGTGGCCCATACATTAAAGCAATGAAGACATTGAAAACAGCAATAAACAAGTCCAATAATTATAGTACAATTATATTACAAGAGGATAAAGCTTAATGGTATCTACCAAAATAATCATAGTTTTAAACTCTATTAATTGTCCTTCAACCAAACACAGACCTTTTTAGATGAGTATACTTCCCTAAGCTCTCTAATACTCATAAGGCAAAGTTCTTGAATATTCCACAAACATAGGCTTTTTTCCTGGATGATGAGTTGATATCATGATTAGACTCTTCTCCCTGTCAGCACGTTTTCTCTGCTCTACAGGGTTTCATGAGCCTTACTCAGCACAACCTGATACCTGACAGAAATCATTATAATTATATGTACCCTCAGTTGTAACAAAAAAATTGTACACATCAATCAGCATTTAAATACATTCGAAGGATATGTGGCACACTAGTAAAATTGAGACATCCCTTTTGAGAACCACTAAAATAAGAAGTGTCACCAGACACCAGATATTTATTTCAAACAGCAATAATTGCTCCTGGGATAGTATCACATAGACTGTGATATTGTTACTACACAAAATCCCCAGCCTAGCATTGATAAAATTTTGCAAAGTCAAAAGACAATCTGATATTTCCTGAGAACTGTCTATGACCTAAGTAATTGTGTCCAGACAGGTTTGTGATGTACAAAAAACTTTCCCAAAATGAGACTTCTTGCAAATTTGAACTAATGAACACCTTCTAGAGCTCTAATGGCAGTTCAGAGCCTGACAAAATAAAATATGAGAAGTCCTATGAACAGTACTTCCAGATGCCGCTCTGTTCTTCCAGTGAAATTGCTGACAGCATGTTCAACAAATGTTCCCTAAAATGACCATGAGGCCAATATGTAAAATAGCAATGCAGAGCAGAAATGGGAAGCTGCTGATTATCTAGCAGCCAGGCTGAACTGAGACGCTGTATTTTAATATTCATTTGGCTCTATTTTCAGAAAATATCACTTGAAAGTACCATTCACATATTCCTTCTTTAGGCATCTTGAGGAGACTGATATGGCATGTTCAGGGTCATTCTCCTTTGTCCATCTATTGGTTAAACTTTCTAAGAATTGTTCTAATATTTGTAGCAAAAAAAAGCATTTATTGAGAAATTATAGCCAGTGCTTAACCTGAATTCTCTTATTATTTTTTCTCAACAATTCTGTGAAGTAAATGCCATTATTTTTTAATTTTAAAATGTTTCGTTTTTTCAATAATAAATTAAACTTCACTTCTTGTAACTTTTTTCCTTTATTGATTTTTCATTTTTTTTGAAGTTTTTGACTCTTTTGTAATAACATTTAGCTTAATACATGAAAAATTGCATGGTTGTATAAAAATGTCTGCTTTATATTTTTGTATTTTTAGGTTATTTTTTACTTTTTAAAATTGATTTTTTTTAATTACACTAGGTTTTTGGGAAACAGGTGGTGTTTGGTTACATGAATAAGTTTTTTTTTTTTTTTTTTTTTTTTTTTTTTTTGTTTGTTTGTTTTTTGAGACAGAGTCATGCTCTGTTGCCAAGGTTGGAGTGCAGTGGCATGATCTCAACTCACTGCCTTCTCTGCCTCCTGGGTTCAAGCAATTCTCGTGCTTCACCTCCCAAGTAGCTGGAACTACAGGAGTGCACCACATGCCAGGATAATTTTTTGATTTTCAGTAGAGACGGGGTTTCACCATGTTGCCACTCCTGACCTCAAGTGATCTGCCTGCCTTGACCTCCCACAGTGCTGGGATTACAGGCTTGAGCCACTGTGCCTGGGCACATGAGGTTCTTTGGTGGTGATTTGTAAGATTTTGGTGCATCCATCACCCAAGCAGTATACACTGCACCCTATTTGTAGTCTTTTATCCCTCACCTGCCCCACCCTTTCCCCTGAGTCCCCAGAGTTCATTGTATTATTCTTATTCCTTTACATCCTCATAGCTTAGCTCCCACTTGTAAGTGAGAACATAACGATGTTTGGTTTTCCATTCCTGAGTTACTTCACTTAGGATAATAGTCTCCAACTCCATCCAGGTTGCTGTGAATGCCATGATTTCATTTCTTTTTGTGGTTGAGTAATATTCCAAGGTATATATGTACACAATTTCTTTATCCACTTGTTGATTAATGGTCATTTGGGATATCTCCATATATTTGCAATTGTGAATTATGCTGCTATAAACATGCATGTGCAAGTATCTTTTTCATATAATGACTTCCTTTCCTCTGGGTAGACACCCAGTAGTGGGATTGTTGGATTAAATAGATGGTAGTTCTATTTTTAGTTTTTTAAGGAATCCCCACACTGTTTTCCATAGTGGTTGTACTAGTTTACATTCCTACCAGCAGTGTAAAAGTGTTCCCTTTTCACTGCATCCACACCAACATCTATTTTTTTAATTTGCATTTCCCAGATTATTAGTGATGTTAAGCATTTTTTCATATGTTTTTTGGCTATTCGTATGTCTTCTTTTGAGAATTGTCTATTCATGTCCTTAGACCACTTTTTTATGGGGTTGTTTATTATTTTCTTGCTGATTTGTTCAAGTTCCTTGTACATTCTAGATATTAGTTCTTTGTCAGATGTATAGATTGCAAAGTTTTCTCCCACTATGTGGGTTGCCTCTTTACTCAGCTACTCAGCTGATTATTTCTGTTGCTGTGTAGTAGCTTTTTTGTTTAATTAAGATCCATCTGTTTATCTGTGGTTTTACTGCACTTGCTTTTGGGTTCCTGGTCATGAAGTCTTTGCCTGGTCTATGTTTAGAAAGATTTTTCTAATTACATTTTCTAGAATTTTTAGGCTTTCAGGTCTTAGATTTAAGTCCTTAATCCACGTTGGCTTGATTTTTGTATAAGGTGACAGATGAGGATCCAGTTTCATTTTCCTGCCTGTGGCTTGCCTATTATCCCAACAACCAATTGTTGAATAGGGTATCCTTTCCCCACTTACATTTTTGTTTGCTTTGTCGAAGATTAGTTGACTTTATTTCTGTGTTCTCTATTCTGTTCCATTGGTCTATGTGCCTATTTGTATGCCAGTGCTATGCTGCTTTGGTGACTATGACCGTATAGTATAGTTTGAAGTCAAGTAATGTGATGCCTCTAGATTTGTTCTTTTTGTTTAGTCTTGCTTTGGCTATATGGGCTCTTTTTCTTCCTTTTCTTTTCTTTTTTTTTTTTTTTTTTTTTTTTTTTGACATTCACTGTGGACTCTTTTGATTCCATATGAATTTTAGGATTGTCTTTTCTAGTTCTTAATTGCACTGAATTTGTAGATTGCTTTTGTCCGTATGGTCATTTTAACAATGTTGATTCTTCCCATCCATGAGCATGGCATGTGCTTCTGTTTGTTTGTGTCATCTCTGATTTCTTGCAGCAGTGTTTAGCAGTTTTCCTTGTAAAGGTCTTTCACCTTCTTAGTTAGGTATATTTCTAAGTTGTTGTTGTTGTTTTTTTTTTTTCCCACATAAAAGGGGTTGAGTTTTTAATTTGATTCTCAGCATGGCCGCTGTTGGTGGATAGCAGAGCTACTGATTTGTGTACATTAATTTTGTATTCTGAAACTTTGCTGAATTCATTCATCAGTTCTAGGAGCTTTTTGGAGAAGTCTTTAGGGTTTTCTAGGTATGCAATCATATCATCAACAAACAGCAACAGTTTGACTTCTTCTTTAACAATTTGGATGCCCTTTATTTTTTTCTCTTGTCTGACAGCTCTGGCTTGGACTTCCAGTACTATGTTGAATAGAAGAGGTAGAGGTGGGTATCCTTGTCGTGTTCCAGTTCTTAGGGGGAATGCTTTCAACTTTTCCCCATTTAGAATTATATGGGCTGTGGATTTGTCATAGATGGCTTTTTTTACATTAAGATATGTCCCTTCTATGCCAATTTTGCTTAGGGTTTTAATCATAAAGGGTTGAATTTTGTCAAATGCTTTTTCTATATATGGAGATGATTGTGTGATTTTTATTTTCAATTTTGTTTATGTGGTGTATCACATTTATTGACTTGTATATGTTAAACCATTGCTGCATCCCTGGTGACACTTGATCATGGTAGATTATATTTTTGATATGCTGTTGGATTCAGTTTGCTAGTATTTTGTTAAAAATATTTGCATCTATATTCACCAGAGATATTAGCCTATAGTTTTCTTTTTTTTTATTATGTTCTTTCCTGGTTTGACGTTTAGAGTGATACTAGCTTCACAGAATTATTTAGGGAGGATTTTATCTTTCTGTATCTTGGGTAATAGTGTCATGGTATTGGTACCAATTCTTCTTTGAATGTCTGATAGAATTCAACTGTGAACCCATCTGATCCTGGATTTTCTTTTTTTTTTTTTTTTTCTGGTTGGCAATTTTTTAAATTACCATTTCAATCTTGCTGCTTGTTATTTGTCTGTTCAGAGTGTCTTTTTCTTTTTGGTTTAATCTAAGAGGGTTGTATATTTTCAGGAATTTATCCATCTCCTCTAGCTTTTCTAGTTTATGCATGCAAAGGTGTTATAGTAGACTTGAATGACCTCCCGTATTTCTGTGATATCAGTTGTAATATCTCCTGTTTTGTTTCTAATTGAGCTTATTTGAGTCTTCTCTCTTCTTTTCTTGGTTAATCTTGCTGATGATCTATCAATTTTATTTCTCTTTTCAAAGAACAAGGTTTTTGTTTTATTTTTGTACTTTTTTTCTTTCAATTTCATTTAATCCTGCTCTAATCTTTGTTGTTTCTTTTCTTCTGCTGGGTTTGGGTGTGGTTTGTTTTTGTTTCTCTAGTTCCTTGAGGTTTGACCTCAGATTGTCTATTTGTGCTTTTTCAACCTTTTGATGTAGGCATTTAAAGCTATGAACTTTCCTCGTGGCAGTGCCTTTGCTATATCCCAGGGGTTTTGATAGGGTGTGTCACTGTTATTGTTCAGGTCAAATAATTTTTTAATTTCCATCTTGATTTCATTGTTGACCCAGTAATCATTCAGGAGCTTTAATTTCCATGTATTTGCATGGTTTTAAGGGTTCCTTTTGAAGTTGATTTCGAATTTTATTCCACTGTGGTCTGAGAGAGTACTTGGTATAATTTCAGTTTTCTTAAATGTATTGAGACTTGTTTTGTGGCCTATCATATGGTCTATCTTGGAGCATATTCTATGTGCTGATTAATAGAGTATATATGCTTCACTGGTTGGGTAGAATGTTCTGTACATGTCTGTTAAGTCCATTTGTTCTAGGGTATAGTTTAAATCCATTGTTTCTCTGTTGAGTTTTTGTCTTTATCACCTGTCTAGTGCTGTCAGTGGAGTATTGAAGTTTCCCACTAATATTGTGTTGTCATCTATCCCATTTCTTAGGTCTAATAGTAACTGTTTTATAAATCTGGGAGCTCTGGTGTTAAGTGTATATATATTTAGAATTGTGATATTTTCCTATTGGACTAGTCCTTTTATCATTATATAATGTTCCTTTGTCTTTTTTAACTGATGATGCTTTAAATTCTGTTTTGTCTTATATAAGAATAGCCACTTCTGCTTGCTTTTGGTGTCCATTTGCATGGAATATCTTTTCCACTCTTTATGTGAGTCCTTATGTGTTAGATGATTCTTTTGAAGACAGCAGATACTTAGCTGGTGAATTTTTATCCATTCAGCCATTCTGTATCTTTTAAGTGGAACATTTAGTTTTTTACATTCAATATTAGTATTGAGATGTGAGGTACTATTCTATTCATCATGTTATTTGTTGCCTGAATACCTTGGAATTTTTTTATTGTGAGTTTTTGTTTTATAGGTCCTCTGATATTTATGCTTTAAAGAGGCTCTATTTTGGTGCATTTTGAGGATTTTTCCAGATATTTTTTAGTAAATACCATTTTCACTATGTTTTTCAGTAAATACCATTATTAAACCAGTTTTATCAATACAGAAACTGAGGCACAGAGAGGTTAAGCATCTTATCTCAAATTATCAGTGCTCCTTTTAGCAGTTCTTGTAGTGCTGGCTTAGTACTGGCAAATTATCTCAGCATTTGTTTATCTGAAAAACACTGTATCTTTCCTTCATTTATGAAGCTTAGTTTCACTGAATACAAAATTCTTGGCTGATCATTGTTTTGTTTAAGGAGGCAGAAGATAGGGCCCCAGTGCTTTCTAGCTTGTAGAGTTTCTGCTGAGAAATCTGCTGTTATTCTGACGGGTTTTCCTTTATAGGTTACCTGGTACTTTTGCCTCACAGCTCTTAAGCTTCTCTCCTGTGTCTTTTAGATAACCTGATGACTATATGTCTAGGTGACAATCTTTTTGTGATAAATTTCTGAGGTGATTTTTGTGCTTCTTTTATTTGGATGTCTAGATTTCTAGCAAGGCTGGGGATGTTTGCCTTGATTAGTCCCTCAAATATGCTTTTCAGTAAATACCATTATTAAACCAGTTTTATCAATACAGCAACTGAGGCATAGAGAGGTTAAGCAAGTTATCTCAAGTTATCCAGTGCTCTGTTTTGGAGCTAGGAATTCAGTCATAGACATGAAGTGTTCAGCTTTCCACATTCTGATGGTTAACCTTTATTCTGCATTTACCTATGTGTCATATGTTGACTCTGGAGAAATCAACTGTGGCCACCGGAGCCCAGATCTGACAACAAAAGTAAAACTTAATAGAAAAAAAATCAGGTCACTGCCTTGGGAAAGGTTGCTTACTTAGCAGCCTGGAAAAAAACTTAACTTGCTAAACAGAGTTTTGTCCTTTTGTCCTCTAAAATTCTCCCATGGTATATCTGAACTTCCTCCCTGGGGTACCATAAACTATTGATCCCAATTTCTTTAGCCCTCTGCAGTTAAATTATATGTCTATACCTCTTCCATGGCCTTCTGGTAGTTGGGATGTATTTTCCAGCCCTTGACTGTGTGTTTGGAGATACAGCCTGTTTTAACAATGGGCTGTTGGTGAACATAATATGAGCATGCAGTTGAATTGTGCTTTCAGTGTTGGGCTTGCCCTCTTGCATGAAAAGGACTTGCTCAAGGTAGCTCCTGCACTTTCAGCTTGGGCAACAGAATGTTCTGAGCCCAACCAAAAGCCTAGAGCCAAGCCCAGCTGACCCACAAGTAGAAGCAGAGCTGCTCAGGTGATCACAGCCTACATCAGCTAAGCCACTGATCCAAGTGCATGATAATAAGTTGTTGCTATTTGAAGCCACTAAGCTTAGGGGTAATTTGTTACATGGCATTATTGTGGCTATTGCTAACCAATACATTATGACAAACACAAACTAGAGGTTCTTTTTCAGTTTCTGTGTAAACTCTTAGGTTGCATCTCAGTACTCTCCTCCTGAACTCTCTGGGTCATTTAACACCGTATCAACAGTTCCTGTACTTGCCAGCAAAGTTTCAAGTCCTGGACTGTTGAGCTCAATGATTCTTAGTGCAGACCCTTCATTTGGTTGGAAGAGAAAAGGCAGGTGTTAGAGTCAACGTCTAAGGTAGAAGTTATGACTGATCATAAACACCCTTGAAGAGCTTGCAAATTATCCCCAAAGTTCAGATTCATTATTTTATGTTCACAACTCTGCCAATGTATGCTTATCCCAGTTTAAGAAACCCTAAAGGAAGAAACAAAAGCAAGGTCTCTATGCAGATACCTGGGCTTTCAAACCATTCTACATTTAACATAATTAGAAAATCCCTAGCAGTGAGTCAGAAATATGTGAAAACCCTGAATATTCCCTACATGCTCAGAGTTTGTACCATTTTGCCATGAAGACCTCTAAACTGTTTGATGATTTGATAGAGTAGGATCTGATTGCAGTGAGCAGGACTGGGAAAAGCTTAGGTCTAAATTCAGTTTGTAGATTAAATGTGTTCATGGCCACCTTCACCATCATTAATTTAAAAAAAACATTTTTCAATAGTTGTAGAGGTACAAGTAGTTTGTGGTTAAATTTTATCCTAAAATTTACACTAAAAGTGTACCCATCACTTGACTAGTATACATTGTACCCAATATGTAGTTTTTTTATCCTTCACTCCTCTCCTACCTTCCCATCTTCTGAATCTCCAAAGTCAATTATATCACTGTGTATGCCTTTGCATACCTATAGCTTAGCTCCCAATTATAAGTGAGAACATACTGTATTTAATTTTCCATTCCTGAGTTACTTCACTTAGAAGAATGGCCTCCAGCTCCAACCAAGTTGCTACAAAAGACATTATTTCATTCTTTGTTATGGCTGAGTAGTATTCCATGGTATGTGTATGTATGTATATATATATACACACACACATTATATATATGCATTATATATAATGTGTGTG
>NW_022436963.1:19774230-20153457 GCF_009761245.1 Sapajus apella
AATTGCAAAGATACAAAACCAACATAAATGTCCATTAGCTAATGAGTAGTTAAAGATAATTTTAATTATATATATAATACACATATATATTATACGTGTATTATATATATACATAATATTTTCTTTATCCACTCATTAGCTAATGGACATTTATGTTGGTTTTGTATCTTTGCAATTGACCACCATAATTCCGACTTTACCTGCTAAACCCAGAACAACTTCAAATAAGAAGCAAAGTAATTATCCTTTATATTTTCTGTACTTGCACATGGTTCTCAGTGCTCCATCTCAGATACTATGCTGCAGGCTAGGAAGGTAGACACATTACAAATATACTGTGAGAGACTTAAACTTTGCTTCAGCCCACAGAATAACCATACCTAGAAATTATATCCTCTAGTCTGCAGAAGGACAACTATAATTAATTAATTAATTAAAAAACAACCTGTCCCTAGCAAGTATCTGTGAGTGAGAAATTAGGTCCCATGTGATCTTATGCCAGCACAGTACGATGCTGTCACCTTCTGTGGCAGATGCACAGTGCAGTTGAACTTCTCTTTAAGCCACATTTATTCCATTTTAAAATGCTGAATTCTACTGAGGTTATGTTCTTACTACATTTTTGGTGTTCAAACTATTTTTTTAAAGCTAGAAGACAAATGAACACAGGTGTGTGTATATGTGCGTGCACACATGTGTGCTTCGTGTGCAGATGTGATGGATTTTTTATGACCTATTGTGACATATAGAAAGTTGAATGTCTAGATTCTATCTTGATTGTTTACTAGTTCACGAAAGTCTAACACTATGAGAGATTTCAATTAGACAGCTAAAAGGCCTACAGCAAATTGGTTAACCAATGGAAACCAAAAACTTTTCAGAATAGAGGGGGTAAGCCTTCAAAAGAAATGGTAATTTCTCACATTTACAACCCTGTCATCTACTTTAAACTTTTTCACAAACTGGGAGAAAGGCAGGGTAGAAGTTATTAGAACTTTATAGTTGATAGATTAGGTCTCAGAGTGGTTAAGTCCCACCTCAGTGCCAGAATTGGAATTCGAAACCAGGCTTTCTAGTCCAGATTAAAGTCTCTTTCTACTAGAGTATTATGATGTCTACTTTAGCAAACTGCTAAGGGTCAGCTTTTTTGTTGACCAAGAAGATTTTCTTAATGATACACGTTCCTCCTGCCCTAAAAATCACTTTGTAGTCTGAGATGTAACTAAATTAAATTCCACTATTAGCCTTTTTAGAATACCACCTCTGCCTTCTAGAATTCTGCCTTTCAAAGCATAGACCAAAAGCCACCATGAAGTCTTTTCTGAGTCCATCTCTTCCACCCAAACAGATAATTTATTTGTGCTCTGAATGCACCATTGGATTTGGTATTTCCTCTTGGGGCATATGGGCACTGAGTCTCTATGCACCTACTACTAGATTGCAAACATCCCACGATGGTTTCTACTTTTAGTACCATTCCTTTTTCCTTTTGCAAATACATCATAATTCAGTTTCATTTTAGCTTTAAAGAAGAAAAAATATCCAAGTTCCCTCACTCTCTTAGCAAAAAGAGGTCACTCTGTTTGCCCCGAGCAAGCTCCATCTTCCCTCATATAAGTCCTGGAAATCAGGGAGAACAGAAAAATAAGGCCACCATGAAAAATTTTTTGAGATCCTTCTTGATACCCTATAACTTGATGAAATGAAAAGACTAGACTGAAATGGACCTAGGTTTGAATCCCACTTTTGCATCATTCGAGGAGTAGGTAAATTTGGTCAAATCACTGACCTTCTCTTTACCTCCATTTCCTCACCTGTGCAAGAGTCAATGTATATGATGGACCTTTTATGCCTGACACATTGGAGGCACTCAATTAAATGGTAGTTGCCTTATTGTTACCAGTATTGCTGCTACTTTTCCTGATATTCTTACTAACTTTCTTACTGGCTCATACTCGCCCTGAGGAAACTTTAGCTTTTGTCCATGATGCCCTTTATACTCATAGCCATCTTTGTCTCCTTTCCTTTCCAGATCACTCCATGGGGCCACCAGCAGGTTTCCTCATGCAATATATAAATAGCGAATATTGGACCCAGTGTGTTAATTTAGCCTAGACTTTGTTCCAGCCTTCCCACTGGCCTGCCTTCTAGATGGATGAATTGAAGCAAAAATAAGGAGGCAATGTTCTTTCTTCATGTCACACACCTAAGGGAAATTTTTTTAGTCTTCTGAGAACATTAAATTCTACCTCGAGCTCAAAGTAAGTCTCAATGAGAGAAATCATTCATGGGAAACATGGGAAGGCTGCTGAACTTCAAAGCCAAACTAAACTGCAACTGGTACCCCCTGCAACTCTCAAGAATAGGAAAGCAGCAGTCGAAAAACTAGAATGGTATGCTGTAGGGTAGGGGTGAGGATTAACAACCACTCTGGCATTTAAATAACATTGACAGCTTAAACTCAAGCCACCATTTCAAGATAGCATAATATGAAGTAGTTTAAAGTGTAAAAAGTTGACTCTGCTGCAGAGGTAACTTTTTATACTTTACTTGTCATTCTCATATGAAACCTGCAAGTCCATATTAAGAAACTATTGCCTGGAAATTGGAAGTGTTAAAGATGATCGATAAAGTTACCTTATAGGGAAGTCTGAGCCAAAGCTGGCTTTTTAATTTTATTTTATTTCTCCTGTTTATCTTGTAGGCATGTTAAGAATGGATTGCTGGCTCATAAATGTAGCTGATTATTTGGCTGGTTATGTAGCAGTTGCTATTTTGGACTCCTTCTGAGTTTCTGGCTTTCTGGTGGGAAGTTTAATAGCTCATTAAACGGTATACCCTCTCATTTTTATCCAGCCTCACTTTCTGCTGTTTTAATACTTGCCGAGGAGTTTGGATATGTACCCTTATTTGAACAAATGATGCTGGATAAAGAGCCATGCTCAGCCCAGGACACAGTAAAGTTTTCTTAATAATGTAAATTTGAGTTCATAGTGAGTATTGAAACAGAGCTATATCGTTTCCAAACTAATGTTAGATCTCATTTAATCTTCACAAGATAGAAAAGCATTCATTCATTACTAAATCCTTCCTACAAAATGCCAGGCATTGTGTTCAATGTTGGGTCGTCAATTCTAGATGCGTCACTTCCCTATTTTTAAATGAGTAGCCTGGTTTCAGAAAGATCAAGTGACTTGGCCAAGGTCACAGGAGTGAGCATAGCTAAAAGAGAGTTTAAAGATCACATCAATGCTTTTACTTTATATACGAGAAAAATAAGCATTTGGCCCAAGTTTACACATGTGTACTATGTGTACACATGTACACATAATGAAGTGGGAATGGGAACTCAAGTTCCGCAACACTTTGTGTATTGTCTTACCCAAAATGATACCTTAAGATTAACTTATCATATACTTTTAGGTCATCTCTAAAGTCCACTCTCTTCTCTGAAGTACGTGTTCCAAAATTTCTTCTCCAAGTACTTCCCCTCAGGGAAACTGATCTTAGAATATACGAGAAGCATTTTGACCAAGTTTGTCTCCATGTTGACCTCAGGTACTTTAGTCAGTGTTGAAACTTCTTTTTTATTTTTTTAGGAGAAATCTTTATTTACTTCTTCTGAAAAAAAAAAAAAAAAGCTGGCTAAAGAAAAAGCTGGTTGCTTTTTGGTGATCAATGAGACCACACTCTATATCCTTGTCCAACTCTTCCAATTCTTTCTTGGTTCAACCTTGCTGCGGCTGTGGCCACAGTAGGAACAGCAGTTATAGCGGAGGTCACACAGGCAGCCGCCACAAGGCAGATAGATCAGCCAAGAAGGTCTTAACATTTTCAGCAAGTGGGATGGTGTAATCAGTCTCCACAGACAAAGCCAGGACTTGTTTGTACCCATTGATGATAAAATAGGGTACCAATACAACAGCTGGGTAACCAGTCTGCAAACATTAGCACCATGCAGACACCCTGGAAGCAAGGGTGCAGAGTGTCCCCTGTGATGTCAAGCACTTTCAGGATGTAGATGCTGCCATTGTCAAATACCTGCCTGATGATCACCCCACAGGAATGGGGGAGATGTTCTGCAGTATGACTTCACTAGTTCCCACTTTGTATCCAGTCTCAATGAGCTGCACATACCTTAGGATTTCAGCAGTGCCCCTGGAGATTTTTGGTGATACTTAATGTCTGGAAAGAGGGAAGTCTTCTCTGGCCCCAGCACGGTGTTCTGGGCACAGGGACTTTACACAGGGCAATGGCACCAGAACTGGTGGTAGCTGGCACCTCATTGGCCAGCAGTGTGTCCCTGATCTCAGAACATGATGAACATGACCCAGCTGACAGCTTCAACTGGTCCATCAGCTAAGACTTTTGCCTGTCTCCTGTCTGCAGTCATAGTCAACTTCTCAAAACACAAATTGCATTAGTGGTTTCCCACTGCATTTAGAAGAAAATGCTGTGTCTGGTCCTGCAGGGTGCTTCAGCGTGAGCTTCTTTGCCTGCTTGTCCAGCCTCATTTTGTTCCTCTCTCTCTCTCCCTCATGACCATCTGGCCATGCTGGTCTGCTTTTAGTTCTGGAATGTATCAAGTTCTTTCCTGCCTTAGCACATGTTAAGCTTTCCTTTGCACTGGTCTTCCCATGTCTTTACTTAGCAGTTCCTCCTTATCTCTCAGAGTCTCAGGAGAAATGTCCCTTCCTCAGAGAGGCTCTCTCTAATCCAATTCTCAACCAGGTCTCTCTTTTTGCTTCCTGTTAGCCCATCTACATTTCATGACATTTATATAAATTTGTCATCACGTATTTATTTCTGTAATTAGCTTTTTAATGAGCTCTGATGGAGGAAGGGACTACGTCTGTTATTTTCACCCCTTTGCCTGGCACGTGGTAGTGGCTTAATAAATATTATTTTATGCATACATTAATGGCCTCTAGCTAATCCTTTAAAATCTAGTCACTAATGTGTCTATTCTGGCCTGCATTTAGATCTCTGGAAAGCCAATGCTTGTCTTATTTATCTTCGTTATTTCCACAATACCTCATGTGATCCCTAACACAAAGCAAATGTTTAGTATTATTTATAGAAGAACCATCCCATGAAGGAATACAATTCAGTACTATTGGTGATGTGATGCCAAGGAACAGATAATCAACAGAGGCTGTAAGTATCCTCAATCCTAGTAGAATATTTCTCTACCTTCCTGCCCGCCTGCCTTGTTAAATAGGCTAATACGCCTTTGCAGCTTTATCGAGTTTCCACTTGTTTAAAGCTGTGTTGGTGAATGTTATTTTAATGCAGGTATCATTAGGTTATAAAAGCTCATACTAGCCCCTGCACAGAAATCTCCAAAAATATTGGCAGCCTAACTGATGATGCCATCCATGGAGACTGGATAGCTTAAGACACAAATTAAACATAAATCAAGGAGGAAAAGGGACTAAAAGTGACCTTCTGGCCACCAGCCATTATCCTCTGGGGGATAACTTCACTACTGCGGTTTTAAATCTAGAAATATAAATGGACTGTTGGTAGGAAGAGTGGTAATACCCTGAAGGAATTGGTATCATTTTTGCACCAGGAGATCCTACCTGTTTTCCCAATCACCCCTCTACAATAGAGCTTGAGGAAGCAGTGCATACAATGGATAGAAGCTGAAGGAATCAAAATACCAATGGACTTAGATTTGTGCCTGCTACACTACTGGAGGACTGCGCTCTCTGGCAAGCTGATCCGAAGCGTCCTCGCATAGGTCTGTCTTTGTGTGTGGGCCATAGACCAGCAACATCTGCATCACCTGAGACTTTGTTAGAAATGCAGAATCTGTGGCTTCCAAACCTACTGAGTCAGAATCTCTATTTTAACAAAACCCCTCAGTGATTATATGCACATTTATTTGGAAGCAAGATAAAGAAGAGAGAAGAGCAGAGCAAGAGCTACAGCCAACTGTTATATCTAATGAATCCCATGCACCACCCTCTGCCTTCTAGTCAGTGTCCCTTAGAAAGTGACCATTAGGATGGCAGAACTTTAAGGGATTTTATCTTCCCATGTGTTATACCCCGGGTCATGAGAGTCAAGCAAAATCCCAGGTCCTGGTTGACTCAGAGAGAAAGACTTTAACAGGAATTTCATAAACTTCAAAGTGATAACAAGTAACAAACTTGCTTTCACTAATTTCAGCCAAAAGCCGTCAATGTTCACATCTCTAAGACAGAATGGTTGGAGGTAGAAAACTAAGAAAGCTTAGCATTTAATATGTGAAAAGATATAAGAATAAATTCTTTGGTCACCTATAACAAAAACAACAATATAACAACAAAAAAGTTTATTTTATCTATACCTATAGCCTTACTTACAGTGGTCTGGAACTGGGTTTCAGAGCTGAAGATATGAATGACAGAGAAAATCAAACAGTTATCTGGGAGGAAAAGAAAAACAAGAAAATTCACTATGCCGTTGACTATTACGTGGAATCTAGTTTTGAAGACTTGAAATGAATATTAGGGAAAATAACTAAGTTTGGAATTTGTTTTATTTCATTCATTCAAAGTCTGTTTCAACATTGAACTTTAAGAGTTTCAGTGGTATACCTCTATACCATAGGTATAACTTCTTAATTTGCAGTGACCCCATACAATAGTAAATTTTCTATAAAGTATTTCAGAATCTGACCAATAAAATTAGTATTCCCTTTTTCTTGGGAATGTAACAGAGTGATAGAGAGAGGTGACAATCGGCCGGGCGCGGTGGCTCACGCTTGTAATCCCAGCACTTTGGGAGGCCGAGGCGGGTGGATCACGAGGTCAAGAGATCGAGACCATCCTGGTCAACATGGTGAAACCCCGTCTCTACTAAAATTACAAAAAAAAATTAGCTGGGCATAGTGGCGTGTGCCTGTAATCCCAGCTACTCAGGAGGCTGAGGCAGGAGAATTGCCTGAACCCAGGAGGCGGAGGTTGCGGTGAGCCGAGATCGCGCCATTGCACTCCAGCCTGGGTAACAAGAGCGAAACTCCGTCTCAAAAAAAAAAAAAAAGAGAGAGGTGACAATTTCTGTATGAAATGCAGCCTTATGCAGGCAGGCTTAAAAGGGAAAATAAGTCTCAAAGTGCATTGCAGAGGGGCATGTCTGCATGGAAAAGAGGAATTACATGTGAGACTGAGGCTATACAGGAGTGTCTGTTGATTTCAGACCTCTGAGAAACTTTTCAGAGTCCTCAGAACAGCTTTGACTCTCTTTCCCAAGCAGAGGGGAAAATAGTATTTTTTAGATATATTTTTATAGAATAGCATCCTTTATTATTTTTAATGTATTTTTTCTCCCACTACAGTGAGGAGCTACCCAATGGAGGCTCCCACCAACACACACACGTGAGTGTGGACACACACACACATACACACACACACACACACACACACACACACACGCACACACACAAAGGATCTTTCCATTTAGATACATACATTTCCATTGTCCTAATTACCATAGTTTCATCTTCTATTAAGGTTTTCTAGGCAGGGTCTTAAATGCTGACTTGGAGCCCTAAGGAGCAGTAAAAACATTGAACATGGAGTTGTTTTTCCTCTAAATTCAACTGTGAGATATTTAAATCCTGGGGAAAAAAAGAACTTTTATGAATTTTAATCTCGTGGTATTGCTAATATATAGGTGACTTCAGAAATAAGACAATGGCTTGTTTCAAAAGAAATCTGATTTCTGATAGACTTAAATATCCTCTGCCCACACCATCCCAGGTGTCTACTGGGTTGATTGGTCAGTCTATGCTGGGGTTTATGGGATTAAGATTTTTTTTTTAACGAAAGCTATGAGGTTTTGTTTCTTAAAAAAGAGGGGAGTATCACACACTGGGGTCTGTCGAGGGGGAAATAGGAGAGGGACAGCAGGGGGTGGGGAGTTGGGGAGAGATAGCATGAGGAGAAATGCCAGAGATAGGTGATGGGGAGGAAGGCAGCAAATCACACTGCCATGTGTGTACCTATGCAACCATCTTGCATGTTCTTCACATGTACCCCAAAACATAAAATGCAATTAAAAAATGTTTTTAAACTAGGCTTATACAGTGATCAGACCTATATGTTCTTATATGATTTTCAGAATTACTATCCAAAGTAGGCAGAGAAGATACAATTGGTTTTGTTTACAGATGAGGAAATTGAGGCTCAGTAGAGTTAAGTGACATGTCCAGAGTAGTATATCTGTAGCTAATCCAGGTCTCCTGACTCTTACACCTATTATTCAGTTTCATAGTACAAAATTGCCTCATCTGCTTCTAGGAAAAGAGCATTTCTCTGAATTCCATATCATGTATTGATGTCCCATTGTCCTGATGAATAGGCTCTGACTTTGCTTTGTCAATACAAATCTCCTTATTTTACTATAAGCAGTTAAATGTAGCCATGCAGCAGCCTGAATGTTTTCTTGCCTAGATATTTCTTCCACCATTCTTGTTCCTCATTCTTAAATGCTGCCTTTCATAAAGCCCTAGGGCATGGACACATTGCAGCTAAGTTCTTTACAACAGAATAACTAGGATGGCTTTAGTCCAGTTTCCATGTCTTGATCTTCATTTCCATCTGAGAACTCATCAGAATGACTTTACTGTTCACATTTCTATCAACATTTTGGTCACACAAATTAAGTAATCTCTAAGAAGTTTCAGACTTTCCGTAGTCGTCTTCTCCTGAGTCCTCACCAGAATCACTCTTAACATTCTATTTATGAAAATACAGTCTTTTACCAACCCATTCTTCCAAAATCTTCTAGCCTCTACTTGTTACCTATTTCTCAAGCTACTTCTATGTTTTTAGTTATCTGTTATGGCAACAACCCTACCTCTTAGTATCAATTTCTGTCTTAGTCCTTTTCTGTTGCTATAACAATACCTGAGATTGGGTAATTTACAATGAACAGAAATTTATTTGGTTCATGATTCTGGAGACTGGGAAGTCCAAAAGCATGGCACTGGTACCTGTGAGGGCCTCTTTCTGTGTCAGAACATGGCATAAGGCATCACATGGTGAGAAAGCAAGTGTATGCAGGTCAGCTTAAGTGACCTCTTCTTATAAAGTCAATAGTCCTATCATGAGGGCCCTACCCTAAAGACTTTGTCTAATCCCAATTACCTCCCAAAGGCTCCACAACCAATCAACATATGAATTTGGGGATTATGTTTTCAACACATGAAATTTGAGGAACACATTTAAACCATAGCACCCTCATTTGAATTATTTCAAAATTATTTGGTTTACAGTATATTTGAGTTATCTTTAACCACCCATTTGATTGACCAGATTTAAACATTCTTTGATCCAAATATTCATGAAAGCCTATTTATGGGACATAGGAAGTGTATATATAAGAAAAAGATAAACATGAAACTTCTATCTCAGTCCCTCCTCTCCCCTCTTATCATGACCCCAAGATAGAACACACTCAAGATAGACGAAGCTCTCACTCTGGAGTTCCTTCCCCTAGGGAATGGTTTGACTTATGGATAATGCTATGTTAATGGCACTTTCTGAGCCATTGACCTGGTCCCCTATATTTCCCATTCCAGGGAAAGCCAAGGGTGTATCATTGGTTCTTAGGGCCCTACTCTAATGATTATTTATAATGCCAAAGATATCACCATAATATATTCCAGGGCTCTGAATTTAAGGTATCTCTCCCTACTTCTCTCCATTGGAAAAGAACTAGCTTTTTGTAAGACCCTACCCCAAGGCATTTTATCAGAATCTGAAGGGCTTATCTCTCACTGGGCTTTTTTTTCCAGCCAGCAGTTAGGGAAAATATTAATGCATCAACTCTTTCATCATAATTAAGAAGAGACATTTAATAAACCACAACAATCATCTGGTTCTTTCCTATTGACCAATACAAAGTTGCAGGCTGATATGTAATATCGAGCTGAGACACAATTGCTACCTCTATATTGCATATTAGCACCATTTTGGTTTATTATTCCTGCTATCAAAGATAAATAATCACGAACAACTTAAAGAATTACCTCCTACAAATCTTCCACCTGTCTCAAGACTAGCATTCCTTTCAGGTGGATTTTCTTTTTTTAAGTGAAAGAAATTTATTTTAAATTATGGTGACTACAGATAAAAGCAATATATTATATTTTTAATTTTTTTTTCCTTTTCAACTTTTGAAAGTCTCTGCTTTGGGGCAGGGACTATGGGGTTTTCTAGGTATAAAATCATATTGTTCATGAAGAGAGGTGATTTGACTTCCTTTCTTCCTATTTGGATGCCTTTTATTTCTTTCTCTTGCCTGATTGCTCTGGCTAGGATTTCCAGTACTATGTTGAATAGGAGTGGTGAGAACAGAAATCCTTGTCTTGTCACAGTTCTCAAGGGGAATGCTTCTAGCTTTTGCTTATTCAATATGATCATGGCTGTGAGCTTATGATAGATGACTCATTATTTTGAGGTAGTTTCCTTCAATGCCTAGTTTGTTGAGAATTTTTAACAAGAAGGGACATTGAATATTATCATAAAGCCCTTCCTGTGTCTTTTAAGATGATCATATGATTTTTGTTTTAGTTCTATTTATGTGTTGAATCACATTTATTGATTTACACATGTTGAGCCAACCTTGCATCCCAGGAATACAGCCTACTTGATTGTGTTTGATTAGCTTTTTTATGTACTGCTGGATTCGGTTTGCCAGTGTTTTGTTGAGGAGTTTTGAATCTATGTTTATTAGGGCTATTGACCTGAAGTTTTCTATTTTGTTATGTCCCTGCCAGGTTTTGGTATCAGAATTATGTGGCCTCATAGAATAGAATGAGTTGGGGTGGAGTTCCTCTTTCTAAATTTCTTGGAATAGTTTCAATAGGATTTGTACCAGCTCTTCTTGAATCTGTCGGGTCCAGGGCTTTTCCTTGTGGTAGGCTTTTCATTACTGATTCAATTTCAGAACTTATTATTGGTCTCTTCAGGCTTTAAATTTCTTCCTGGTTCAATCTTGGAAGGTTGTATGTTTCCAGAGATTTATCCATCTCTTCTAGGTTTTCTAGTTTGTCTGCATAGAGGTGTTTGTAGTTGTTTCTGAGAATTTTTTGTATTTCTGTGCGGTCGGTAGTAATGTCCCCTTTGTCATTACTAATTGTATTTATTTTGATATTCTCTCTTTTTTTCTTTATTAGCCTAGCTAGCAGCCTATCAGTATTCTTCTTTCAAAAAACAAACTGTTGGTTTCATTGATCATTTGTATCATTTTCACTCAGTTCAGATTTGATTTTGCTTATTTCTTTTCTCCTATTATCTTTGGGGTTGGTTTTCTCTTGTTTTTCTAGTTCTTCTAGGTATGATATTAGGTTGTTAATTTGACATCTTTCTAATTTTTGACATCAGCATTTAATGCTAAAACCTTTACCCTTAAGATTGCTTTAGATAGGTCTCAGAGATTCTGGTATATTGTAGCTTTGTTCTCATTAGTTTCAAAGAATTTATTGATTCCTCCCTTAATTTCATTGTTTATGCCAAAGTCATTCAGGAGCAGGCTGTTTAATTTCCATGTAATTGTATGGTTTTGAGAGATTGTCTTAGTATTAATTTCTGTTTTTATTGTGCTGTGGTCCAAGAATGTGTTTTTTATGATTTTGGGTATTTTTTAATTTGTTGACAATTGTTTTATAGGTGAGTGTCTTGGTTGATTTTAGAGGGCATGCCACATGCAGAAGAGAAGGACATATATTGTGTAGATCTCTTTTACATCTATCTGGTCACGTGTCGAGTTTAAGTACCAAGTATGTTTGTTAGTTTTCTGCTTCCATGATCTGTCTGATACTGTCATTGCAATGTTAAAGTCTCTCACTATTATTGTGTGGTTATCTAAGTCACCTCATAGGTGTGTAAGAACTTCTTTTATGAATCTAGGTGATCCATTGTTGAGTGCACATGTATTCAGGTCTGCTTTGTCTGAAATTAGAATAGCAACTCCTGCCTTTTTTTTTTTTCCATTTGCTTGGTAGATTTTTCTCCATCCTTTTACTTTGAGCCTATGGTTGTCATTGCATGTGAAATGGGTCTCCTCAAGACAGCATACAGTTGGATCTTGCCTCTTTATCCAACATGCCATGCTGTGCCTTTTAAGTGGGGGCATTTAGCCTGTTTGTATTCAAGGTTAATATTGATATATGTGAATTTGATCCTGTCACTGTTACTAGCTGGTTATTATGCAGACTTGATGATGTAGTTCCTTTATAGTATCAATGGTCTATTTACTTAAGTGTGTTTTTGTGGTGGCTGATAACAGTCTTTCTTTTCCATGTTTAGCACTACCTTAAGAACCTCTTATAAGGCAGGTCTGTTGGTAACAAATTCCCTTAACATTTGTTTGCTGCAAAAAGATTTTATTTCCCTTTCACTTATGAAACTTACTTTAGCTGGATATGAAAATCTTGGTTGAGATTTCTTTTCTTTAAAAAGGCTGAATATAGGCCCCCAATCTCTTCAGCCTTGTAGGGTCTCTGCTAAAAGATTCGCTGTTAACCTGATGAGATTCCGTTTGTATATGACCTGCCTGTTTTCTCTAACTGCCTTTAAAATTTTTCTTTCAGGTTAACCTTGGAGAATTTGATGACTGTGTTTTGAGAATAGTTTGTTTTGTATAGTCTCTCACAGGTGTTCTCTGAATTTCCTGAATTTGAATATCAATCTCTCTAGCAAGGTTGGGGGAATTTTCATGGACAATATCCTCCAATATGTTTTCCAAGTTGTTGCTCTCTCTCCCCCGCTCTCAGTGACACTAGTGAGTCATAAGTTTGTTCTCTTTGCATAATTCTATATTTCTCAGAGGTTTCATTCATTCTTTTGTATTCCTTTCTTTATTTTTGTTTGAGTTGATTTGAAAAACCAGTCTTCAGTCTCTGAGATTCTTCTTTCTCTGGTCTGCTGTTAATTCTTTGGATTGTATTGTGAAATTTTTGTAGTGAGTTATTTAGCTCTATCAGATCAGTTTTATTCTTTCTTAAAATGGCAATTTCATCTTTGCACTCTTGTATAATTTTACTGGATTCCTTAGATTCCTTGGATTGGGTTTCAACTTTCTTGTGAATCTCAATGATCACTGTTACTATCCAGATACTGAATTCTATGTCTGTTTTTCAGCCTGGTTAAGAACCGTTGCTGAAGAGCTAGTGTGGTTGTCTGGAGGTAAGAGGACAGTCTGGCTTTTTGAGTGGCCAGAGTTCTTGAGCTGGTTCTTTCTCATCTGTGTGAACTGATGTTCCTTTAATCTTTGATGTTGCTGTCCTTTGGATGGGGTTTTTTGCTTTCATATTCTTCAGTTCCCTTAAGGGTTTGACTCAGTTGACTGGCTTTTTTTTTCTTGATTATTTCAGGGGGCCAAGGTTCAGCTCAGCACTCCTAGCTGTGTACAGTAACCCTGGAGAGCTGAGACTCACCCCACAGTTTTGTTCTCTAGCCCCTCAAGGTTAAGCACCTGCTGGGTTGGACGGGCTAAGGTGTTCCTACTCCGCTGGCAACAATTCTCTGATGGGGGTGCTGGCAAAAGCACTTCACTGGGGTGGTTTTAGTAGGGTCCATTCTCATGTGCATGTGTGCCGGCAGCAGTGGGATGGTAGAGATTATGTGCATGTGCTCATTCCAGTAGCATTGAGGTGGTGGTATCTGCATGCATATTCTGGTGGCAACAGTGGTATAGGAGGGTGTGCACACACCAGCAGATGAGGGGTGGTGGCATCCATATGCACACATTTACTGTACACCTGCACTGGCAGGAGCAGGGCAGCAGTGGCAAGGTTCACATGTGCACTGGTGGCAATAGCCTAGTGAAGTCCACATGTGCCAGCAAAGCAGTGGGAAGAGGCTGTGGGCAAGTACACATTGGTTGGAGCCTATCTGCTGAAGCTCTCTGACAGTTAGGCAGGGACTACCAGCAAAAAATCTGTGGTGGTGGCTGCCAGAAAGTCCATCCAAGGCTGTGCTGCAAGCAGATGCAGTCAGGCAGGGACCACAGGAGAGGCAAACAGAGGGCTGCTCAGATCAGACTGGTCCTGTCCCACAGGCAAGACCACCCTGCTTTGTCTAGATCCAAAAATCAACAAATGCCAAAGCCACTTAGAGGAGCATGGCAAGCCTTGGAGTATGAACATCCCTGACCATGAGCCACGGTAGCCATTTTCAAGCCAAACCCTCTGGGCTCCACACAGACTAGAGTTCTGCCCCTTCCACCTCTCCAAGCAGCTGTCCCTGTCAGCTCAAATGTTCATGGGGGTCACAGAGTATCCTGCAGCTAGGATTCTGAAGGTCCGTGGTGAGTGTAGGCCACTCCTTGCCTATTCAACTCACTCCTTCCCCAGGAGCCACTGAGGGCCAGGAATAAGTCCTGGTGCTCAGCAGCCCTGTGCAGGATTCCTACCTTACTCCCCCTGCAGCCCAGGATCTCCATCCTCCCTCCATCTATTCTCAATGCCTTCCTTCCAAAGGTCTGCTCAGAGTGTGCCGGTCTTCTCCATCTGGTCTTTCTGTGGGAGATGTTCTCCCTGCCTGCATATAGTTGGCCATCCCTGAAAATGAATAAGAGAGTGGATTTTTTTTTTATTTTTTTAAAATTGCATTTTAGGTTTTGGTGTACATGTGAAGAACATGCAAGACTGTTGCATAGGTACACACATGGCATTGGGATTTGCTGCCTTCCTCCCCTTCACCTGTATCTGGCATTTCTCCCCATGCTATCTCTCCCCAACTCCCCTCCCCCCACTGTCCCTCCCCAAAAGAGTGGATTTTAAGTGTTATGGCCTAGAAGCAGGAGGCATGGCATGCCAGGCAGGGCATGTAAGGAAGCCTCAGTGTGGTCAGAAGACAGAACAATAGAAACACGGGCCCTTTCAGGTGAAATTAAAGAGACAGTTCTGATCCTAAGCTGTAGCAACAGCATTCATTACCAAGGTACATTTTTTTTGTTTATGGAATCACTCAATGCATGGCACAAACTGCCATTTTTTCACTCATTTAACAAATCTTTACTGTGTGACTACTCTGTGCCAGGCATTATTTTAAGATATAGCAATATATATATACACACACACATCTTCCTTTGAAAGAGTTTATAGCCTAGCTAGAGAGAGAGATAAATCTATCAATATTCATTGTTAAATCAGAGTAGGAGCAAATGACTAAACAAAGCAAGTGATTGGAAGCAGGAAGTGTTGAGTAGTGAGCCTGGGAATTGCAATTTTATATATGATGGTCATGGGAGGCCAAATGGAGAAGGAAATGGTGTGAGTAAAGACCGAAAAGGCATGCAGATATGTAGGGAAAGGGCAATTCAGGCAGAGAAGTTAGGAAGAGCAAAGTTCCTGAGGCCAGAGGATGCTTGGTGAGTTTTAGAAACAAGGAGAGGACGATGAAGTGGCTGGGGAAGAATGAGTGTGTGGTAGAGCAGTGATGGACAGATGAGGTTGGAGTAGGAGCTCAGGGTCAGACCATGTAAATCTCTGAAAGGCATCAAAAAGACTTTGAGTTTATGTCTGGATGAGATGTGAACCACTAAAAGGTTTGAATGGGGGAATTACCTTGTCTGTCTTACATTTTAAGACAATCACCCTGGCTCCCATGTGTTCATGTAACAAACACTTATTGAGCATATACTTAGCATCAGGCTTGATGCCAAGAACTGGGGACACAAAGTTAAACAAAAATTGGCTTCTTATTTCAGTTCACGGAATCTGCTGCAGCTATTTATACAGGTTCCTGTGAAAATGAGTTAAATGTCTTATTTAATTCAGCACATGGGCAAGGACCACGGGTTGTGAGTGAGTGAGGCTGTAATTTTATTTCACTGCTGAGTGCCTCCACCATTCCCATATATTGCCTTCTGTTTGCTTGGTGCCAAACCCATTTTTCACAGGCTTATCCATTACTTTCCCTAATCTGACTAATTTCCTTCTTATGGCTGAACCAAGGCTGGTATATATTCAGCTTAAAGTGTTTCGTATCAAAATGCATTTCATCAGATTTCGAAAAGCCAAGTTCTCCCTGTAAAGTAAAATGCAAATTATCCAAAGAAGTCTTATGATCATCTGAAACTGTGGGTTGCTTTATTGAGGAGCATGCAAGTAAGGAATGCTAAAATCATTTCCTCTTCTCCTCCCCACTCTCTCCAAGTTGGCAGTGAAATCACTATATATGAGTCTGGAGGCAGAATGAATATTCTCAGGCCAATTTGGGAGTAAATTATCTGGTACATGAAACCAAAACCAGTATCCCTAATAACTTCCATAACACAAAGTCACTTCTTACTGTTATTGTGTCTGTGACATAATTTACAAAACTCCCTTTTGCCAAGAGAGAACTAAGTGGGCGTGCTCTTCATACCTGGGGTATTAGTCAGCTTTTGCTATACAGCAAGGTACAACAAAGTCTCAGCAGCACACAGTAATCAGCAATTACCTCTGTTCGCATTGGGCAGATGAGCTTATATGCTCTGCTTCAGGCTGTGGGTTGAGCTCAAATCTACTGAGGCCCAGACTGAAGGACTGGAGCATGTTCCTCTTACCATAGACATTAGAAGCTCCCAGTATAGTGAGTTGAATGGGTGCCCCCATTAAACCTCTTTTTCTTTATAAATTACCCAGTCCTGAGTATGTCTTTATCAATATAGTGAAAATGGACTATACAGGGTGCTTCTTACAAATGCAGATTTTTCAATCTACTGCTCATCCCCTGAATCAGAATTTCTGACAATTTTAACACACATCTCAGAAAATTTT
Organism: Sapajus apella; assembly: GCF_009761245.1. Lineage (NCBI taxonomy): Eukaryota > Metazoa > Chordata > Mammalia > Primates > Cebidae > Sapajus > Sapajus apella. The sequence goes on from NW_022436963.1 coordinate 19,790,996, forward strand.
GATGCACACTAAGATTTAAACATCACTGTTGTTTCACAAATTTTTACACTATCTTGTATCTATCACCACCACCCATTAGCAGATGTGAGTGATCTTGTACTCTCTGGGGATATGGGATCATTCCATGATAGGAAATGTCCTTTAACCCTAGTGTTTTCTCTCTCAAGTTCACGAATATGTAACATTCTATTCTACAGTGTGTTTGCTCCATTGAAGATAAATATTTTCCCCTAGACTTTTGGTTAAATTGAGGCTCATCAGTTTTGCTGAGCCAGCAGCTTTGGTCACTGCTCAGCCATTCTTCACAGCCTTCTATGTCTTTACCCTGATGCTGGACCACTCTGGTGTTGAAGACGAAACACATGGGGAGGAGTTCTTCAGGTTTTCTTTTCCAGAAAAATCTAGGTATGCCTACCCAAAAAGTAGTTGGCATTTACTTTTGGGGGCCTCACAACCCCTGTGAAGCCTTTTGAGGGCTCCTAGGTGAAAAGGCCTTAGTCTAAGACTTACAGCAGTATAGCTAGATGATTAATTTCTATAATGAAAACAATAATAAAGTGGCAACTAACATTTACTGAGCATTTACCACATGCCAGGCACTGCGCGGAACTTCTTACCTGCTTTGTCTCATATCACACTTGTGCTGCCCTGAGGAGGAGGTAGTGTTATTAACTCCATTTTATAGTTGGGAAACACAGGGCTGTGAGAGCTGGCCACAGTTCAATAACCTCTTTCTCCCAGGCCACATACTGATTTTCCTCAAACTTCCCAGAGTTCCCCTTGCTGAAGACTAAAGTAAAATCACCTGGCCTATTTTCAAACCATGCAGATCACCTTCACTTTTCCCCTGGCAGAAGGGGACTGCAGAGAAATAATCAGTAGCCCTGAATAATCTTTGGCTTGACCCATGGGCATCCCATGGCCGTGTCATACATGTACATTGCTTATCTGTTCATTTTCCTGTACGCTATTTACCTGTTCATTATTTTAACACAAAATTGAGTGTCCAGTGTCCTGGACACTGGACCAGTATACAATACATTTATGGTGATAAGACCAATGAAGAAAATTAGGCAAGTTTAGGGAGAAGGGAGTGGTGAGTTTGGCAGTAACATTTTAAATAAGATAAGTGCAATGGTTTGGATATTTGACTCTCCAGACCTCACGTTGAAATTCTTTCCCCAATATTGGAAGTGGGTCTTAATGGGAGGTGTTTGAGTCATGGAGTGAAGCCCTCATGAAAAGATGAATATCCTCCTTGGCAGCGTGGGGAGGGGACGAGTAAGTTCTCACTCTGTTAGTTCCTGCAAGACCTGGTTCTTAACGCCTTTCCCATTTGCCCCCCAAATATTCGCAGGTGGTGCTTGTGGCTGCCACATTTATCCCAAAATAAGTTTGACACAAAATATTTCACTTTTGTTATTATTTTCACATCACTTTAGTATATATACTTTGGAAACAAAAGACGTCATTCTATTTATAGCATTGTTTTTAGTAGTTGTATTTCCGTTTACAAAATTTAGTAATTCTCGATGGCTGAAAATGTCAAATCCTAGAAAACATAGCATGCCAATGATGATAACATTATTCTTGAACAGTCATTGACTGAAGATTCATTGGATGAATCTGATGTTTCTGAAATAGGTGATTCTGATACTAGTTATTACACATAACTCCAAGAACGTTTTCTGTATTTTATTTTCACATGGAAAATCAGTCAGATTTACTTCAGTCTCAAAGAGTGTGTTTATGTAAAATTAAATGAGCACTGGCAGTGAGCCGCATATTTTTGCTGTTGTTTATCTAAACAGGAAAAGGGTTAAAAAGAGCCTGGAGCCTCCCTGCTTGCTCTCTTGCCTCTTCTCGTGCCCTGTGATCTCTGCACACACTGGCTCCCCTTTCTCTGAAACTCCCATGAGGAGCGATGCTAGTGCCATGCTTCTTGTACAACCTGCAGAACCATGACCCAAATAAACCTCTTTTCTTTGTAAATTACCCAGCCTTAGGTATTCCTTTTTAACAATACTAAATGGACAATAGAGAAGTTCCCTTTGGTAAAGTGACACTTGAGCAGACACCTGAAGGAAGTTGGGAAAGAGCCATGAGGATAACCAGGAACAAGGTTTTCAGCCAGAGGGAAGAGCAAGTGCAAGGTACGAGCAAAGAGGTCAGTGTGGAGGTCCCACACGAAGTGATTAATGAGGGGTAGATATAGCAGATGGGATCTGAGAAGATGGGGAAGGTGAGGGCAGGTTGCATAGGCCCTCATGGCAAGGACTCTATATTTCATTAGAAGCCGTTGGCGGGCAGAAGCAGGAAGGAGACATGATAAAACTCATCTTTGTCAAGAATCACTGAGATGTTGCATGGAGGACACACTATGGAGAGTACAGGTGAAAGCAAGGGGAAAAGTAAGAACAAGAGATTGAGCTTTTTGTGTTCCCTTGGCATCTGACCCCTCCTCAGAAAAATGTTTCAAGTGTAGAAAAAATACATAGGATTACAAAGGAAACAGTTATACAAAATGCAGTTCACAAAATGTTAAAAGAAAACTGCCATTTAGGAAAATATGTCTCTTTATGAATTTATTAAATAACAGAATCTAGTGGTAAATTCACTATAATTTGAAAAACCTGATGAACACGAATATTGTTCAAGATACTTTCAACATCTATAATATATAATATAAATTTTTTATGGTTTTTATTGACAACAAGTCACAGATTCTACTGATAGCACTGTGGTCTGCTACAAGTAGGCATAAATGGAGAAAATGCTCAATTTTAGTTAAAAGCTAGTAAAAATTCAGGTTTTTTTTTTTCAGCCAAGTTCACAGGACCCCCTGAATTCTATACATGGACCCAGGTTATAGACACCTGAGTTAGAATGCTATTGCAATATTCCAGGTAGGAGATGTTTCATGGCTTAAATTATGGTAGATTTGATGAGATTTGGGGAGCAATAAGGGAAATCCAATTCATTCTAATGTACAGAGGCTACTGTTTCAAAAATCAAATTCCCAAGGCATGGCTTCTCTGTCCAAATCCTATTTAGTCCTGAATAATCGTATGTAATATTATATATAACTATATCTGTATTTATATTATATTACATATACAATATAATATCTATAATATATATCATATAATATTATCTATAATTGTGTATATAAATTTTATGTTAATATCATTATAAATATATCTAATTTTAATAATCTAATATAGATATATATATTAGGACACTATTAAATATATATCTATATTAGATATATGTAATTAGATATATTTATAATTATATTATATATAATTATATCAATATATAATTTAATTGTGGATTAACTGAAGGCTGGATAGTATTTTGGTTTTCTTCCACTATCCCCACAATGCCTGTAACAGTTGTTATACCATTTTAAAGTAGAATTTAGACCCTAAATTTGAGTCCTGACTATGGAACTTTTGAAAACTTGTTTGCCCTTCCTATGAAATGGGGATAGTAAAATGCATTCTCCAAGAATACCAGTGCATAAATAAGTAACAAAACTTGAGTATGGTTTGGCCAAGAAGGTTCAGCAGGAGAGTGCTGTAATAGTGCTGCAGTTGATTAGTGATGTCTGTTACAGCCATGAGTATCACATATTCCCCATCATTAAGTTGGGCTATTTAGGCTGTTCAGATAGGGGGATGTTAGGAAATGCTGTCTTGAGAGAACTTGCAAGGTAGGTCTGGCTCTGACAGGACAAAGGCCCCCATAAATGTGAAAAAGATAGTGTGAAACTGAGCTGATAAAACCATTAGCTAGACCAGAACTTTATTCATATGTTAATCTTATCTAAAAACATATTGTACTATTCTTCTTGATACTAAGCCATCTTGGCTTTATGTTGAGAAAATGTATGCTTATTCCAATTCCCTTACTCCAAATTTAATCCTGGAGATTAAATGTAACTGGGGAAAGGACAATTTTCTTTGCTGTCTACTGGCCCATTGGTGATTTTTGTTATAAAATGTCATTCTCTCTACCAAGTTTCTACTTGTTACAATTTAAAATGGGCAAATGATCCATGCTTGGGAAGAAAAAAAGGCCAGTATCTATTGGAAAACATGGCATACCCTTAACGATGGCATTGCTACCAGACATTAGTACTGTAGTTTATAAATAATTCATTGATCACATGGCTTTGAATAGTCCCATCAAACTCCACTAGAAGAGGTGGCAAATTATTCTTCAACACAATCATTTGTTTTCATCCATGAAGAATTGCATGCATTAATACCATGGCAAATAAGGATTGAAACTCTAGCCAGGCAATCTGTTAGAAGAATTTGTTGATCAAAATCTCTGGCATACTTTGTGCAATTGCCTCTCTTGTGCCACCACTGCATGGAGTCACTGTCCCTGTTAATTTTATTAATTTGTAGATTTGGCAGTCAACCTCAGAAGTGGTTCTAATATTCTACATCAGGCTTAGTGAAATGTTTTGGCAAAAACCTAATAAAAGCATAGTTGGAATCAGAGTGTATTAGAAAGTCAGCTGTTAGCTATGTGAGACAACAGTTATTTTATCATGTTTGGTTTGGTGTATAAATATGTCTTTTCATCTGATCACTATAGAAATAAAAATTTAATTAGAGATTAGATAGATGGATAGTTGGATGGATAGACAGATAAATGTATGATAGATGTTGGATGAGGAAGTGAAGCTTGAAAAGAGAAAATGTTCTGTTTATCTTTGAGTAACTAACATGAAAATGCAGCATACAAAATATCTCTAAATATATCCTAGTCTATTGGTCTCACTTTCCATATAAACGTAATGAGTGAAGTTAGAGCAAAGTTCTGGAAAATGAAATGCACAAAAGGGATTTCCTCCTGAGTCTTACCCAAACATCCACACAGCTAGACACTAAATCAGTGGGAGCACTTTATATAGGCTGAAGGTTGCCAACTTAGCATGATGAGAATGAACTAAAAGAAGCTGAAAAGTATTAACTGGAAGTAAGAATTCACTACTCTCTCTCCTAAGTGTGTGCCTATACATAACTCTACTACAATTTCAAGTCAGTTTCCGTTGAGTCAAAAGCCAGTGTGTCTTTTTGCTGCATCCATTACAAGAATGAAGACCATTCTCAGCAATCTGACTGCTGACATTCCAGAAAACATGGACATCCCTCTGAAGGGATGCACAGTTACTGTGAAGGGTTTCAGAGAAACCCTACAGAGGGCCTTCAGTCATATCAATCTAGAACTCAGTCTCCTCAGAAAGAAAAATAAGCTCCAGGTTGACAAATAGTGGGGAAATAGAAAGGAACTGGCTACCATTTGCACTATTTGTAGTCATGTACTAAACATGATATTGGGTGTTATAGTGGACATTCATTTAAAAATGATGTCTGTGTCTACTCACTACCTCATCCATGTTGTTATCCAGGAGAATGGGTCTCTTGTTGAAATCCAAAATCTCTTGGGTGAAAATGCAGGGTTTCGATGAGGCCAAGTATTGCTTGTTCAGTATCTCAAGCCCAGAAAGTGAGATAATCCTTGAAGGAAACGTTTAACTTGTTTCAAATTCAACTGCTTTGATTGAACAAATCACAACAATTAAAAACAAGGATATCAGAAAATTGGGGGATGGTATCTATGTCACTGAAAATGGAACAGTTTTACAGGCTGGTGAATAAGATCTAAGAGTCATCCAGCTACAGAAACAAGATACTAGATCATTCCTAAGACCTATTTGCAATATTTTAATGATGCAATAAAAGACCTCTATTTAATGATGCAATAAAAGATCTTGGGGGTTGGGGGCAGGGAAAGCCAGTATGAGTGATGAGTCGAGTCCCTTATCTTCCAGAATCCCAATCATGTTGGATGCAGTATTATATTGCACCAGGACCATCAGATAAAGGATCCAGGCTATGATCTTGGGTCAGCTATTGTGTAACCTCAAATGAGTCACTCTGCTTCTCTTGGCATCCATTGTGTATTCTGAAAATGTAGCAGTTAAATCAGAGAATCTACTGGGTGCATTTTAAGTCTGAGAATGTGGTGATATACAAAGAGGGTAAGAGCATGGGTTTTCATCAAGTTCTCCACTTAAATAGCTTTGTCCAGGAAGTTCTTAGCTTCTTTAAGCCTCAGTTTTTTCAGCTGAAAAATTGGGTTAATCATAGTCTCTAACTTGCAAGGAGATAGTTTGGGTATGTCGCTTAAATATATCCTAAAAAGTAATATACATCCAATAAATAATAGCTGATGTTCTTTGTGTTGCTGTTGTTGTTTTGCATTAATGACTACAGTTTTAAATGTTTTGAGACAAAAGATGTTATGAGGAGAATTTAAGGAGGAGGGCAGTTACATAGAAAGAAGGCTATGTAGTGGTGAACTGAAGTCATGCCACATGGTAGTTTACGTGACCTTGGACCAACTCTATAAATCATGGAAGGTAGACCATATTATTTATTCCTCTTTGTGGTGGTACTTTTTAAGTTTTTAGTAATAGAAGGCAGAGCAACATTGGAAAAAGAGCAGGAATTAAACATTTTTTAAAAAACAAGCTTCTCTCTGTTGACAGAAAGCTTTATAAATCACCTAAAATTTTTTCATTTGTTGAACTTTTTAAAAATGAAAATTACTAACCAGGAACATGTCCACTCTGTATGTTCACTTCTCCAATCTATATTCATCCACTTCTGAACTCTCAAAAAATTGTGAGGTAGCAGAATGAGGTGGCAGAAATATTCACAAATTCCATTGGAATGAGAACATACTATGTGTGGGCTTCAGAGACCTGTGCTAAAGGCAACATACCCCCAGCCACTCATTATTATTTCTGATTTGAGATGATAACCTGAATGTCCTGGATGAGGAAACCAAACCCAGAAGAGAGGGGACAGGCCAAATTTTCTAAAAACAGTTTATAAATATAAAATGGGTTTCCTGAGCCCATGTGTTGTGCAATACTAAAGTTTGTATCTGGAACTAAAGGTCTGATACTTTTTCTGTGGGGCACTTGTGTTTTCAAGAGGCACTTTAATAAAAAAAATGAAAGAGATGAGACAGTGAATGCAGGATTTTATCCAGATGTGTTGCTTTGCAGAAAAGTGGTTTTGTTGTTTGGGCCTGTGAGAAATTGTTGTCAGTATTCAGGGTAAGGTTTATTTTATCCACTGTGACAGACAAATCTATCTGGTTTTTATGTAGCCTTAAACAGCATATGTGCCTGAATATGAGGTAAGGTGTTTTCTCTCTAAAGCTTACCATTCAGAAAATAGGGAATCCTCTTACATGCAAGTCTTTATAAAGTTTTTCAATTACTTTACTTTGAAAAAACAAGTGTAATTTAGGGAAAACCTCATCCAAAAGATACTCAGTCCATTCTACTTTAAGGTATTTGTAGAAAGAGGCCCCTAAACAGAATTGATTTCTTACATTTATTTTTTGCTTTTCTTTATACATAGATTAGTATTTACTTCTGGAGAGATTACCCTCACAATTACAAAAGTTCAGTGTTATATAAATGGGCCTTGTAAAGATCCCTTCAAAACAAAATAAACTAGGCAGTGACATTGGAGATATCTTAAATGTAATCATTGTAGATTTGGGGGGGAGTGGGGAATGTCCTAATGTTACATAATAAATACTTATAGCTTGTAGGATACAATATCCAAAACAAGCACCATACCTGGATTCCCAAAGGGCTGCATGTTAAACTAAGACACAATACTCTAGAGATCATATATTCTAGAAAAGTGTTATGTGACCCAAAATCATCTAATGATGACCAAGATACAGAGAATGACTTGGTGGAATGTTCTGGATAAAAGCCTGATTAAGGTCCTTTCCAGATAGATGGGAAGTAAAGAAATGAAAAAGGGAGTATGAGGAATTCTTCAGTTTTGCTCTAAGGAAGAGGGGGAAAATGCAGGGTTGTAGCTTGAAGGTTATAGGTTTGAGGGAAAACATTTCAGAGAGGGATATAATTTTAGCATGATTATAAACTGATTGATATGATACAGTAGAGCATGAAAAAATAATGACACAAAAGGAAAAGTGGAAGATTACGGAAGGAAAGTCCTAGGGAGGGTGAGTGGGAACACGCTCCAGGGCATAGGTGGAGGGGCAGATATGAGAAGGGGCCATTTATTCCATGTGCCAGGTGAGAAGGAAAATCAATGGGCACAGATGCAGGTGGGCGGTTGATTTGGTGGTGAAAATAGGAGGGAATTGTTTTCTGACAGCTGCTCTATTTTCAATAAAATAAGAAGCAAGGTCATCTTCTGAGAGTGGGAAAACAGATCTTGGCCTCCTAACACCAAAAGGACTATCACTCCTCTGCAGTCATCCACCCATTCCTTTCTCTGAATGTGTGGATTTTTAAATGCTGTGGTTGGCCATTTCTCACTTTCCTGCCCTTTGTCAATGGTTGCATCCCCCTGGTTCTGGGTCTAGGTGTCCCTGATATCTTCTGGATTGTTGGTTTTTTTTTAAACAAGCTCATCCTCTCAGTAACATGGCATGACTCACAACCACACCATTTCTTCACACTCGAATCAGCTTTCCTTCAATTCTCACAGCTTATTGATTTGGTTCCTTTTTCCACTTGCTGGGGTGGGTTTTTTTTCTTCTGTTTTTGTCAGGCTGTATTTGTCACTAACCAATGTGTATTCAAATTTTTTTTAAAAAAAAAAGGTGATTTCAAATGAGATTATTTAGTTAGAAAAATAATTTGTTCAACTATTTGATTATATCTGCCACCACTGGAGGTCACAGATAATTGTTTCAGTTAAGGTTCCCAGGGATCCTAAACTGTTTGAATCCTGAAATACTACTCTAAGCAGTAGAATTTGTGTCCAATGAAAGGTCAGCAGTCATTTTCCATTGAACATTTATCCCATGAATTCTCTGCACACATGAAAAATTTCATGTGCATACACATGAAATCCACTTTCATGCCGAGAATACTTAGAGATCCCCAGGGCTCCTTACATGGCAGGACAGCCCAGGCTCTGGACTCAACTGACTGGCTTTGAATCTCGGCTTCACTATTCTCTGCCCATTGTGCAAGTATTTAACCATTTTGTGCCTCAGTTTTATCATCTCTAAAATGGGGAGAGCAATATTCTCCAGCTTTATAGAGTTGTTGTGATAATCAAATGCATTAATATGCCTAGTGTCTTCTACATAGCTTCTGGAAAGAAGTGAAGTGTTTAGTTAGTAGTAGCAGCTAATTTTAGGTCAAAAGCCTTGGGAAATTTTTATAAAGTACTTAACTTATTCAGTTAAACTTATTGGGCCATAAAAACCATTTATTACCTGGTACATATTAATTCTTAATATAGTTGTTCCACAGAATCCACTTGATATGGTTTGGCTCTGTGTCCCCACCCAAATCTCATCTTGAATTGTAATCCCCATAATCCCCACATGCCAAGGGAGGGATCTGGTGAGAGGAGGTTGGATCATGGAGGTGATTCCCCCAAGCTGTTGTCATGATAGTGAGTTCTCATAAATCTGATGGTTCGGTAAGGGTTTGATAGTTCCTTCTTCACATTCCTCTCTCTCACCTGCTACCATGTAAGATTTGCTTGCTTCCCCTTCTGCCATGATTGGAAGTTTCCTGAAGCCTCCCCATCTGTATGGAACTGTGAGTCAATTAAATCTCCTTTCATTATAATTTACCCAGTCTCGGGCAGTTCTTTATAGCAGTGTGAAAATGGACTAATGCACCACTGCTGGTATAGTTTCCTAGGGCTTCTATAAAAAAAGGTACCACAAACTGTCAAAACAATGAAAGTCTAGCCCTTCGTAGTTCTGGAAGCTAGAAGATTAAAATCAAGGCGTTGGCCAGGTGCAGCAGATCATACCTGTAAATCCCAGCACTTTGAAAAGCCAGGGCATGCAGATCACTTGAGCTGAGGAGTCAAGACCAGCCTGGGGTACATGGAGAAACCCTATCACTACAAAATACAAAAATTAGCCAGATGTGGTGCCATCTGCCTGTGGTCCCAGCTACTTAAGTAAGGCAGGAAGATCATCAGAGCACAGGAGGTTGAGGCTGCAATGAGCTATAATCATCCCACTGCACTCCAGCATGGGCAACAGAGCAAGACCCCATCTAAAAAAAAAAAGAGAGAGGGAGAGGTATTGGCAGGGCTATCTCTCTCTCAAGGCTCTAGAAATTGAGGATCCTTCTTTCCTCTTCCTACCCTGTTGTAGTTGCCAGCAATCTTTGGTGTTCCTTTGATTTGCAGCTACAAATTTGCATCACTCCCATTTCTGCCACTTCTTCAGATGCCTTCTTCCCTGTGTCTCCTTTGGTCTTCAAATCTTTCTCACCTTATAGAGACACCAGTTGTTAGATTTAGGACCTACCCTAATCCAGTATGATCTTGTTTCAACTTGATTACATCTGCAAAGACTGTATTTCCAAATAAGGCCATTGATAGGGTTTGGATCTGTGACCCTACCCAAATCTCATGTTTACTTGTAATCCCCCCAGTGTTGGAGGTGGGCCTGGTAGAAGGTGATTGAATCATGGGGGCAGAGTTCTCATGAATAGAGTTCTCACCCCTCCTTGCTACTGTACAGCGAGTGAGTTACCACAAGATCTGCTTGTTTAAAAGTGTGTAGCACCTACCCCCCTGCTTCCTCCTACTCTGGCCATATGAAATACTGGCTCCTCCTTCGCCTTCTGCCATGATTGTACATTTCCTAGGACTTCCCAGAAACTGAGCAAATGCTGCCAGGCTTCCTATATAGCCTGTGGAACCATGAGCCAAGCAAACCTTTTTTCTTTATAAATTGCCCAGTCTCAGGTATTTCTTTATAGCAATGTGAAAATGAACAAATACAGTCATATTCACAGGTACCAAGGATTAGGATTGGAATATATCTTTTGGGGGGACACAATTCAACCCACAACAGTGCATATGAAATGAACACTGGGCCAGGTATGGTGGCTCATGCCTGTAATCCAAGCACTTTGGGAAGCTGAGGCAGGCAGATCACTTAAGGTCAGGAGTTTGAGACCAGCCTGACCAACATGGTGAAACCCCATCTCTGCTGAAAATACAAAACTTAGCCAGGCATGGTAGCAGGTGCCTACAGTCTCAGTTACCTGGGAGGCTGAAGCAGGAGAATCACTTGAACCCAGGAGGCAGAGGTTGCAGTGAGCTTAGATCACAAGACTGCGCTCCAGCCTGGGCAACAGAGCAAGACTTCATCTCAAAAAAAGAAAAAAGGAAACAAAACAAATACCTCCAACCATCCTTTTTTTGTCCCAAATCATTTGCTCCCCATTAACTATAATCTAATTTAATATTACTTGTCTGACCAAGTGACTAAGGCCTTTTGTGAACTGTCTGAACAGGTCTGCGATGGGATAAGTATAGAAATGGAAATAAAGTTTTTAGAAACTTCCATTGCAATTTGACGTTGCCATGCTATCCCAGCAGGTATTCCATTGATGTACCTTGTTTAAAAGGAAAAGCACTGGTTTGGATGTTGTCTAACTCATCTGATGAGTCACATGTGGCATGGACTGCATATTGGTCATACCATAGATTGGAAAGTTTTAAAACTTTGGTCACCTCACATCTTCTGAGATGCACTGATGTGGCTGACCAGCTGTGAATGGTCAAAAATGAAGAAAAGCTTTGCTACTTCCCATTTTTTTTCAATAGTTATCTACATAAACCCCATTTACTGCTCTAATCTTTGGGTCCTAAACAAAGAGGTATTATTACTTCTGCTAAATAATTGTTCTAGCTAATGTAAAAATCCTCTCTTTTCTTTTTGAAGAATGCAGTCTAGATAATAAAACATTTCAGGGAACAGAATTTGTTCATTGTTTGCAAACAATTTTGCAATTATGTAGTCATTGACTGCTTTGTTTGAAGACACAAGCCGTATCAATTAGTATTTTAAATGCCTTTGGTTACATAAAAGACACTGTTCTTCTAAAAGTGAAAAATGGAGTTCATTACGTTTCTTTGTTATTTCTGCCTACTGAATACATTTTCATTGATGACACGTGTACCTTCCTGAACTTCACACTTAAACCTCCAAATTTTGTGCATCCCAGAAAAGACGTTAACTATTCATGAAAACTGTTGCTTTGAAAAATTCCTTTTTACACAGGAAAAAAAAAACCCACAGTTTAACCCATAGTCAGTTATTAGTCTAAGAATCAAAAGCAATATCAAATTCTAATATAAGATTGCTTTTTTAAGATTGGTTTTATGTTGGAGTCAAGTTTGTATAACAATTGTTTGGGGATTTTTTGTCATATTGTTTTGGTTTTAGTCTATAATTATGTTTGGCTTTTTGACAAAAGTAATGTTTTTTGAGTATACATGAACACAAAAAAGGGTTCAGTAGACATGGGGGCCTATTTGAGGGTGGAGGGTGAAAGTAGAGTGAAGATTGGAAATTACCTATCAAATATTATGCTGACTACCTGGGTGGCAAAATTATCTGTAGACTAAACCCCAGTAACATGCAATTTACCCAGATAACAAATCTGCATATGTAACTCCTTGAACCTAAAAGTTGGAAAGAAAAAAAAACATATTGTGACTAAACATTAGATAAAAACAAATATACATGTCAAACTATATGAAAGCATATATCGTAAAAGGCATTACCCTTCACACTCTAGTACCCTAACTCCCCTGACAAGGCTATCTCTGCTCTCAGTCTGTTAGGTGTCCTTTCAGAAAGACTCTCGTCATATACATGTGTATGTGTGCATAGGTATATGTATATATATCCATGAAACCTGAACAATACGAAGCATCCTGTGCCTGCCATTCCTGACCTAGCTAAGAGTTCACCTTGGAACTAGTTTCATACCATGTGGTAGCAATCTTCCAAGATGGCCCAACTTGGAAGACCAACTGCCATGTTTTAAGGACACTTAAGTAGCTCTATAGAAAGGCAAGGGACTGAGGCCTCCTATCAATGACTATGTGAGGGAGTCATTTGGAAAATTCATCTTCCAGCTCCAATAAGGTTTTCAGACTACTGCAGCCTGAACCAACATCTTATCTACAGCATTGTAAGAGACTTCAATCAAGATCCACTCAGCTAACTTGCTCCCAATTCCTAACCAACAGAAAAGATAGTGAACGTTCATTGCTGTAAGCCATTAAGTTTGAATGGTAATTTTAGATAACCAGTATATGTATAGCATCATTTGTATTATTTATTGCCAGGGCTAAGATGATGTAGCAAAGAACAATCTGAAAATTTACTGATTTAAATAAGATTGTTTCTTTCCCATAAAATAGAGATGTGAGGTTCAGGCTGGCAGGGAAGCTCTGCTCCATATAGTCTTTCAGGGACCCAGTTTCCCTCCATCTTGTTGTTCACTATCCCCTGAGGTATTGTCATCATCTGTAAGATCAAAGCTGGGTTGCAATCCTGTCTGTATTCCAGCTCACAGAAAGGAGAAAACAAGGAAATTCAAGGCAAGAAATTTCTTATGAAGAAAGTAAAATGAAAAGTGCTCCCATTTCTCTTAGGGAAACATTAATCACATCACCACCTGATATGGTTTGGCTATGTCCCCACCCAAATCTCACCTTGAATTATAATAATCCCCATATGTTAAGGGAAGGGCCAGGTATTAGATAATTGAATCATGGCAGCAGTTTCTCCCTTACTGTCTTTGTGGTGTTTAATCAGTCTCATGAAATCTGATGGTTTTATATAAAGGGGAGTTCCTCTGTACATGCCCTCTTGCCTGCCACCACCACGTAGGAGGTGACTTTGTTTCTCATTCACCTTCCACTATGATTCGCTTCCCCAGCCATGTGGAACTGTGAACTCATTAAACCTCTTTCCTTTATAAATTACCCAGTCTCAGGTATGTCTTTATTAGCAGCATGAGCACGGACTCATACAACACCCTAGCTGCATGGAAATCCGGGAAATAATTTATCTAACTGACCAGCCATATACCCAATAAAAAAAATAAACAAATTTTGTGAGGACCACCATTTTTCCCCATAACTTTGTTTCAATGTATATACTTGATTTAGCCAATCACTAAATGATGGCTACCAGATATAGGGCTCCTTAGGCCATGGTAACAAATTTCTCTGAGAAGGAATAAGTAGGAGAAGAAAACTCAACCTCTGCACCACAGCTGTGGGAAACCTACACAAAATGTTCATCATACGCAATTCAGATGTTCATGGTTTAGGAGGTGAGAGAGAAATTGTCCCATATCTGGGCATAAAAACTGGATCCTATGACAGGGGTGTAAAGTGTAAAAGTCAAAGTGACATGTGCCACAATTTCCCAGTGAATATTCCTTGCACACAAAATTTGTTGCATGTAAACTCTAGAGCCTATCGGAGTCTGGTCCTTTAAGTGTGGCCCTTGGACCAGCACCATCAGCCTCACCTGGGAACTTGGACATACAAATTCTTAGGCCTCATCCCAGACCTACATGATTACAGACCCTGGGGCTGGAGCACAGCCATGTGATTCTTAACAAACTCTCCAGGGGAATTTATTGCTTCCTAAAGTCTGAGAGCCACCAATGTAAAGTCTGAAAGCAGCATATGCCACTTACTAGCTGTGTAACTTTCAGCAAGTAACCTAACCCCTTTGCCTTAATTTCTTCATCTGGGAAACAGGGAAAATCATACTATTCGTTAGATGGGCAAATATTAAGTGCTTTTAAAAAGTGCCTGGCATGTGGTGAGCACTCAAAAAAAAAAAAAAAATCCCAGATAGTGCTGCTGTTGTTACCATTATCTTCCTAGCATGATTTCACCAGTCTGTGGTCTAATATGAGGTCATGTCTTTGATATGCAAACGAATAACTGTGACACACAGTGGTTCCTACTGAGACAATGCCTTCCTTCCCCTCCCTGATGTTGTTCCTCCTACTAATGACACCAAAGCTCCAAAAACGCTTCCTAAGTTCTGGTGGTCCATGACACCAGCAGCCACCAGACTGAGGAGCACTTTACATATCAAAATGTATGACAAGTAAGCCCACAAGAATATGAAGCAGAAACACAAGTCCACCCCAAATGGACAAACATTCCAAGTACTTTTTTGAGTTCTCACTTGTATCAAGCAGCATATTGGGTGCTGAGGGGATCAGGTATGTAACAAGAATTCCCAGCACTAACCTGGGTCAGCCAGAGAGACTGGGAGACTGGGCAGGTTAGGGGGCAGAAGAGCTTTGCCCCTCTCTTAGAGGGCACCACGCCTGGCTGACAAATCTTCAAGCACCCAGCACCAGTGTGTGTGTGTGTGTCTGTGTGTGTGTGTGTGTGTGTGTGTGCACCCACTCTCACATTACCTTCTTCATTTATTTGCTCCCATTTCACCCACACACAGTGATAAGTCTCAGCTATTTGTTTCCTGTCCCTGAGGCCTTTTACTGTAAAGGCCTTTTACCTCGTTTAACTCAGGTGCCCTCTAAGTGGAGCAACAATCAGCCCCGTGCTGCCTTGAGCTGTTCCCACCAGGGCCTCCTCCCAGGGGCTGACCTCAGGTGCAATGCATATAGAAAGCAAACTGCACTCCTTCCTTTTACCCAAGTCTCCGTCTACAGGGAAGTGTCTTTTCTCCTTGCTGTGACAGTGAATTAGAGACTTCTGGACACTCCTGTGCTGCATGGTAAGGATGCCTGTTGCCTAAATAAGTATCTAGAATTGAGCAATGAGTTCCCTTTATACCGAGTTGCCATTAGGGCTATGGCTACTGTTTAAGACTCTGAGATCTGTTTGCATGCTTAAAGACTGGTTGCACTGCCAGGTATTTTTTTAAGGTCTCTATTTTTCATAGTGCTCTGTAGCAGTGTAGCAGGGAGAGAGAAAATTTATCTTGAGCATCTGATATTCTCTTAATAAGTGAGAAAGATGGAACAGAACCCCACTGGAGCACAGCTAGCATTCTGAAAGGAGTCAAACATGTCTCCTGGAAGAATTCCGATCTCGAAATAACTGTTCAGGCAAGGGTCAGCTCTGGCCACAGCACTGGCTGTATTAAGGCATCTCATCATGTTATGAAATTAAGGGAATATGTTGTTTCTCACTCCAATATCTATTTAATCCAACCCAGAATCGGGTTCCTGATTTCTCTTTATGGAATTCATCCCTCAGCCCTTCTCAGCCAAGTATTTTAACTTCACGACTTTATTTCCAAAGTTTAGGATTGGCTTAAGCCAATTAGGCCTTGGGTCACAGAAGAGCGCCTGACCAATCAGAACCAATAAGATATTGAAACCAGCTTAGCAAAAAAGCAGTGTTCCCGGGAAAAGAAGGACGCTTGCTTTCTCAACCCCTAAAACGTGTGGTGTTAGGAAATGGAATCTAGTGCTGCTATTGAAATCCTGGAACCATTCTAGAGGGCAAGGCAAATGCAGAGCCCAAAACTGAAGGAAACTTTATAGACGTCAGAACAAAAAGATGGAAAGCAATTTGGACATAGGTGACATAGATACCTTTGAATCAAGCCTCACCTGACATATCCTACCCTCTGGATCAATGGTTTCCCAAGTGAAGACCAGCAGAGTTAGCTTTGCCTGCAAACTCATCAGAAATGCAGATTTTTGGTTTCCACTCTAGACTTCCTGGAACAGAACTCTGCAGGGAGTCTGTAGGATAAACACCCCTGACAGTAATAACTTAAGCATACACTTAGAATGGCCATGTATGAAAGATCCACCTGAATGTGTGTTCCCAGCCAGGGAATCCAGGAGCGGCCAACCCGGAGACTTGTTCCAGGTTGTCTAGGAGGAACATCTGAGCCTCCAGCCCATGGAACATGGACCATACCGGGGATTGAGGCCCTGAGTTTTGGGGTAAATGAAGGTTGACAGGTGCAGGTTGTTAGGGGGAGGGTGCTAAATGAAAATGCTATATAAACTGCATGATGTTTGTAGGTAGTTGTGATTTTCCTGCTCGGCACATCACCACTGGGCTGTGAGGTCATGTTGTCAAGCCTGCCACCACCGGACTATTTCTGTAATTAAGGCAGTTCTTCTGTCCAGCCCACTGTCGCTGGACTCTCTTCCCTGTATAGAAGCCCATAACAAAACCCAAAGTCTCATTTGCTGACTCTGAGTCTCTTCTTTGGCCTCCTGAACCTCGTGCCTCCCTACTGAGGTTAATAGGGGTTTGGCACCACAGGACTCAGCAATCTGCATTGTAACAAGTCCTCCAGGTGATTATGGTCACATTAAAATTTGGGAACTACTGTTGTTAACCATACAGTAAGTTGACAGAAAATCAGCTGTTTTAAGTATCATTATTCTAAAATTTTTAGTACCATGCTAAAAACTTCTTAGTAAAAACAGTCTAAACTTGGTTTGCATGTTTCTCATACCAGCTTCAATCTTTTTGTTCTAACACTTGATAGAACATTAGATGAGTTATCTTAATTATTCTTCCTTACATCATGCTGGCTTATCTGATGAGGGGTTCTGTTCTTTAGGACATCTCTGTGAAGGACACAGACTGAGCAAGGATGTTTTGTATACAAACTCCTCATTGTGGAGATGAGAGAACAAGTGCCTTCCTTGTAGGTCTCCCCACTAGCTAAAATACTTCTGGTCTGGTTCTTTCTCCCATTCTTGGCTGCCCGTGAGGATGACTCATTAGACCAGCAGGTGATAGAGGTGGGAAAACCTGAGTTTCAACCCTGAATCTACTACACTCTAGCTGTAAGGCACAGGGCTTGTCATTTCGAGCTTGTGCACCTCAGTTTCCTCATTTGTAAAATGGTGAAACAGTACTACTTACTTTAGGTGGCTGATGTAAGAATTCACACCATTCCCGTGAAAATGCATATAAAAAGAACCAAGTGTTTAGTAAATGCTCAATAAATTAATAAGAATATTGTTAAATTCATCATGTCATTGCTCCTGCACTACTGCCTGTAAAAGAAGAAGCAGTATCTCAGTTATGCATTGAATCCAGCCTGCTGATTCCCAATGACCCTCTGAATTACCTTGGCCTCTCGCCCAGAGCATCTTATTATAAGGTCAGCATTATAAGGTAATCTCACACGTCAGCTTCCTATGAGGAGTTATGTTTCTCAGCCACATCCTCCCTGTTAAGGCTTTCCTCCTTCTTAAAGGTGTGAGACTGCTGCTGCTAGGTTGTTTTATTCACCATCAGATCAATGAAAAGGTTTAGTCATTCTTACTAAAGAAAAGCTCTTCCAGAATCAGTGGACGTCTCATTCATTTTCAGCCATGCTTATTGGCTGTTCCTACTTAGCCATTTTACAAAAAAAAAAAAAAAAAATTGACTTCCTACCTTCTCTCAGGTAACCAGGTAGATGGTATTGGAAGGAGAACCACCATTCAAAGTCCAGGAATATTTCTGTAGTCTCATTTATCTGGCCTTGCTCTAGATAATGTAACTGGTCTTTCAGCACAGTCATGACTTAAGTGACACACTAGTGACGTTTTTGTGATAGATCTTAAATGAAGTAGAATTGTGATAGCCCAGGTCTCACTCACGCAAGCCTCTGTAACAACTGTTTTCGTACTGACTGACTGGTTAGGTTAAATATTAAAAGCCAGGTGCCCTTATGTAAAAGCCAGAAGGTAGCAAAAGCCAGAATGTAACAAAAGCCCACTAAGAGTTTTGCCTAGGCCTTTCCTGGGCCTTAAAGCACGACAAAATAATGAAGGAATTCTTAACAGGACACATTTAGGATTATAGAAGTTTTATTGTGGGTCTGAAGAAACTCCCCAGGCCTCCACAAACAAGTTTATTTGAGGTCTGCAGGAATTCCCCAAACCTTTGTAATTTAGCAGGAGACAAGATGAGGGTAATCAATCCAGCACCTGGACTTATTTAGATTAAGTAAAGCTACTGAGGCTTCAGAGGAAAGTCTTCAGGACTCGGCCCTTAGTTATAGATTAAAAGAAGTTAATCACTCTGTCTTTAAATAAATGCACACTTACACACAGACATATAGCTTACAAGTATATAAGCGCTGGAAAACTTTGTAATTTTGAGTTGGTCTGGAGATAATTTCCAGGCCCTCTCCCTGTAACTGGTTACAGAAATAAAAACTCTCTTCCTCCCCAGCTCATCTGCTTCTCGTTATTGGGCCACAAGAAATAGCAGCCTGATCCTCAGTTTGGTCCAGGGACAGAATCTTGTAACCAAATGATATAAATGGCTCTTGGGTTCAAATCCCAGCTTTGCCACTTAATACCTATGTGATTTGAGCAAGATATTTAGCCCTTCAGCTCTTTCCAAGCCCATGAAGGAGGTGAAAGAGCCATAAAGGATCAACGTGCAACCTATCTGGAACTTAATACTTAAGCTTGGTAGCAGCACATCTGGCAATCTGGGCACTGGGAGAGGGTGAAGATTATGATCATCACTCATCAGCCACCCACTCATCACTCACTCATGCACCCACTGAGCCTGTATGAAAGCCCTTATATTTTTTCTTCTGGTCCTTTAGCGCTGTAGTTTATCCATCTATAAAATGAGAGTAATAGAATCAACATACAGAGTTATTATAATTATTAAATCAGGTAAGGTTTATAAAAACCCTTAGATAAATATGAATGATGAATAATAATTGCCATTTACCAAGAACAAGCTTTGTGCCAGACTCTATGCTAAGTGCTTTCCATATAACAGCTAAATTTATTCTAACCACAAATCACTAAAATACAGTAATATGATAATAATATTGGTAATATTAATAATGGCATTAATAATATACACAACAGGAAGTATACTAAGTATTCTGTCAAATCTCACAACATCTTTGTTAGGGAGGTTCTATTATAATCCCCTTTTTGCATATGGATAAACGAGGCACAAGTGAAGTCTCTTGCCAAAGCAAGTAAGCGATAGAGCTGGAATTCATATTCAATCCTCCCTGATGTGTCCCAACCTCACAAATGCCCCACAACTCAAAATCACATAAAATAAAGTTGTCAGGTTCAAATTTTCAAAAAGCATAGATCAAAAGTGTTAATATTATTTCTTCCTCTCAGAAAAATGATTCCAAATGGGAGCTATATGAATGGAGAGTTTTAAAAGCTCAGAATTGGCTGTATGGCCAGCCTTACGTGCTCTATGAAAATGTGCGATTATTTCCAAAGTTAAAAATGGCTATCATAGTAATGGGTTTTAAAAAGTGTAGAGTCAGCATCTTGCAGAAGATACTCAATTGGGTACTTAAAGAGTGGAGGTTTTTATAACATCCAGTTATATGGCAACTGAGTTACATTTAAAGGCATTGAAAAAATTACTATGAAATGAACAGTGCTGTAACTGGTCCTCATATTAAGCAAGCCCATGAGGGAGGTGAGAGCTTTAAACATAAGCATGCATCCGCCTGAAACTTGGTACTTCCACTTGGGAGTAGCATGTTTGGTAACCACGGTACTGGGGGGGGCAGTGATGATCATGGCCGCCACTCATCAGCCACCCACTCATCCATTACACCTGTGTAAAGCCCTTATGTTTTTCTCTGGTTCTTGATAAAGTGGTTTAGTTGGACCCTTATTAATCGCATTTTACAAATGAGGAAACTGAACCAAGGAGACAGTAGGCAATTTGCCCAAGTTTCCTATCTCTTGGGAAGGGGGCTAACCTAGGATTCATACTGGGGTCGGTGTACAGGACAGCCAATGTGCTTTTCATTGTATCATGCTGATACTCTAAAAACACAAATGAAAAATACAGCTCAGTTATGGAGAAATTATTTTTAATATTCTTTGTACAATGCCACATATATGTAGGCATGTAATTTTTTTTTAGAAGTGGGAACAAATTGAAGTCTTGCTGTTATGGAATACTTATAAAAAGGTTGATTATGGCAAATCTCTCCTAGGTACTAAGTCCAAGTGTTTGCATATTTATCTTTCTATGGTAGTATTTTATGCCAACCTGGTACAGATTACATGCTCCATAGATGTTCACCCAATTGGCTTGAATTTTGCTCTTCTAGTTCTCAGATCTCTTAGGTGGAGCCAAATGCATTTTAAGGTCATTGAACCCTGGTAGACTGTCTCATAGTGTTTGGTACCCACTCTTGTCCTCTAAAACACAATGGTAACCATGTGGGTGCTCAAATAATGCAATAAACACAGCCCCCATAGGGAATCTGTTATAGTGACCTTCAAGTTCAGCATCAGCATTTTGGGGGACTGTGAAGAACAGACTTGGACATCGACAAGGACCTAGATCAAAATGGTAGCTGTATTTCTAGAAATTTTTAGCAGGATTGAGGGAAAAAGATTATTGATTCAAATTCTTAAAGTAAGACCCCATTGAGTTCTAATCCATATACAGAAGTAGAAAATAATGTAGAATCAATGGGAGCCCTGAACTTGTTTTCCTGCAACTAGAGGGTCCCATCTAGGGGTTATGGGAGACAGTGACAGATCATCAGGCATTAGATTCTCATAAGGAGCACACAACCTAGATCCCTCACATGTACTGTTCACACAGGGTTTGTGCTCCTATGAGAATCTAATGCCACCACTGATGTGACAGGAAGCGGAGCTCAGGTGGTAATACAAGCAGTGGGGAGTGACTGTAAATAGAAATGAAGCTTCACTGCCTCACCCACCCCTCACCTCCTGTTGTGCGGCCTGGTTCCTAACAAACCATGGACCAGTACCAGTCCATGGCCTGGAGGTTGCGGACCCCTGTTCTAGAAAGTCAGAGAAGGAGATGTGATGGAAGCAGAGGTGAGTGATGAAATTGCTCCTCTGGAAAATGTAAAAGACCTACAAGCCAAGGAATGTAGGCAACTAGTTTCCTCAGCTTTCTAGAAGCTGAGAATGGTGGGGAACAGATTTTCTCCTAGAGTCTAGAGAAGGGATGTAGTGACACTTTTCACCACTAGTTTAAGCCACCTAGCTTACGGTCATTTGTCATAGTAGCAATAAGAAACTAACACAATGACTAAGTCCCTCAGCAGCAGTTTCTGCCAAAGAGAAATATTTCCTTTATGAGTCCAAGAAAATATTCTACCCGCTTAGAAGCCTGAGTATTACCTTTGGCTACTTATGGTTTACTTTAAGGTCTTTCAGCTTCAGCACTATTAACATTTTGGGTTAGATAATTCTTTATCCTGGGGCTTGTCTGTGCATTGTATGATATTTAGCTGCACCTCTGGCCTCTGCCCCTAGATGCCAGGAGCACCTCCCCCAACCCCGACAGCTGTGACCACGAAAACTGTCTGCAGGCATTGCTAAATGTCCCATATTAGAAGGAAGGGCAGCAAAAACACTCCTAGGCTGAGAACCATTGCTCCAGCATGATCATATCCTCCTTGATTATAACATTTCTGATAACAGTGAGCAAGCCAACTTTCTCCCATGATCCTAATTCATAAATTAGCCAAACCCTGAGACACACAAAATATGCTTTAGTCAGTGTCATTTTCCTGCTCAATTATGAGGCAAAAAATCCTTGCCTCCAGACTAGATGGAATAAACTCGTGGCTTGTACCAAGAGATCAGACAGGATTTATTTCTGGATGAAACTCGGCTGATAACCCAAGGCAAGTTATTAATCTGCTCAGCCCAGCAAGCTCGCATCTCATGCCTGTTACTCTCAGTAGATGCCAAGTAAAACATTATACCAAATTTAGTGGGAAAGCTTCTTGCCTCCCCTTCCTTATTTGGAGAATTTAACTGGGGATCCTATTCATAATTTTACTTGATCAAAAATCCCAAGATGTATTAGAATGAAATGCAGTAGGGAAGGATGAGTTCTGTGTCTTCCTTGGTTCCAAGATATGGGTGTTATTGGGCATGGGAGCAAAAGCAGCCTCTGTAAGCCAAGTTTTCCCTTCTCTGAGTGATTGTGCTCTCCAAAAGATGCCTAAATTCAAAAGAAAGAGAGAGAGAATGAGAGAGAGATTCCAGCTTATTTTCCAAAAGAAACTCTTATTTTGGTCTGAATAGGTGTGGCAAAGGGAAACATTGCAGGCAGGAAGCCAGGCAGAACTGGGAAAAGGAAGAGAATAAATGACCATAAGTTAAGATTATCTAGAATAGAAGGCTAGGATGATGTTATGGACTAAATATCTATATGCCCCAAAATTCATATCTTGCTACCCTAACCCCCAGTGTGTTGATATTTGGAGGTGGAACCTTTGGGAGGTAATTAAGTTTAGATGAGATTGTGAGGCGAGTCCTCCGTGATGGGACTAGTGTTCTTGTAAGAGAAGGAACAGACCAGACAGAGGTCACTCACTCTCTGCCATTCAAAGAAGATACAGTAAGAAGTTTGTTTTCTGCAAACCAGGAAAAGAGCCCTCACCCAGAACTCAACTATGCTGGCTTTGGACTTCCCAGCTTCCAGAACTGTGAGATATAAATGTGTGTAGCTTAAAGCCACCCAGTCTATTGTATGCTCTTACAACAGCACAAACTAAGACAGATGAGGAAACAAGCCACAGAAATTATATCAAGAGCTAGAAAGATACTAACACATTTGAGCATCAGGGAGTGACCTCCCCCATCAGCACTACAAACCCAAGACCTCTAGACTACTAATCAATTTTTTGAGTTATATAAACATGGAAATAATGTGGTAGATTGAATACAAGAGATAGATTCTTACTGTGTGACCATTGGCAGCTTTCTTTGTTGTTTCATTTTTTTGTTTGTTTCCATATTAAAATGGCAATAATGACACCTGCCTTGAAATAATACAAGAAGAGAATAAATCATACATATATGACTTACGTGAAAGTATTAGGTATGAAGGGAAGTCAGTTCCCCTCATATTCCCAAGTCCCCTCCCATCAAATCTCATCCTGGTCAATTTAAGTCAAAACTGAATGTGCCAGATTTAACTAGCTTGTGGATGTGAATGAACATTTATGCCTCATCTAGATAAATCACTACCCCTTTCATACCCAAGTATGAAAACTAGTTCTTTCAGGAGCCTCCTTGTGGTAAACATCTGCAAACGCTGGTTTTATAAACCCACCTTCCAGCTCCCATTCTTTTAGTAAGAGCATCTTGGTTCTCCTTTGAGAAATCACCTCTTTTGTATGCTCAGTCTCAGAGTTCCAGTCGGGGCTAGTGATATGCCATCTCATAGACACACACACAAAAATGACTTCAGGAGAGAATACTTTCTTGGGTTGGGCCAATGAATTTCTAAACAAATACCCACCCCAGACCAAAGTGAATCCATCTCAGCAATTTTAGCAATAGATAGAACTACTGGGGAGGGAAGAAGCTCACTTTCTGCTCGGATTTGTGGTTGTACATGTAGTATGATCCGAGAGCTCTGAGGGACCACCGCGATGAGAAGTCCTGTATGAAACTACAAGTCACTGCAGAAGAAAGCAGAGGTAAGAGATGGAGAAAGACTGAATACAACACTTCCCCTGGATTCAGCTATTCCTGAAGCTAGTAGGTCCCTTTACTTCTTAGGGATGTGAGCCATAAATCCCTTTATGTTTATGCCAGAATAATGAGGTATCTCTTACTCCCTACAGAGAGACTCCTGACGAATACACCTTCCCTTAAGTCTTTCTGAAAATTGCCTTGGGGTGAAATTACCTGGTGTATGAATTAGATTTCCAAGCCAGAGATTCTGTAGCTGCTGTCAAATGCCTCCTGAACCATCCCAGGACTAATTTGTGGGGCAGATGTATGGAAAGCCAAGCTGCCACCACCATTTGCATATGCGTAGGAGTCTGACCACAGCCATTGTCTTGGAGCTAATTGTAAAGTTGTTTTACTGTCAGCCATAAAGAAACAATGCCTCAGTCCTCTTGAAACTACTAGAACTAAGCCATCCCTTCATAATAGACAGGGATAATCCTTCCCCATTTCTTGTGATACTGAGTGAGGAATTCAGGGAGAATCTAATTTTATCCAGCTACCAAAATTCCAGCTGTTACTTGCTGCTTGAAGTCCCCCAAACATGAAACATTCAGGGCTAACTCTGTCTCTCCCTTCTACCCTAGCCATGTTCACTTCCAAAAGGCTCAACCAGCACTAAAATAGCATATGACAAGTTTTTTGTAATCAGAGAAGTAAAAGAGGTAACAGTAGGCAAGAAAAGAAAGCAAGGGAGGTCGAAGTGTAAGTGTAGAGTCCGAATGATCTGCTGTCACGATTTGTGGCAACACAGCATTTAGAAAGGAATGTCACTAATGAGAGGTTTCATTTTATTCACAAATTTTTCCTGATGTAAAAAATGTGACTTTCTTTTGCTAGTTAACTGCAAAATAAACTTTGGAAAACATATTCATAGGAATAATGAATCACTTGGATACTGACCTAACCCATGGCATCTGGATCAGTGCAGATATTTGGGAATTAGCAATATTTGCTTGCGTGATTGACACACCAATCTTGCCTTTTTGTATTTGTGGTCAATGTCTACTTTTCTGTGAGAAGACTCCTTCTCTATGAATTACGTAATGTAAATCATACTGTGCCATTTTGGCAATATGTCTTACTTGGGTATATCTTTTGTCAATTTCTCTACATTTGAATTAAAAAATATTCCATGAGTCACAAATAATGTGACTATTATTTGAAGATGTCTACAGAAGAAAATAATTTAAAGATGGGTACGACCAAGATGCTCGTAATACTGTGAAACATATTTAGTCTTTGTCCCCATCTTCTGGCATACAACTCCTAAAATTTTTGGAGTCTTCTCATGGACGTGGGTTTTTTGGTATTTTTTTTTTTATGCTAATGTGTTGCCTGATGGGTTCCAGCCCTCCCTAGGTAACTTTAGGATGGGAGCTGGTCACCAAAAAAACCAAGGCAAGATTACTGGGAAGGGAACAGGGCCCAAAGGTTAAGCTGATCACCAATGGGCAATGGTTTAATCAGTCATGCCTATGTAATGAAGCCTCCAGAAAAGCCCAAAAGGATTAGGTTCAGAGAGCTTCTGGATAGCTTAACACATGAAGGCTGCTTGAGGGTGGTGAGTCCAGAGAGGACCTGAAAACTTGACACCTCTTCCTTCATATGTCACCTGATGTAGTCCTCATCTGTATCCTCTGCAGTACCCTTTATAATAAACCACTAATTTTAACTGTTTTCCCGAATTCTGTGAGCTGCTCTAGGAAATTAATTAAGCCCAAGGAAAGAACCTTGATTTATAGCCAGTTGGTCAGAAGCACAGGTTAAACAACCTGGAGCTTGTGATTGGCATCAGAAGAATTGGGGGGCAGTCTTGGGGACTTAAGTCCTCAATTTGTGATATTCTGACACTGTCTACTTGGAGATAGCATCAGAAATGAGTTGAATTAGAGAACACCCAGTTAGTATCTGCTATAAAATTGATGGCTGCTTGTTTGGTATGTAGGGGAAAAAAGCCCACACATCTGGTCACAGAAGACTTCTGTGTTGATTTTTGAGAGAATGGGAAAAGCACTCTGGTTTGGCTTTTATTCCAGTATTCTCAATGGCTTAATAATTCTCTGCTTAAATAATTCCAGCAACATTATTACTCTGTCACTAAACTGGTAGGAGCTCAAAGAAAAGAGTTTGGAATGCTACTTTTAAAATAAAA
The DNA here is from genome assembly GCF_009761245.1 of Sapajus apella. NCBI lineage: Eukaryota > Metazoa > Chordata > Mammalia > Primates > Cebidae > Sapajus > Sapajus apella. The sequence goes on from NW_022436963.1 coordinate 19,817,515, forward strand.
ACATAAAGTGGATTAGATAATGAGCTATATTCTTTCTTAACACCACCTCATCCTGAAATTAATAGCCTGTTAAGGAATCTGCCATGTGTCTAGAAACCATAGACTTCACCGAATCATTTTTTTCTAAATCACTTGCTGTTTTTCCCAAGGCTTCCTCCAAAGGATTCAAAGCTATCTCTGTTCCTTCCTCCAAGCTAAATAAAAATGTAGGACTGAGACATCTATTAGCCTATGTGCATCTATCAGCCTTGAAATGTACATGCCTCAGGTTCAATAAAAACGACCAACAGCAACCATAAACCAACTAGAATGTCTCTGTGCCACATTTCCAAATCCCAAGAGAATGTGATGGCCAGTGTTGAGCCAGGGATCCACCTCTGGTCCAGTTAGCTCAGCCAGAACAGTGACACCATGGATGAGAAACATTGTCATTAATAGCCACAAGATTATTTTGGAGGTAACTCAGATTCACAGATGGCAGCTTTTAAAAATCATATGTGTGATTCCAAATTCAAACAAAAGCCCACCCCCCACCTTCTTTCTCTGCTATGCTCCATTGCCATCATTAGCTAATTATAGCCATGGAGCTTACCCCTCTGAATCCTTGCCTGGAGAAAGCTTGTTTTCCTTTAAATGGAGCTCAGCCAACACTTGCTTGTTCTCATGTAAATTTCATACAAACAGGCCCTGAAACTTAAAAGGATATCTTTAAACCTCATTAAATAACATAGTTCCTTAGCAGAAATTTCTCTTGGGAAGGGATGTCTTCTATTCAAATACCATGTTATGACAAGCATGAAAGACTTGACGGGGGATCTGTTCTGACTCATGACATTGCTTAAATTGGGTTAGGTGGAATGTGTGCCGGTGTTCTAAGCTCCTCAGGGCCTCAGCACTATTATTTTTGTTAACAGCCTTGAATTATGACTCTCTCCTCCTAGGAACAATAAACCCTATTTCCATATTGGGTACATCACGTAATGTATGTAATACATGATTCCTTACCAGCAAAGCCAAGCGGTCTACACACATTAAAAACTAATTTACAGTTGTATTTCTTCCACTCCTCTTCTTCCACCAGGCCAGAGTTGGCCTTCCTCACCACCAGAACTTGTTTCCTCAAAATGTGATAAGTCTCCTGCTGTTTCCAATTTAACTTTTACCAAAGGGAGGAACCGTAGGATGGATTCTGATCCCCACTGTATTCCTGAAACTCGATTCACAGGCAATATTTCTTCAGGGGCAAAGGTTTAACTTGAGTGTTTTTATCATTTTTGGTTATTATCAAATGTAAAATATTGGCTTTTCAATACCATTTTGTGCATACTATAAAATCAGCTATAAGGCAAATCCAGCTCCTTATGTTATATTCAAGGAAATTTGAAACAGGACATAGTTTGTTGGAAGTTTAAAAATCCACTCAAACAGACTTAAAGAAATAAGAATTTGTTGACTTCTATGAATGAAAATCCCAGCTCCTCCCTCCCATTTGCCCCCTTGCAAAGTTAGATCTAAAGGTCTGAGCATCACTGGGACTCAGTTCCTCTCCACCTCTTTGTTCTGTTTTCTTAATTGTTGGCTTCACTCTCAGGCAGCTTCCTGTAGCCAGTAAAGACGTCTGGCAGCCAGAGGATCACATTCTGCAAGAATTAAGCCAACAGAAAGGAAGATGGTCTCCAGTAGATCCAATAAAATCCCATAATTTATATAGGCTTCGTTTCAGTCACTGGGGTGAAGGGACCAAGACACTCTGATTGGCCAAACCTAGCTCATAGGTCTGCCCTTAGAGCCAGAAGGCAAGGTCAACCTACCTGAACTACAGTACGTTATACAAGAGATAATATCTCCAAAGGAAAATCAAGATGCTGTCATAAAAATAAAGGGCAGCATGAGCAGCAAAGCCCATTTGTAGCATGTATTGGTCTGCTTATGCTGCCATAACAAAATACTACAGACCGGTGGCTTATGCAACAGCAATTTACTTTCCCACAATTTGAGGCTGGAAGATCAAGGTGCTAGGAGGGTTTGTTTCTAGGAAGGTCTCTGCTCCTGGCTTGCAGATGGCTCCCTTCTCATTGTGACCTCACATGGTCCCTTTCCAGTGTGCGCACACTCTTGAGGTCTGTTCCTTTTTCTTATAAGGAAAATAGTCCTATCAGATAGGACACCACTCTTACGACCTCATTTAACTTTAATTACCACCTTCAAGGCCCTATCTTCAAATACAGTCATGCTACAGGTTTCAGTTTCAACTTATGCACCTTAGGGGACAAAATTAAGTTCATAAATAGAATGAATAGGTAATATAACAATTAAGATCATAAATAGAATAAATAAGTGATAGAATCCAGATAATATAATTAAAAGTAGGGCTGAGGCTGAAAATCAGCATCATAACTCCTAAAACAATGTTCTTTTTGATTATTACCTTTTGATCTCCCTCTGTAAATCTTTGACAAGCTTCTCATTTGGAGCTAGGGATCAGAAGCTGTCCAGGACAGAAAACAAGCTTAGTATAGTCCAAGGTTTCTCAACTTCAACACTGTTGGCATTTAGGGCCAGACAAATCTTTATTCTTGGGAGATGTGCCTTGCATTGTAGGTTGTTTGGCAGCGTCCTACCCACCAGATGCCAGCAGTACACCCTTTCCACCCCCACTCTCCTCAAGTGTGAACAACCAAAAATGTCTCCAGACACTGCCAAATGTCACCTGGAGAGCAAAATAGCCCTAGTTTCAAAACCATTGGCCTAGTTATTTGAGTGTCTCATCTATTGTGGGTTTACTACCAAATAGCCATTCAGTATTCTGTTGCTCTGATTCCTACTACAAGGAGTCATTGTGCATAAGAATAAACTAGATTCTCAGGACCCAATTCCAAAGACTATAATTAACTAGTCATGTGTGAAGCCAAAAAATAGGCATTTTTGTAAGTCTTTTGAAAACAAGCTCCATAAGGACCATTGGTCATTTTATCACGAGTTCCTTCATTAAAGATATGATTTACTGAGTGTGTACTATGCCAAGAGTGGTCCTCAAAGCTGGTACATAAAATCACGTCCTTCAAAGAGCTTTTATATTTGAGGAGAAGACAGAGAAGAAACATAATAAGTAACAAATAAGTCACAAACCTAATTGGAAGGAAGAAGTACCAAGAGCAGGGATAAACTAAATTTTTAAATAGAGTGGACAGTTAACCTCAATGAGGAAGTCACATATGAGCAGATACCTGGAGGATTTGAGGAAGTATACCATTCATGTAACTGGGGGAAGAGCATGTCAGATAGAAAATAGCCCATGAAAAGGCCCTGAGATGGATGTGTGCCTGACTTATTCTAGGAGTAGCAAGAAGATGACATGACTGAGTGAGATAGAGTGAGCAAGGGAAAGAGGAAGATGAATTGAGAGCTGAGCAGTGATGAGGGCCATGTCATACAAGATACTGTATAAAATTATCAGGACTTCATACAATGAGGAGTCAGGAAAAGAGTTTTGAGCAGAGGCGCGATGTGATTTAATTGATGTCTGTTTGCTGAATTTAGAATATTCAATGGGAAGAAATGAGAAAAGAGACAAGTGGTTATTAGAATTGACAATAAGGAATTCATTGGTGACATTGCTGAAAGTAGTTTCAGTAGGGTCTGAAGGAACACCTGAAAAAAACTGGTTGAATCAGTTCAGGGGGAACGTGGAGACCATTAGCATAGACAATTCTTAGAGTAGGTTTGTAAAAGCGGAGCAGAAAAATGAAGCTTTAAATGGAGGGAGCAATGTAATCAAGGCAGATTGTTTAAAGGTGGCAGAGATTGCAGCGTTTTCTACACAGCTGGGAACAATCTAGTTGAGGCGCCAGGACTGATGACGTAGGGGAACGAGAGCGTGGAATTAATTGCAGGAGCAGCGTTTTTGAGCAGAGTATGGGCTCTTGTGCACAAGGAAAAGCGTTGCCTTTGGGGAGAAACGTGGCTGTGACAAGGAAGAAGACAGAGCATGTAGACAGACCTGCTGAAAGGTGAGTGGTTGTGGAAATGGGAGTTGGTGGAAGTTCTCTTGTTATTGCTTTAATTGTCTCCAAAGGAAACAGCAAAGTTATCAAAGAATGATGAGCAGAAGGAGATGTTAGCATTTTGAGAAGGGAGGAGGTGTCAGGAAGCATGTGGGAGACTGAACCGAGATGTTAATAATGCCAAGCAGCACGGCTGAACACCAGAAGGTGGGTCAGAGGATAGGAGAGTGGTATGACTGAAGCGCTTTCTGCAGCATGTGTGTTGGGTGGGAGGCAACCAGCAGAACAAAGTTGCCAGCACTGGATGTCGTTTTAAGGAATGTGTTTAGGACAGACAGAAAGGAAGCTGTATCACTGAGTCTTGGGCAGCCTAAGAGAATGGTGGAGAGGAAGAACCTGGGCTGGGAGAATTGCGAGACACTTGAGAAAAATGACCCATTCGATATGGATCTTGTTCTAGTTCTTAGTCCTCTGGAAAAGAGGTTTTTTACTTCTCACTCTCACCCCACCAGGATTTTCTGGTGGGGGGGGGGTTGGGGGGGGGGGGGGGTGGCGAAGACTGCGAGAAGGTTTTTGATAACCATTGAACCTCTTTGAAAAACAGCTACCATAAATTACCAAGCAGTGGTCTAGCAGAGTTGATACCAGCAGAGTTGGGGAAACGTGTCTTTTAAAGTAGGCATCGGCTGGGTCTGGTGGCTCACACCTGTAATCCCAGCGCTTTGGGAGGCTGAGGCAGGCAGATCACTTGAGAACAGGAGTTTGAGACTAGCCCAACATGGAAAATCCTGTCTCTACCAAAAACACAAGAAATTAGCCTGGCATGGTAGTGCATGCCTGTGGTCCCGGCTGCTTGGGGAGGTTGAAGTGGGAGGATCGCTTGAGCCTGGGAGGCAGAGGTTGCAGTGAGCCAAAATTGCACCGCTGCACTCCAGGACAGAGTCTCTCAAAAATGTAAAGTGGAGATGGTTGTGATTAATATATGTTGAACAACACGTAAGTGAATATTTCCTTCAGCAAATAAAGTCAGATGAAAATGCATTTTTCCAAAACTATAATTTTCAGAAGAGCTTTGAGCCATCAGCACCTCACCTTCCTTGGATAAATGAGGGCTCAACAGGATCAATTAAGCTCATTTGTTGACACATCCTATTAAAATGCCTCCAGGCTTCTAGGAAAAAGAAATGAGCCCAGAATGCATTGTGCACAAAAAGAAAACTGATGGAGGAAAATAGATTACCAAACCAAATTAGATCTGAGGGGCAAGACTAGAGATTGAAAGCACTCAATTTGAAAATTGTATATAATTTTAGCATAAACTTATGCTAAAAAGAGGGCTGCCTTTCTGTGTGTTCACTTACGTGCTTTTTAAAAAGTGTTTTTCTTAGTTCAGACCTAATAATGTCTATGACCAAATAAGCATTGTTTCCTTGAAAATAGTTGTCTTTGAAGTTTGGCATTTGTTCTAGCAATGTTCACAGGAGGTGCTATCAGAACTCATAGGGCATCCTTTTGCATATGCCAGCATTATCCCATATCCACCTGGGAGGATTTAACTTTCATAACAAGCCACAAGTTGTTTAGAATCAAAGCTTCCAAATAACGTGGCCGATCAGATAGGGGATTTGGGTTTTTAACAAGAGGCCAGATTTTTCTAATGTGGCATGTAAATTAAATCTACAGACAATTTGCAAAGTTGAGATGACAGGAAAATCATTTCAAAGCAGGGCTGTATGACTAGAATATACTTGTAACCCCCTACATCTAGATTTTCCCTTTAGAAATAGCTTTATATTATTTTTCTGCTTATTAACAAAAATTTATACAGGCAAAAATCGTGTTTAATCCCACTGCCAAAAGGTACCTATGACTGATATTTTTGTGTATTTTTTTAAAGTTTGCTTGTACTTGTAGAGTTTGAAATATTGAGAATTTGAGGAGGAATGGGATTATGCTATATCACAATTTTATCTTGTCGTTTACTGTAAATGGGTATCATCCTGTGTCAAATATGGAATCATTTTTAGTGGCTGCTTGGTATCAAGTTTTAGAAGGCTTTCATAATTTATTTAGCTACCCCCCTCCTAATGGACATATATGTGACATTCCCTTTTTTGCTATGATGAATAACAATGCTATTCATATTGTTGTCATTCATAATTCTGTTATTTACAAAAAGGCCCAAACTTACTTTCCCACTTCCTCATTCTCCCTCAGTCTTTCTCTTGAGTTCACCTGTTTTTGAAAGATGTCTAACTTATGGGGTTTCCAGGGTCATCATTTTTTGAACCGCAAAGAAAGGCAAAGTTCAAATAAAAATGTTGTACTCCACCGCCACTCCTGGTATAGACGCTGGGGATCCTGATCTTAATGTCCTCCTGTTGGCCAGGGGAGCACAAATTCAATTATTGCCTGTTGGCTAGACCACAGCTCTAGGCAACCATCCCCAAGGAAACCCAGGGGACACAATGAACATTCAGTTATAAGTCACTGTGTGATGTCACAGTGCTCTGAGCTCACATAATACGGTGATCACATAATACAGTCAGTCTGAAAGGGAATAGAGGGATCCTATTTTGAATTTATATAATTTATGTGACTTTATGAATGATCTAATCCCTCCTCTGCATTCTGTAATCATGATGGCCAAGTTCTGGGAAGGTGAAGCTGCCTGACCAAGGTTGTGTGGCCACCTGGCAATGTAAAGCAGCACATCATTGAATGGGAGATCCAGAGTCACACTCTGAGTGGACCTCCTGGGACCCTAAAACCGCATTCTGTGAGCACCTGAGTCATACTAATTAGTCAAAATGGGGTCCTAATGCCTATATCAGAGGATGGTGGTGAAGTCCATGAAATAGTTCTCAACACAGTTATTTTCCAGAATCAGTAAAAGAGTAGTAATAGAAATAGTAGTAGTGTTATTGTTGTCATTGTAGCTATTGCCATTGTGGCTATGTGGTAGCAATGGTAGTTGTAGGAAAGAGGTTTGTAGTGGTAGTAGTGGTTCTTCTAGTAGAAATAGGCATTGTGTTGTGGTGTTGTCGATGTGGCAGCTGCCATTGCTGTTACAGAGACAGCTGCTGACATGGTAGAATTCACGCAGAAGGAAGGCCAGATGCCTACTGAGTATTTCTTTCATATTGCCTATCTTACTGCAGCTCCTAATTCCTAATTTGTTATTTTGAGCCCCAGGTAAAAGGCAGAATTCAGTGTGAGATGATATACATCCTTGTGTGCTTCTATGAGGATACTAATCCTCATCGTTTCCTGTGATGCAGGAGAGCACAGCCATCTACTTCTAGCTCACATCATAGCCTCATTTCCCTTTGACCCCAGGAAATGTGACTGTTTGGTTGAAGCTAAAGGAGTGGCCAAATGTTTAAATGATGAAATAAAGATAATGCTTCTCACAGTAACATTTTTAATTTCTTTTCTCTATTTACTTTCTTGACGAAATGAATTCCTTTGGCTATGTGTGCAGCTTTAAAATTTTAATGGAGAGGGAGAAGAGAAATGTGTCCATGTATAGGCAATCATTATAATTCTCATGAATATAACAAGTGCATCCTATCCAAGGTTACATTTTCAAATCTTATGTATGGATTTATTCATTGATTCCCCATGGACTTAATGGGAATCACACTGATAAATTACAACCCATAACTTTTTTTTTTAATTAAGGGCCAGACATCTACTAGGGATGCTCAAAATCAAATTAATTTTTTTTCCTGTGATCATACATCCTGAAAAAGAAGATAATTATCTAACCTTACAAGAAGGCCTGTAGAACCAGCAAACAGCCCTTTTTGTTGGAATGTTCTATTTAGTCTGTGCTTCCTTCAGTTCATCTGAAGGTCATTGTAAAAAATTCAACATCCAAAATGGTCTTCAGAAATGGCTGTATTTACACAATGGTGCAAATGTTTATTTAATGCATGTTATGTGCCTCATATGGTGCTGGGGTCTTCCCTGATGTTGTTGCATCAATCTATGAGACTGGTTCAAACAGGATGATTTGGCCTGCAGGGGGCACTTGGTCATCTCTGGTGACAATTTTGTCACAACTAGAGAAGGTAACATTGGCATCTGGGGTGGAAATCAGGGGTGCTCCTAAACATCTTACCATGCTCAGGACAGCTCTCACAGTAACGAATTATTTGGCCCAACATGTCAACAGTACCAAAGGTGAAAAATACAGAATTAGTCTTCCTTTTCATTTAACTTTTCATTCCTTCATTCATTCTTCACACATTTACTGAGCACCCATAATATGTCATACTCTACATATAGAATATTTCTCTTTGCAATAAGGAACGCTGAGTATATGCACTATTTTTTAAAAGATAGCTCAGGTATTATCCATAATACAGTCCCCAGGAGTGCTTCCAAAATGCAGATTCCTGGGGCCCACCCCACAGCTCCTGAGATAAAATCTCTCAAGATATAGCCCAAGAAATTGCAGTCAATTTTTCTTAATTTTAAAATTTTAAAAATCTGAATTATTAAAAATCTAGCACACATATTGCCTATCATATAAGCCATTTTAACAAGACAATGAATATAAACAATGATATGGAATATTTGAAAATTTAAAAACTGAACGTACAAAGAATATATATATATATATTTAGAGATGGAGTTTTACTCTCTCGCCCAGGCCAGAGTGCAGTGGAACAATCTCGGTTCACTACAACCTCTGTCTCCCGGGTTCAAGTGATTGTCCTGCCTCAGCTTCCCAAGTAACTAGGACTACAGGTGCCTGCCACCACACCCAGCTAACTTTTGTACTTTTTGTAGAGATGGGCTTTCACCATGTTGGCCCAGGCTGGCCTCACACTCCTACCTCAGGTTAACCATCAGTTCACCCTCCCAACATGCACAAAGAATATTTAATTGACTTTTATTCTACCAAGTTTCACAGATGTTAAATTATTTAACACATACAACCCTCTTGAGTAAATAAATATTGTTCATATTAATACCAATTCAGATAAGCAGCACTAAGATCCAAGTAAGCTGAAGACCTGATATTTACAGGAACCGAGGAATTTGCACAGGTTCACATGGCTGGGATGTGGCAGAATCAGGACTCAAATCCCATAGAAACTGCAGTATCCACACTTACCAACGTAATGGGAAACCTGCCAAATTTCTCTTTTCCCTTTCCTTCTCTCCCAGATCCTGCTGACCACAGTTATCCTGTCTCCTCTTGTTTTTAGCAGGTACCTACCCAGAGACCCCTCCCCAGCCCTGTGCCAGCTGCCCAAGGTGGTCAGCCCTGTGTCGAGCTCTTTATTTAAATCCTAGTTAGATTTCAAATTCATTTGTTAGAAATATAGATAAATTAACATTTCTAAATGTTCACAAGAGGAGAAATTGCTACTGTTTACCAACTATACCTGACTCTCTTCTAAAAATGTTACAACCCAAGGAAAGGCTCAGTTCTGAATGCCTGAAGGCACGTGTGTATGAGAGAGCACCAAAAACTATACCACTAATGCATTCCCCAGATGATTATAACACTCGCAAAGTTGGAGGTTCATTTTTTTAGGAGGTGAGAGAAACCATATGAATTACAACCTAACCAGCCAAATATTCAAATAGATAAAATGCTACTTAAATTCAATTTAGCTTTAAAGCTTAATCCTTCCACTTTGTGAAATGTGAAATTTCTTTGGCTACCCCAGAATGCAACGATCTCTTAAAATATTCATAAAACATAATTGTTCACTAATTGTTTCTGAGAATAGGGTTTTCCTTTTTCATCTAGTTGTAATTCCTTAGAGGATCGTGGCTTTATATTTCCTGGTGTGTCTCTGGAGTCTACCAAAGGCTCAGTCAGCCAGGACTGTGGTCTGACTATTGAATGGCATGGAGTGGGGAAGCAATACAGAATCTATGAAACAAAAAAAATGAGTTTTTCTCAACACCAAGATAAACAGTCTGTCTAAACATGAGTCCTTTGTGGATGCCTGGCCCTCTTCCCTCAAATCTGTTAGTCCAACCCTAATATTTAAAAAGTCATTTTATTAAGGTGGATTTTCCCCCTTTTGCAAGTTTATCAAAGCAAAAAATACCAGAACAGATCTCCAAGTTCTTCAGTGATAGAAGATTTATTACTAGCATAACAATCCTGTTCTTATCTGCTGTGATGAAGATCCCAGCTGCTCAGAACTGCCCCTCTGACAAAATTCTCCATCACTGTCATATGTGGCCAAACAGTGAACCTTCCTGGACTGCTTGAGAAGCAGAGGAGACTTGCTCTCTATGGGACACATGGATTTTGTGTCTGCCCCAGTCAGTTTTTTAGTGGGGTCAGTTTTGGAGAATTGTCTGTTGTTCAAATGTTTCCTGAACCATAGAACACAAATATCAGTGACACTGGAAGAGGATATGTAAGATATTATTTTAGAATAATTCAATATTCTACAATGTTTTAGTTTTTTACCTATTGCCCAACCCAAATCACCAAATCACCTCTCAGACCATTTTAAGACAATAACTTCTCCTACCACCAACTGAGCTGCCCCAGCCCCACCTGGAACACCATGTATATGATTTGAGTGTGCAAATGCCATGCAAATTAAACAATTATGGGTGTGGTACACATGCAAATAAAGAGCCCAATGAGTCACCAATTTCCATTTTATGAACTGCCTATAGCTAGAGTTCTTGGAACTGATGAAATATTCAGACACTAATATGCTTTTTGTCATAGTAATAAGGTGAAAAAAAGTAGAAAGTGATACAAAAGGCCAGGTTTTATAACAAATTTCTTTCTGGCAGTTTGGTCAGGTTAAGAAGCATTTCATTAAGAGATATGCAGCCAGAGTCCATGAATTGCAAAAGGACGAATAATTTTCCAAAGCGAATATAGGTTCTTTTCCTTTCTTGTCCACTCTGGTGCCCAAATACCAACACTTTGTCTCCTTGTGGCTGGTGGATCCAATGGGAATGACAAAATAAGAAAATCATTCCATTTAGAATTTTGTTTTTGATGTTGATTGGTAGAACCAAATATATGAGTAGCATCAGGAGTAATTTTTTAGATGGTTAAAATAAATGCTAACTTGGAGTAAACAAGTTAGGAGAAGAGATGATGCATGACACGTCAGCCAAAGTTACAAAAGGGAAATTGACTTAGCCCTTGTCTAGGCCTCTAGACATGATCCCAAGGTAGAGGAGGTTTCGCTAGAAATGAAATAATGCTAAACAAATGCAGTCCTTTAGGGCAAACTTTGAGTTTGGTCGACAAATATTTATTTCAGTTTTACAAGCACTGCCCAGATGTCTGTGTTGCTATTTTGGGTAAAACCTTGCTTGAAACTATCAGGCAGGCATATACGTATTCTTGAGGTCCCTCTAGGCTAGTGAGAATTCCAGCTGATATAACCAAGCCACAGGAAAAGGACTTAGGAATGACTCCTGATCTTTCAGTGCAGCAAGGAGAATTGAACAAACTATTTCTTCCGGGCTTGTAAAGAAAAATGTCCTCATTTTATCTTTGACCTCTTGATATTCTCAGTTTTACCATATTTCTTTATCTGTTGTTTGTACTCATGAGATTTCAAGCAGTTTGTGAATAGCTGTCAAATGAGAGGAGCTGAAATGTTGGAAATTACCATCTAGGGGCTAAAATATAAGAATGGTATTTCTGATCAAAATGTGCAAAACTTACATACAGATGGAATATTACTTTTTATGAATCAAGGCATCAAGCAAATCAGGATCAAGTGGAAGGAAATGTCTTTGAAATAACAGTATTTGTGATTTATTCTTATTTCTCAGATTTCGAGCTAATTATCTTTGTTTGCGGTGAAAAACAAAAAAGATTTAATCTGTTTTTGAAGTTCATCCCTATCAAATTAAGCAGAATATATATGGAGCTTCTTTCTGCTGAGACTAGTCTTCAGCAATTATTTAAAAATTAATAGCAACTGCCTTTGTAATATTTCACTTTTTGACAAACGTCACCATTTACTGATTCCTGAGAAGCTTATAATTGTTGTAATTCTCTAAGGAACCAACTTTATGTGCCACCAAACTATTTGCATCAATTTAAGACCAGAAAGGAAAATCGGGGCTTTATCTTAACAGGGTCATTTTTAGGTAAAATATGTAATGTATGCAAAATGTCTTACATATATAGGCAAAAAGGCATTAAATGGTAGTGATTAAAAGTTGAACTCTGAAATAAGTTGGACATAGAATATAATAGAAGTTGTGTGTGTCTATTTACTATCTGAGCAAGTTTTTTTAATCCCTTACAGCCTCAGTTTTCTGATCAGTAACATGGAAATAATAACACCGATCTTATGAAGTTATAAGCAATAAAAAGTGGCTAGAACACAAATAAGCAGACTTTTATTACTATTGTTCTCCTATTTCAAGAATGTTCTACTTCTGATAAAAGGGGACAAATTTACTGAGCACCTAAGTATCAAACTACATAATATGTATTATATATCTGTTTATTCCATTCATGCCTGTATAATAGGGGTCATGGTCCTCTTTGCAGATGGGAACAAGGAAAAACAGAGTTTAGATAAATCCCATGGTCTCACAGCTACTCTCTGGTCAAGTCAGGATTTGAACTACAGTTTGGACACCACACCCCTAGGGTCTTATCCACTACTACTCACTGATATGTGTTCAGTGGTACTCTGGAAAGGAAACTGCGACAGGGACTGAGGAAATCAGGACCTGGAAGAATACATAGCTTTCATCAGGATCAACCAGTGACAACCCAGAGACTGATTCCAGCCTTCTGAGTCCTGCCAGGGCCTGCTTCCTCTGTTTTCAAAGCTAGCAATGGCAGACCGAGTCCATCTTGCACTCCAAATCTCCTGCCTCTTCTTCCACGGTATGATTCAACTAGATCATTCCCCAACCTCACCCCCCAAAGATAGCTGTTCTAAATTTGGAACACCAAACCTATCTTATATGAATTATCAAATATTTAGCTCTTCTGAATGCTTTTTTCTATTTTATTGAGGCTGTTTTATTGACCTGCTACATAGCAGATTCAATTATATAATTGAAGAAACCTAGTCTAATAATACAAACATTATACTATTTAATAATTAGCATTTTGCTGTAAATTCACACAATGAATTTTGGATCCACATGACCTCTTCCTGTACCTGTCAGACATTATGTCTTACTTCTTACCCCCTCAGATGCTCGTTCCACTTCAGTCAGGCTGGCCCCTTGCTCTTACCTGTGTTCCTTCTTCTAATTCTTATCTTTGCCTTAGAGCCTTAGCACTAACTTCTACCTGTGATATTCCTTCCCCAGATAACATTATGGTTTCCTGTTGCACCTCCTCTGGGCTTTTGCTTAAATATCACCTCATCAGTAAGAGCACACTTAACCCCTCTATTTAAAATTGACTGCTACTAAACTTTTCACCTTCCTTCTCTTGCTTGTATGCCTCATTAACCACCTTCTAAAATATGTGATTAGGCTTATTGCTTATGGCCTATCTTGTCTGGCTAGAATGTAATCTCCATAAGGGCAGGAAAGAAGTTACTGACAAGGGCAATAAACCAAGCCCCTAGACTACTTATTTGTCAAATGAGGGATTTTTCTAGTTAAAATTCATGCTTTTCTGATTTTATTGGAGATTAAGTATTCAGACAATGACCAACTTTTTCATCCAGGGAGACCAGATAGATTTCCCTTGATTCATGGCTTCTTTACATTCTTCAGTGAAATTCCATACTAACATCTCTATATATCCCACTCCATTGATGCCACCAACTCCCGCCCCTAATAGTGACACAACAGCCATGTCTGCCTTCAGCAGGTCCTAATCACTTAGCAGGATATGTCACTGTTTAGGACAATAATATCGTTTGGGAGTCTTTTTATTTCCATTTTAATAAAGAAGAACACTATCGATTTTTCTGTATATTTATCTTTTATCTAACCACACAATTCAAATATGCATTCGTTCTAATAATTTTTCATTTGATTTTCTTGCATTTTAAGGTAGAAAAAAATTTATCGTATAGAAGTTATCTTTTCTAATACCCTATCATTTATTTTTTGTCTCATTGCATTGACTAAGACATTTAGTGCAACAGTGAATAACAGCAATAAAATACTAGGCATCAGTAACTTTTTTCCTGATTATAATAGCTGTATTTCTCATGTTTCCTTATAAAAGATTAGTCTATCTATGCTCATAAAATTGATTTTATTCATTGTTTTACTGAGATTTCTATTTAAAGTACTATATGTACAATCCTATCAAATCCCTTTCTAGCCTCCAGGTATATAATTTTTTTTTTTTACTTCCTTTTCCAAGAGGTTAGCAAAACTCACTCTTGTTTTAATAACGTTATATCGAAACACAGTCTCAGCTATTTATTTACATATTACCTAGTGCTACTTTGGGGCCATAATGAAAAAACTGAGTACTTAAAACAGAGACTGCTTCTGCCCAAAGCCTAACATATTCACTGGCCCTTTACAGAAAAAGTTTTTTGACCTTTGTTTTAGCCTATTTATATACATATGAGATTAATAAAACTGAGTGTTCAACTATGCTCATCCTGCTTTAATATAAACACTACAATGTCATGTTAATTATTTGAATACTTTGCTGAATTCATTCAATATTTTCTTCTGAGTTTTTAAACTATTAGGAGACTGGTCCATAATTTTTCAGTACTATTTATCAGGTTATGAAATTAGTTTTGTTACTTTCATAAAAATAAATTGGGAAGGTTTCCATCTGTAATTGGTTAGCTCAAGTTGCCATAACAAACTGCCACAGACTGGATGGCTTAAACAACAAATTTATTTCTCACAGGTCTGGAGGCTGGGAAGTCCAAGATCTAAGGCAGGCTGATTCAGTTTCTGGTGAAGGCTGTCTTCCCAGCTTGTAGATAGCTGCTTCATTATTGTATCTTCACATGGCACAGAGAGAAAGAGAGCTCTCAGATATGTCTTATTTAAAGTCACTAATCTACTGGATTAGCACCATACCCTTATGACTTCATTTAACCTTAATTACCTCCCAAAAATCCTCTCTGGAAATACAGTCACACTGGGGATTAGGACTTCAACATATAAAGTGGGAGAAAAACAAAATTAGTCGATAGCATCATCCTTATGCTTGCTCTAAAACATATTAAGTAGTTTTTTAGACTCAAAAACATAGAATTTTTCTCCTACTCCTTTGTAGGACACAGATCTGTTGTATCATTTTCAACTTACTTTGTGAGTATGTTGATCATGAATCCATTTTAAATATTTGTGTAAATCAATTTAGATTTTTAAATAGACATGACCTTTATACCACATTTTTTGATAATTTAAAAATCTTTTCCAGATATACTTACAAGCTCTTTCTCATTCCAAAGTTGTCTTGTGGTTTTTTAAATTCAAACTAGCAAAAATCTATTTTATTTGTCCTTTTGTATATATCCAGCTCTCATAGTTTCATCTCAAATCTCCATTTGTGCTTTTTAATTAATTCTTCTTTAATCTTAATTCTTTCAAACTCCTTGTGAGTTGTTTTATTTTTATATTATTGAACTGAACATTTATTTGCTGCTATTTTTTGCTTTCAGTGGAACTGTTGAAGACTAGAATTTTTTTCTTTTGAAGATTTTTATTCCTGCACACTACATGCTTTAATAAGTACAAGTCTCATTAACAATACTTTCCAAAGGTCTGTAATTTCACTGTTGAAATGGCTGCACTTCTCATGTTAACTATGAAGGATGACTCTTTGACCAAAGATTCATTAGAAGATTTAGTTTCCAATGGGTTAAACTTTTACTATGTTACCCTTAGGTGTGTCTTGTATTGCTTCTGCTGCAGGGACTTTTTGGGAATTTTATACTGACTCTTTGAGCATAGTACCCTTTTTTTTTTTCTCTGTTCACACTCAAGGGACAGGTCTCTACAGACCACAAAGACAATGAGTTTTCCCATTCTCCATCCAATGCCTTCTTGCAGTGATGGTTATTCGTAGGATTATAACAGAATGGCTTTATATAGTTACTTAACATTTTGTCTCTGGTTGTGACTGAAGCAATGTGGAGAAAACACATGTCAAATAATCAGCAGTGTTCAGATACACAGACTTAATATAACCTTTCTATAAACTCAAGTTATTTGTATGCAGCCCAAAGACCTCCCCAGATTATCTCAATGTGTGGGTTACTCAACCTGTAATTACTGGCATTAAGACTTTGATTCATGCTACTTTTGATTTCCACATAACTTGCTTGTGAATTTTCTTACAATGGTATCATTATCACAAAGCATGGGCCACTTCAAGGGCAACGGAGAATGGAATATATGCACACTTCAGTGTTTGCTGAAATTCTATTGGTCAAATATCAGCTGTGCTTCTGGCTTCTGCTTCTTTCTTACCATGGAAAATATTTGGCAATTCTCGTGGCAACATCTGACTGTTTTCTCTCTTTTCATATAAGGTCTCATATTTTTTTCAAAAAGAAATTTATTGCTTATTTTAGAATGTTTTTATTTTTTCCCACATTTCTTGAGGTATAATTGACAACTAAAAACAGTATGTATGTAAGCTTTGCAACATAATATTTTGATATACATATGTATTGTGAAATGATTAACAAAATTAAGTTAATGAGCATGTTCATCAATTTACATTCATCTTTTTTTATAGTAAGAATACTTAAAATCTCAGCAAATTATAAAGACTCAGTACTTTTTTTTTTTAACTTTTAGTTCTAGGACACTTCTGCAAAGCATGCAGGTATGTTATATAGGTATACATGTGCCATGGTGGTTTGCTGCACTAATCAACCTGTCATCTACATTAGATATTTCTCCTAATGCTATCCCTCGCCTAGCCTCCCACCCTCTGACAGGCCCCAGTGTGTGATGTTCCCCTCCCTGTGTCCATGTGTTCTCATTCTTCAACTCCCACCTATGAGTGAGAACATGTGGTGTTTGGTTTTCTGTTCCTGTGTTAATTTGCTGAGAATGATGGTTTCCAGCTTCATCCATGTCTCTGCAAAGGATACAAACTCATCCATTTTGGGGAGCTGCATTGTATTCCATGCTGTATATGTGCCACGTTTTCTTTGTCCAGTCTATCATTGATGGGCATTTGGGCTGGTTCCAAGTCTTTGCTATTGTGAATAGTGCTATAATAAGCATATGTGTGCATGTGTCTTCATAGGAGAATGATTTATAATCCTTTGGGTATACACCCAATAATGGGATTGCTGGGTCACATGGTATTTCTGGTTCTAAATCCTTGAGAAATCACCACACTGTCTTCCACAATGGTTGAACTAATTTACACTTCTACCAACAGTGTAAAACTGTCCCTATTTCTCCACATCATCTCCAGGATCTGCTGTTTTCTAACTTTTTAATGATGTCCATTCTAACTGGCATGAGATGTTATCTCATTGTGGTTTTGGTTTGCATTTCTCTAATGACCAGTGATAATGAAATTTTTTTCATATGTCTGTTGGCCACATAAATGTCTTCTTTTGAGAAGTATCTGTTCATATCCTTCACCCAATTTTTGATGGGGTTGTTTGTTTTTCCTTGTACATTTGTTTAAATTCCTTGTAGATTCTGGATATTAGCCCTTTGTCAGATGGATAGATTGCAAAAATTTTCTCACATTCTGTAGATTTCCTGTTCACTCTAATGATAGTTTCTCTTTCTGTGCAGAAGCTCTTTAGTTCAATTAGGTCCCATTTGTCAATTTTGGCTTTTGTTGCCATTGCTTATGGTGTTTTAGTCATGAAGTCTTTGCCCATGCCTATGTCCTGAATGGTATTGCCTAGGATTTATTCTAGGGTTATTGTGGTTTTAGGTCTTATGTTTAGGTTTTTAATCCATCTTGAGATAATTTTTGTATAAGGTGTAAGGAAGGGTCCAGTTTCAGTTTTCCGCATATGGCTAGCCAGTTTTCTCAACACTATTAAATAGGGAATCCTTTCCCTATTGCATGTCAAAGATCACATGGTTGTAGATGCATGGCATTATTTCTGAGGCCTCTGTTATGTGCCATTGTCTATATATCCATGGTAACAGAATCATGCTATTTTGATTACTGTAGCCTTGTAGTATAGTTTGAAGTTAGGTAGCATGATGCCTCCAGCTTTGTTCTTTTTGCTTAGGACTGCCTGGGCTATACAGGCTCTTTTTTGGTTCATATAAGATTTAAAGTAGTTTTTTTCTAATTCTGTAAAGAAAGTCAATGGTAGTTTGATGAGGATAGCATTGAATCTATAAATTACTTTGGGCAGTATGGCTATTTTCATTATATTGCTTCTTCCTATCCATGAGCATGGAATGTTTCTCCCCTTGTTTGTGTCCTCTCTTCTTTCCTTGAGCAGTGGTTTGTAGTTCTTCTTGAAGAGGTCCTTCACATCCCTTTTAAGTTGTTTTCCTAGTTTTTTTAAATTCTCTTTGTAGCAATTGTGAATGGGAGTTCACTCATGATTTGGCTGTTGGTCTATTATTGATGTATAAGAATGAATGATTTTTGCACATTGATTTTGCATCCTGAGACTTTGTTGAAACTGCTTATCAGCTTAAGGAGATTTGGGACTGAGATGATGGGATTTTCCAAATAGACAATCATGTCATCTGCAAACAGAAACAATTTTGCTTCCTCTCTTCCTATTTGAATACCCTTTATTTCTTTCTCTTGCCTGATTGCCCTGGCCAGAACTTCCAATACTATGTTGAATAGGAGTGGTGAGAGAGGGCATCCTTGTCTTGTGCTGGTTTTCAAATGTAATGCTTCCAGTTTTTGCCCATTCAGTATGATATTGGCTGTGGGTTTGTCATAAACAGCTCTTATTATTTGGAGGTACTTTCCATCAATACCTAGTTCATTGAGAGGTTTTAACATGAAGAACTGTTAAATTTTATCAAAAGCCTTTTCTGCATCTATTGAGATAATCATGTGATTTTTATCATTGGTTCTGTTTATGTGATGGATTATGTTTATTGATTTGCGTATGTTGAACCAGCCTTGCGTCCCAGGCATGAAACCAACTTGATCGTGATGGATAAGTTTTTTGATGTGCTGCTGGATTCACTTTGCCAGTAATCAACGTTCATCAGGGGTATTGGCCTGAAATTTTCTTTTTGTTGTTGTATTGCTATGAGGTTTTGGTATCAGGACTATGCTGGCTGCATAAAATGAGTTAGGGAGGAGTCCCTCTTTTTCTATTGTTTGGAATAGTTTCAGAAGAAATGGCACCAGCTCCTCTTTGTACCTCTGGTAGAATTTGGCTGTTAATCCATGTGTTCCTGGGCATTTTTTTTTGGTAGGCTATTAATTACTTTCTCAATTTCAGAACTTGTTATTGGTCTATTCAGAGATTTGACTTCTCCCTGGTTCAGTCTTGGGAGGATGTATGTGTCCAGGAATTTATCCATTTCTTCAAGATTTTCTAGTTTATTTGCATAAAGTTGTTTATTCTCAGATGGTAGTTTTTATTTCTGTGGAATCAGTGGTAATATCCCCTTTATCATTTTTATTATGTCTATTTGATTCTTCTCTCTTTTATTCTTAGTGTGGACAGTGGTCTATCTATCTTGTTAATCTTAAAAAAAAAAAAAAAGCTCCTAGATTTATTGATTTTTTTTTTTTTTAAAGGGGTTTTCATGTCTCTATCTCTTTCATTTCTACTCTGATCTTAGTTATTTCTTGTCTCCTGCTAGCTTTTGAATTTGTTTGCTCTCGCTTCTCTAGTTCTTTTCATTGTGATGTTAGGGTGTTGATTTTAGATCCTATAGATCTTACCTGTTTTCTCCTCTGGACATTTAGTGCTATAAATTTCCCTCTAAACACTGCTTTAGCTGTGTCCCAGAGATTCTGGTATGTTGTATCTTTGTTCTCATTGGTTTCAAATAACTTATTTATTTATGCCTTAATTTTATTATTTACCCAGTACTCATTCAGGAGCAGGCTGTTCCATTTCCATGTAGTTGTGTGGTTTTGAGTAATGTTCTTAATCCTGAGTTCTAATTTGATTGCACTGTGGTCTGAGAGAGTGTTTGTTATGATTTCCATTCTTTTGCATTTGCTTTTACTTCCAATTATGTGGTCAATTTTAGAATAAGTGCAATGTGGTGCTAAGAAGAATGTATATTCTGTTGATTTGGGGTGGAGAGTTCTGTAGAAGTCTATTAGGTTCACTTGGTCCAGAGCTGAATATCCTTGTAAATTTTCTGTCTCATTGATCTGTCTAATATTGACAGTGGTTTGTTAAGTCTCCCACTATTATTGTGTAAGAGTCTAAGTCTCGTTGCAGGTGTCTAAGAACTTGATTTATGAATCTGGGTGCTCCTTTGCTGGGTGTATATATATTCAAGATAGTTAGCTCTTCTTGTTGCATTGATCCCTTTACCATTGTGTAATGCCCTTCTTTGTCTCCTTTGCTCTTTGTTAGTTTAAAGTCTGTTTTATCAGGGACTAGAATTGCAAACTCTGCGTCTTTTTGGGTTTTTTATTTTTTATTTATTTATTTACTTTTGCTTTCCATTTGCTTGGTAAATCTTCCTCCATCCCTGTATTTTGAGCCTCTGTGTGTCTCTCCACATGAGATGTCTCCTGAACACAACACACTGATGAGTTTTGAGTCTTTATCTAATTTTCAAGTCTGTGTCTTTTGATTGGGGCATTTAGCCCATTTAAATTTAAGGTTATATTGTTATGTGTGAATTTGATCCTATTATTATGATGGTAGCTGGTTTTTTGACCATTAATTGATGCAGTTTCTTCATAGTGTCAATGGTCTTTACATGTTGGTATGTTTTTGAAGTGGCTGGTACCATTTTTTCTTTTCCATATTTAGTGCTTCCTTTAGGAGCTCTTGTAAGGCAGGTATGGTGGTGACAAAATCTCTCAGCATTTGCTTGTATGTAAAGGATTTTATTTCTCCTTCACTTATGAAGCTCAGTTTGGTTGGATATGAGATTCTGGGCTGGATATGAGATTCTGGGTTGAAAATTGTTTTCTTTAAGAATGTTGAATATTGGCCCCAACTCTCTTCTGGCTTGTAGGCTTTTGCCAAGAAATCCACTGTTAGTCTGATGAACTTGCCTTTGTGGATAACCCAGCCTTTCTCTCTGGCTGCCCTTAATATTTTTTCCTTCATTTTAACCTTGGTGAATCTGATGATTATGTGTCTTGGGGTTGCTCTTCTCGAGGAGTATCTTTGTGGTGGTCTCTGTATTTCCTGAATTTGAATGTTGGCCTGTCTTGCTAGGTTGGGGAAGTTATTCTGGATAATATCATAAAGAGTGTTTTCCAACTTGGTTCCATTCTCCCCATCACTTTTAGGTACACTGATCAAATGTAGGCTTGGTCTTTTCACATAGTTCCATATTTCTTGGAGGCTTTATTTGTTCTTTTTTATCCTTTTTTCTCTAATCTTGTCGTCACACTTTATTTCATTTAGTTGATCTTCAGTCTGTGATATTGTTTCTTCTGCTTGATCAATTTGGCTATTAATGCTTGTGTATACTTCACGACATTCTCATGCTGTTGTTTTCAGCTCCATCAGGTCATTTATGTTTTCTCTAAACTGGTTATTCTAGTTAGTAATTCCTCTTTTTTTTCAAGGTTCTTAGCTTCCTTGCATTGGAATAGAACATGCTCCTTTAGTCGGAGGAGTTTGTTATTACCTACCTTCTGAAGCCTACTTTTATCAATTCATCAAACTCATTCTCCATTCTATTTTGTTTCCTTGCTGGTGAGGAGTTGTGATCCTTTGGAGAAGAGGTAATCTTGTTTTTGGAATTTTCAGACTTTTTGCACTGGCTTTTCCTCTTCTTCATGGATTTATCTACCTTTGGCCTTTGATGTTGTTGTCCTTTGGTTGGGGTTTTTGCGTGGACATCCTTTTTGTTGATGTTGATGCTATTTCTTTCTGTTTGTCAGTTTTCCTTCTAACAGTCAGGCTCCTCTGCTGCAGGTGTGCTAGAGTTTGCTGGAGGTCCCCTCCAGACACTGTTTGCCTGGATATCACCAGTGGAGACTGCAGAACAGCAAAAAGTTGCTGCCTGTTTGTTCCTCTGGAAGCTTTGTCCCAGAGGGGCACCCACAAGATGCCAGCCGGAGCTCTTCTGTATGAGGTGTTTGTCAACCACTGCTGGGAGATGTCTCCCTGTCAGGAAGCATGGGTATCAGGGACCCACTTGAGAAGGCAGTCTGTCCCTTAGCAGACCTCTAGTACTGTCCTAGGAGATCCACTGCTCTCTTCATAGCTGGTAGGCAAGAACATTTAAGTCTGCAGAAGCTGCGCCCACAGCCACCCCTTCTCCCAGGGGCTCTGTCCCAGGGAAATGGGAGTCTTACTTATGAAACCCTGACTGGGTCTGCTACCTTTCTTTCAGAGATGCCCTGCTCAGAGAGTAGGAATCTAAAGAGGCAGTCTAGCCACATCAGCTTTGCCAAGCTGTGGTTGGCTCCACCCAGTTTGAACTTTCCAACAGCTTTCTTGACACTGTGAGGGGAATCCTGCCTACTCAAGCCTCAGTAATGATGGACACCCCTCTTCCCACCAAGCTCCAGCATCCCAGGTCAACTTCAGACTGCTGTGCTGGCAGTGAGAATTTCACATCAGCAGATCTTAGCTTTCTGGGCTCCATGGGGATGGGATGCACTGGGCTCCTTGGGGATGGGATGCACTGAGCCAGACCACTTGGCTCCCTAGTTTCAGCCCCATTTCCAGTGGAGTGAATGGTTCTCTCTCACTGGCATTCCAGGTGTCATTGGGATATTTAAAAAACTCCTATAGCTATCTCAGTGTCTGCCCAAAGGGCCACCCAGTTTTGTGCTTTAAACCCAGGGCCCTAGTGGTACCCAAGGGACTGTCTTGGTCTGTGACTTGCGAAGACCATGGGAAAAGTGTAGTATCTGGACTGGAATGCACAGTTTCTCGCTGTACAGTCCCTCACAGCTTCCTTTAGCGAAGGGAGGGAGTTTCCCCACCCCTTGTACTTCACAGGTGAGGCAACACTTCACCCTTCTTCT
Organism: Sapajus apella; assembly: GCF_009761245.1. Lineage (NCBI taxonomy): Eukaryota > Metazoa > Chordata > Mammalia > Primates > Cebidae > Sapajus > Sapajus apella. Next base: position 19,840,540 of record NW_022436963.1, read on the forward strand.
GTTTGCCCTCCATGGGCTGCAGTTACTGTCTAACCAGTTCCAATGAGATGAGCTAGGTACCTCAGTTGGAAATGCAGAAATCACCTACCTTCTGCATTGACCTTGATGGGATTTGCTAACCAAAGTTGTTCCTATTCAGCCATCTTGCCAGCCTCCCAAATTTAATACATTTTATTAACTTTTGTCATCACACTGTATATCAGGCCTCCAAAGAGGATTTATAGCTTTTTCCCCCTGGCTAGGACCTCCAGTATGATGTTTAATAGAATGGTGAGAGGAGGTATCCTTCTGTGAGCATTTAGTCTTTCACCTTTAAATATGATGTTTGTGCTGGTGTTTTTTAAATTTATTTTTATCATGTAAAATACATATTTAATATAAAATTTACCACTTTAACTGTTTATGTGCACACTCCAGTGGCATTAGGTATAGTCACAATATTGTGTAACCATCACCACTATCTTTATCCAGAACTTTACCATCCCAAACAGAAACTCTGTACCCATCAAATAATAATTCCCTATTTGTCCCTTCCTCTAGACCCATTAAACTCCAACTTTCTGTGTCTTTGGATTTGCCTGCTCTAAGTGTCTCAAATAAGTAGAACCATACAATATTTATCCTATTGTGTCTAGCTTATTTCATTCAGCATAATAATTTCGAGGTTCATCCATGTAGTAGCACGTATCAGAATTTGTTTTCTTGTTATAGCTTACTAATATTCCATTGTATGGATATACCACATTGTGTTTATCCATTCATCTGTTGATGGAAATTTGAGTTGGTACCACCTTTTGGCTATTATGAAAAATCCTGCTATGAACGTTTATGTACAAATATCTGTTCGAGTTTCTGCTTTCAATTGTTTTGTGTATATACCTAGAATAGAATTGCTGGATCATATGGTAATTTTATGAAAATATCATGGTAATTCTCTATTTTAGATTTTGTGGAACTACCAAATTGCCAGTAAGCAGTGGCAACATTTTATATTCTGAATAGCAGTGCACAGGGGTTCCAGTGCACTGGATCTCACCAACACTTATTTTCCAGATTTTTACAATAGACATCCTAATGGGTGTGAAGTAATATCTCAGTGATTTTGATTTTGACATTCCCTAATGATCACTAATGTTTAGCATATTATGTACTTATTCATTATTTATATATATTATTTGGAGAAGTGCCTATTGAAGTCTTCTACTCATCTTTTAATTCTGTGGTTGTCGTTGAGTTGTAGAAATTCTTTATATATTCTGGTTACTAATCATTTATCAGGTAATATGTGCAAGTGTTTTCTCCCATCCTTTGAATTACCTTTTCATCCTCTTGGCATTCTTTGATGCATGGAAGCATTAAATTTTGATGAAGTCCTGTTTATTTATTTGCTTTTTTGTTGCTGTTTATTTGTTTGTGCTTTTGGTGTCATATTTTTAAAAAATCAGTGCTAAATTTAATGGGATGAAGATTTTCTGCTGAGTATTCTTCCAAAAGTTTTATAGTTGTAGCTATTATCTTTGATTCCTTTTGATTTCATTTTTGTATATGACATAAGTAATGGTCCAACTTTATTTTTTTTGCATGTGGATATCCAGTTTTCCCAGTATCATTTGTTGAAAAGACAAGTCCTGGGTCAGGCATGGTAGCTAATGCCTGTAATGCCAGCATTTTGGGAGGCAAGGCTGGTGGATCGCTTGAGGCCAGGAGTTTGAGACCAGCCTGGCCAACATGTTGAAACCACATCTACTTATGAGGATGATGCAGGAGAATTTCATTTGCATGAACCTGGGAGGTGGAGGTTGCAGTGAGCAGAGATTGTACTACCACACTCCAGCCTGGGTAATAGAGTGAGACTCTGTCTCAAAAAAAAAGAAAGAAAAGACAAGACAAGATAATTCCTTCTTTCCCCACTGAATGGTGTTGGTAGTCCCATAAGAAAAAAAAAAAAAATCAGTGAGCCATAATTATAAGGGTTTACTGCTGGGCCCTCTTTTTTTTTTCCTTTAGTCTCTACCTTATGCCAATATCACACTGTTTTGATTACTATGGCTTTGTGGTATAGTTTAAGATCAGGGAGGATGATATCTCCAACTTTGTTCTTTTTCAAGATTGTTTTGGCCATTTGGAGTTCCTAGAGATTGCTTAAGAATTTTAGGATGCATTTTCTATTTTCTGTAAAAAAAACTCCATTGTGATTTTGTTAAGACTTGCATTCAACTGATAGATTTCTTTGAATAATATTGTCATCTTAACAATATTCTTCCAAATCATAAACATAGAATGTCTTTCCACCTAATTACATTATCTTTAATTTCTTTCAGCAGTGTTTTATAATTGTCAGTGTACAAATATTTTGTCTCCATAGTTAACTTATTCCTAAGTATTTTATTCTTTTTGATGCTATTGTAAAAAAATTGTTTTCTTAGTTTCTTATTTGGATTGATCATTGCTAGTGTATAGAAATGCAACTAACTTGTGTGTATTGATTTTGTACCCTGCAATGTTGCTGCATTCATTTATTGGTTCTAAGAGTTTTGTGTGGAATCCTTACGGTTTCCTATGTATATAAAATCATGTTATCTGAAAGCAGGGCTAATTTTACTATTTCCTTTTCAGTACGTATGCCCTTTTCTCTTATCTAATTGCTTTGGCTAAACTTCTTGTACTGTATTGAATAGATGTGACAAAAGCTACCCTTCTCTTCCTCCTTGTCTTAGAGGAAATTTTTCAGGCTTTCATCATGGAGTGTAATGTTAAGTGTAATTTTTTCATATATGGCCCTATCATGTTGACAAAATTCCCTTCTATTCCTAGTTTATTGAGTGATTTTATCATGAAATGGTGTTAAATTTTGTCAAATTATTTTTCTATGTAAATGGAGATGATTGTGGTTTTTTTTCTTCATTCTGTTTATGTGACTTACTACATTTATCATTTTTGTATGCTGAATTATCCATGTATCCCAGAAATGAATCTCACCCTTGACATCCTGCTCAACTCAGGTTGCTAGTATTTTTGAAAATTATTACATTAATATTTATAAGGGATATTGGTCTATAGAGTTTTTTTCTTCTTGTAGTATCTTTGTGCTGTATTGATATTGCTATTTCTGGCGTTGCAAAAAGAGCTAGAAAGTGTTTTCTCCTCTTCCATTTTTGTGGGGAGGAGAATTTAAGAAAGATTGGTATTAGTCCTTTCTTAACTGTTGGTAGAAGTCAACAGTAAAGCCATCCAGTCTTGGGCTTTTCTTTGTTGGGAAAATTTTTATTCAGTTACTTTAAAGGTTACATATCTATTCAGATTTTATATTTATCAGTCAGTTTTGGTAGTTTGTGTCTTTATAGGAATATGCCTGTGTCATCTAGGTTATTTAATAGTTGGTGTACAATTGTTCATTGTATTCTCTTTTAATCCTTTTTTTTTTTAAGAGACAGGGTCTCACTGTCACCCCAGGTGGAGTGAAGTGGGGTAACCATAGGTCGCTATAGCCTCAAACTCCTGGGCTCAAGCATCCTTTCACCTCAGCCTCTCGAGTTGCTAGGACTATTGCCACATAACACCATGCCCAGCTAATTAAAAAAACAAAAATTCTAGACATAGAGCTTTGCTATGTTGCCCTTGCTATTTCCTTAAAATCAGTAGGAATGCCCCCACTTTCATTTCTGATTTTAGTAATTCTGAGCTGCTTCTCTTTTTCTGTCAGTCTAAAGGTTTTTCACTTTTGTTAATCTTTTCAAAAAAACTAATGATTCATTTCCTTGATTTTCCTCTGTTTTCTCTTCTCTATTTTGCTTATGTCTGCTCTAATCTTTTTCTTTTTTTTTCCTTTTGCTACATATAGGTTTACTTTGCTCTTTTTTTCTAGTTCATAAAGGTTACTTTGTTGATTAGAAATCTTTTTTAAACTATATATTCACAGCTCTAAACATTCCTCTTGGTGTTGCTTTTGCTGCATCCTGTTAGCTTTGGTTTGCTGTGTTTCATTTAAATTCATCTCTAAGTATTTTCTAATTTCCCTTGTGATTTTTTCTTTGGCCCATTGATTGTTTAAGAGCAATTTTTTTCATAATTCCTTTTATTGGGTTGAAGGAATTTTCTGCAATAGCTAGCTTGCTAAGAGTTTTCGTAATTGATGGGCATTGAATCATGTCCAGATATATTTGTGCATGCACCAAGATGACCATTCTCCTGTATACTGGTAATACAGTGAATGAATTACGTGATTTTTAAATGGTAAACCAATCTTGAGTTCCTGGGGTTAACATTACTTCGTCAAAATATATTATTTTTTCTAACATGTGGCTGGATTTAATAACACTTTGTTGAAGATTTTTGTGTCTTTTATCTTAAGAGTATTCAACTCTAGTTTTCTTTTAATTTCTTTTTTCTGGTTTCATTAGGCTGATACTGGACTCGGGGTGGGAAGTCTTCATTATTCCTTTATTTTCTGATGGAGTGTTAGAGGGTTGGTATTATTTCTTCAATAATTGCATGATAACACTAAACAATAAAATTGGACCTGAAGTATCTTTATAAAATGTTTCTAATAGAGAACTACCTCAAGTTGTCTATTTCATGTTGTTAGTTTTGGTAGTTTGCATCTTTCAAAGTATTTGTCCATTTCTTCTACATTAACAAATTTATTGAAATAAAATTGTTAATAACATTGCATTGCTATTCGTTTAATAATATAGTACTGATGTCTTCTCTATAATTCCTGCTATGGGTAATTCATGCTTTCTTTCATCAGTGTCAGCCTGACTAGAGATTTTTGAATTTTATTATTTCATGCAAAGAACAGTCTTTGATTTCATTGCTTCTTCTCTATTCCTTGTTGGTTTTCTACCTAATTTGTGTCTCCTTTTATCTTAATTATTCTCTTCCTTCTACTTATTTTTGGTTTTCTTTAATCTTCACTTCACACTTTCCCTAGTGATGTAGGCCTTCAAAGCTCTAAACTGTCGTGGAGAGTCTCCTATCAGAATCACCAACGTTTATGTTTCCTTGGGCTCTAACTTCTCCCAGAGAGCCTTTTAAAGTTATTAAACTTGAAAAGACCAGCAAATACCCTCAGAGTATAGCTTCCATTCTCTAATTCTCTGCCTTAGTTTTTCTTCCAAAGATGGCTTACTAATGTCTTACTATTCTGTTTGTTGTTTTTAAGAAGACTTATTGGATAATTTATCCAGCACTTTTTGTTGTTTTCCATGGGAGGATTTGTATGTAAAAGCTAGCCTCCCATTGCAAAAGCTGGAGTCCCCAGTAGCTTTTCCACTTTGTAGGGCCATTGTCTCAAAGCCACTGGTGTCTTTCTCATTGCCTTCTCATATTCTACCAGAACCTTGACAACTGTGCTGGTTTCAGAACACAGAAGAATCCCGTGTTGAATTCACTCTCATGTCTTACATGATTGTTTTATTCCTTTTTATAATATTTGTATTTCTTGAGAGGGTATAAGTAGAGACTGTAATATTTTATTTTGCTGTGTTTTTTTTTTAACTCTAAAAGTAATAACCCTTCAACATACTCTTTAAAGAATGAAGAGCTGGGCACAGTGGCTCATGCCTGTAACCCAAGCATTTTGGGAGGCTGAGGTGGGCAGATCACTTGAGGTTAGGAGTTCGAGGCCAGCCCAGCCAAAATGGCGAAACCCTGTCTCTACTAAAAATACAAAATTAGGTGGGCATGGTGGCAGGTGCCCCATCTCTACTAAAAATACAAAAGTAGATGGCATGGTGGTGGGTGCCTACTAGGGAAGCTGAGGCAGGAGAATTGCTTGAACCCGGAAGGCGGATCTTGCAATAAGTTGAAATTGTGCCACTGCACTCCAGCCTGGGTAACAGAGACTCTTGTCTCACAAAGAAGAAGAAAAGGTACCTGTATCTCTTCAACCTAAAGATAACTGCAATGAATAAGTTGCTGTATTCTCTGCCAACAATTTTCCTTATAAATAGGTATAGACAGAAGGGCTAATCAAGTTACTATGTTTTAAAGAAATCATATTATGTAGCTGCACTGTCCTAGATGGTGACTGCTAGCCACATAGAGCTATTGAGCCTTTGAAATATGGATAGTCTTTTTGAGAAGTGCTATAAGATGAAGCTATACTCTAGATTTATAAGATTTGTTATTTAAAAATGTAAAATATCTCATAATTTTTATGCTGATTACTGAAATAAATTTTTGGTTCTATTGGGTTAAACAAAATTATTAAAATTAACATCACCTATTAAACTCTTTAAATGTGGCTTCTAGCACATTTAAAATTACATGTGTGACTCATGTCTGTGTCTCGTATTTCTACTAGACAGTGCTGATATATGCTAAATTATGTTTCACTCAGCATTAGCACAGGCACTTCGTGCGTGCACCTTTGTGCATACCACAAAGCATTCTTCAAGATTACTATTTTAATAGCTATTCAGCTTAAATCATTTAGGTATACTATACATTGTAGCATCTAGAAACTTTCTCTCTGTGTGTGTATGTGTGTGTGTGTGTGTGTGTGTGTAGAGACATTTTTTTTATGAGACAAAAAACCTGATTCTCATGCTTCAGGTGATTCTCATGCTTCTGCCTCCCTAGTAGCTGGGATTACAGGTGTGCACCTCCACACCCAGATAATTTTTGTTTTGCTTTTTTTTTAAAGCAGCGATGAGGTTTCACTATGTTGGCCAGTCTGGTCTCAAACTCCTGGTCTAAAATGATCCACCTGCCTCAGCCTCCCAAAGTTCTAGGATTAATGGCATGAGCTACCTTGTTGGTCAATACTTAGGTTTTCCTGCTGTAACAATTAGATTCTACTCCTCAGTTATTCCGCAAAAATTGAATGACTATATGTTCCTTGTTCGTTTTTTTCCTTTCTTATTTCTTCATTTTCTTTCTTCCTTCTTTTATACATTTACCAAATATTGTTCAGGGCCCTGGTACTGTATAGGTAGTGTAATAAAATGATTTGGAGTAATTGCCTCTGATCAGACTGTCTGGGTTCAAATCCTTGCTCTTAACTTAGCAGCTCTATTACTTCAGACAAGTTACTTAATCTCTCCATTATCTGGTTTCTCAGTCACAGGACAAAGATTTTATTAAGTTGATGCAAAAATAATTGCAGTTTTTGCCATTGAAAGTAGTGGGGGAAAAACTGCAATTACATTTGCACCAACCTAATAGTTGTAGTTACTTCACATGAAGTTGAAAGTAATAAAAAGGATTTTATCAACACATGTTGAACAATGCCTAGCACATTTTCAGTTCCATGTAAGTTGTTATTATCAATGTTTGCCACCTACTAACAGTCCAGCAGGGAAGGCAGGCACTAGACAAGTTACTGTAAATATGCTCAGTATCATGAAAGGACAATCTCCGAAAGATAGACCAATGAATATGAAGTGTTCATTGCTCTCAAGTAGTTCCGTCTGCTAGGGGAGAAAGACAGGAAAATAAATCATCCTAATACAGCAGGCTGAATGCTAACAGGAACTGTGTTCAAAATACTATAGCTCAGAGGAAAGAAGGGCTGGCTGCCCCAGGTGGCTTCTAGAGCCAGTATTCTCTGGACTGAGTCTGGAGGGATGGCTTTTGCTTCTATCTCTAGTCATTTGATTACCTGTGTAGATTCATAGAAGACGTTAATGTCAGCAAAATAAAATGCCTCACATTTTCATAAGCATGTTAGCAGTTGATTTGTACCAACTGAGTGCATTTTGTACAGAGAGTAGACTCCAACGGTATTTTCATGTGGTGATTCTTAGAATGGAGACACAGAAGATATTGCAGCAAATGAAGGAATGTCTTTCACAATAAAAGTGTAAATAGAATGCCAATTCAGTTCAGGGATGATTTTCTTCTTTTGAAGATGCCCAATTATCAAGCAAAATACAAAATACACTTAGAATAAAATATGCAAAATTTTATCAAATGAAGTAGGAAGCTTTTCCCTTAAACTAAAATTAAAGACTTAAACGGTGGGCAAAAGAGAGCTGCCAGGAGCTTACAAATAAGCTTAAGTTTGATTTTAAATTTTCCTTGTTTTTGAAATGGGAAAGGAAAATGTAATGGCTGAACTTCATCAAAATACTACTTGTGCAGTTAAATTATCTAATCTAAGTATAATGCTGAGGTGACTTTGCATGTTTCTCTTTTTCCTAGTGATAAGAGCTACATTTAAAACAGCCTTTATTCAATCAAGCCTTGAATCTGATAAGTTAATAGTCAATTTGCTTGGCAAAAACAATTTGATTAGATGTTTCTCCTTGTACTGAAAAATATATATTACTGAATTGGAAAGTTGCCTTAAAGTCATTTGTTGGCTGGGTGCAGTGGCTCATGCCTATAATCCCGGCACTTTGGAAGGTTGAGGTGTGGGGATCACCTGGGGTCAGGAGTTTGAGACCAGCCTGGCCAACTTGGCAAAATCTAATCTCTACTAAAAATACAAAAATTAGTCAGGCCTGGTGGTAGGCAACTGTAGCACCAGCTACTTGAGAGGCCGAGATAGGAGAATTGCTTGAGCCCAGGAGGTGGAGGTTGCCGTGAGCCAAGCTCATGCCAATGCACCCCAGCTTGGGTGACAGAATGAGACTCCATCTCAAAAAAAAAAAAAGATCACACCAGGCACAGTGGCTCACGCCTGTAATCCCAGCACTTTGGGAGGCCAGGGTGGGCAGATCACCTGAAGTTGGGAGTTCAAGACCAGCCTGACCAACATTCAGAAATCCTGTCTCTACTAAAAAAAGAAAAATAAAAAAATATATATATACACAAAATTAGCCGAGCATGGTGGCACATGCCTGTAATCCCAGCTACTTGGGAGGCTGAGGCAGGAGAATCACTTAAACCTGGGAGGTGGAGGTCGTGGTGAACCAAGATTGTGCCATTGCACTCTAACCTGGGCAACAAGAGCAAAGCTCTGTCTCAAAAAATAATAATAATACTAATAGAAAAAAAGTCACTTGTCCATGTTTCTCTTTTCTTTATACCATGTCTGTCTAATAAGTTAATGAGTAGTAGCCAACCTTAAATAGAAGGAATGCCTGTGAATGAATGGCATTAAGATTTTTAGTAAACGCTTGTAATACAGTGTATCTTTCACATTGTTTGTCATTCAGTTAATGCCAGTGAGGTTTTATTTGTTGTCCTTCACCTTTTCATTGGGAAGTCAAGATGTCTGTAAATCCAGATTAGCGATGATAGCAGTGAACTATACCTTGCTCATAAATCTATTTGTGCTAGTATATTCTGACAAGCAGAACATATATCCAACTCCCACTCTGCATATTTCTTTTTTTCTTCCCCAATTTATTGCAATACCAAAAAGGATGCAGCAAGGGACATACTTATTCTATGTGTTTTTGTGTTCATATTTACTTTGTAGATTCATTTCCAACTTAAATTTGCTCCCTGCTTTGCCATGATTTATAGCTAGTTTGTCTTTGGATATATAATTCTATCTGCATAAAAATATGCTGATTAATGTAGGCTAATATGATTCAAATTAAAAATCTGTGTTCTTTAAAATTATTTAACATGCTGAAGAAACTTTTAATACAATTGCTTATTGGGACAAATAAAAATTTTTCTTAAGGCAGTGCTGAGTGTTAAAACACAAGGTACATGTGTATTATTTGTGAAACTGTATCAAGGGATCCTATGTTGATTTGATGTCTCTCTCAACTTCATGTAACTAAAATAGAAAGGTCTGATCCAATATTTTTCAATAAAGGGTGATTTTTCCTCCAGGGAACATTTGGCAATATATGGAGATGATTTGGTGGTTACAATTAGGAGTGGGTGCCACTAGTGGGTAGCGACCAGGGATGCTGCTAAACATTCTACAGTACACAGCACAGCCCCTTTCTCTAACAGAGTTATGTAGCCCCAAATCTCAATATTGCCAAGACTGAGAAACATTGGTCTGATCTGATTAATGTAAAACCCTTTCGTATCCTTTAGTGTGGACATCCATGTTTCTCTAGCTATATTAGCCCTTGTCAGAGCTACCCAATCAACATCTCTTCTGCTTAATTGATAAGTGAATACCTCAGTACTTCTCTAGCTTTAAGTAAATAAATTAGCAGTGGTCCTGAAAAACTGAGGTGACTGAGCTGATCCCACCTGCACCTTTGCAGGCACACGTACACACACCTGCATCCCCTCACTCTGTGTCCCCCAGTATAGAACCTGTCTGTCTCACGTATATCCAGGCAGCCTAAAAATTGCAATAGTTATTCTGACTTGCTGACAGCAGCAACCTGCCATGTTGGTTCTCTGTGGCTTTTTCATGAACCCAGTGAGAGAAGCAATGGGGAATAGGGAAGTTCAGTGGCACCACTGTGAGTAGTAACTTTCTTTCCAAGCTAGCTGTGATTTTTGCCAAGTCTAAGCTCTTGTGTGCCCTGGCTTTGTACACCCTTTTCAATGTAGTTCCTGTGGAGATGAGTGGATATGTGTTTACTTTCAATAGGCCTGCTGTTTGGCCTGCCATTCCCTGTGGTTTGCAGGACAGAGAAAATGATACTGAATAATACAAATTCAGTAATTCTGTGTTCCAGAGACATTCTGCAGACTGTGCCAGACACATCTTCCTTTACACGTATGGGAAATGTATGAGTATTTTCCTTTGAAAAGCACAAAGGAGCTGATGAGGGTTTACGTTATAGGTGTTCAAAGAGCCAAATTTCAAGAGGAAAGAAAGATGTCATGGGGCCTGTCTCTATTCACCCAAATACCATAATTTCTGCTCCTGGATGTCAATCACTCCATACATAACTACCAAGTATTTACAGCATGCAAAGCATTCATGTGGAACTATTAATAGAAGGAAGAAAAAAACTTCTTGTGATTGAATTCCTCAAAAAGTTTGGGAGATAGGTGAAATGATCTTGCACAAGAGTGAACTCAAGGCAGGATGGAAGTCGTAAGTAACTGAAGTAATGCACGGCATTCAACCTCCACCTTCCCTTCTCAGGCTTAAAGGAGACATGACATGAGTTCCTCTTTCCTGCTGAACTCAGACATGGACTTAGAAATATTTTTAAAATAGCTTAGCAAGTGATCATAGCCAGTCCATGAAAGATGGTAACTAAGGTGAACTCTGTTTGCCCTCCTTGGGCTGTGGACTCTAAGAAGTCACAGTGGTTTGAAGAGAACATACTAATAGATTGATGGGATTTTCATAGCAAGAAGGATATTTCTAGTACAGCAGGGACACAATTAGGTCATAGTGGTAGATAAGTATTTGGAGAATATTACAAAAGCATGTGATCAAGAATCTGAGGGCTCGTGAAGTAGAACTGTCACAGAGACCCCTGGTTTTGGGGGTAAAAGGTAAGAATGTAGTTTTAAAATTATGTACCTTCATCTCTTCTTTTTTGTTCCCAGTATTCTAAAATTCTCCTCCGCTTCATCTTCTCTCTTTTTCCACTTATGTTTCCTGTCATTTTTTTAACTCTGCCTTTCTGACATCACTCATCACTAAGACTATTGACAAAAGGAATTTAATAATAAAGAGACCTCCTCCTCTTGCTAAATCAGTTTGACCTCCCTTATGTTTCTATAAATTATTAGCAATTCCAGCACTCTGCAAATGCAATTTTTAATTAGCTTGAGTGATATCAGGTCTTGGTGCATTGGTAATAATTATAATGATAGTAAATATTCATAGCTAACTGTTAGTGGGTGCACCCCATATGCTAGGCATACATACATAACTTCATCTTCAGAACAACTCTTTGATGATAGATATCATTAATGTCCCCTTTTGCAGAAGAGAATTATGGAACTTGCCCAAGATCACTCAGTTAGGAAGTCATGGAGCTGCTAGGCTCTGAAGTTCATATTCTTAATAATGATGCTACTCACCCTACATAGAAAAATATTAGAAAAAAACTATTGGAATGAGAAATACTGAGGTATTTAAAGAACACTGAGAAATTAAAAGTCTACTATGGGAGGAGGCAGTGGAAATAGGTGGAGGAATTTGTGTGTTTTCCTATTTATGTCCTCCTCAGTTCTGGGGGTAGAAGGGAAGCTATAAATCTGCTGAATGAAAGAAACACTCCCGCTGTCCTGTATGGATCAGTGTGGGAAGACTTGACTGACAGTTAGGAGATGAGTAAACAGCTGGGGACAAATGGGCTGGTGCAGCCACAGAGTGAACTGTGTGTTTGTTTTGGGCACATTATTGTTTCTGAATAACTCTTTGTTCCAGATGTGATCCACTTGTCACGAATACATGGCCACTCATCCTTTCTCTCCCAAAAGCCTTGAAAAATATATTCATCTGTTTGTGCACCATCATTGTGACTCATTTATTATCTCCTACTGGAGACATATGTATGCCCTCGATTTCCCTTGGTGCAAGAAACATGCAGAAAAAGCAAAGTCATTCACACCTTCCCTGGCAATCACAGAGTTGTTAGTAGATATTGTTTGTCAAGATTTTCTTCGTTGCCACTAACACACACATTATCACAGTTTGAATGACTCCATGAACCTTTCTGATGTCTAGAAGTCAGCCACTCTTACTGTTAGGAGAGTCTACTTTGTGAAGAGGACAGATACATTACCAAGTCTAATTACACATTTTTTTAAAAAAAGGAAAATGTCCACATATCAAGTGGAAATAGAAGTCAGGTGTAACAGAATAGAGAGGATTTTTAATTAAATAATGTCAGTTACCTTTTGCCCTTAGATCATAGTTTAATTCAAGTACTCTCATTGTGAGAACACTGGGTCAAGAATCCATCCTCTGGAGTGCTAGGGAACACAATCATTCCTGTCCAGCTCCAGCCAGATTCTGTTTGGAGGCCATTCCCTTTGCTTTAATTAGGGGGAAAAAATTAGTGTTGTAAATTCATAGCAGGTCAGTCTCCATTTCTGTACAATCCATCACATTCTGAGCGTGTGTGTGGCAGCTCTTTCTAATAAAGGATTTTGCAGAGTACCTGCTGTGGCAAAAGTACTTTATCATCTTTGCTAGCTCCAGGAGTCCTAGCATTATGTCATGTCTGACTCCAAAAAAATATTATTATAAGCCCTGGAATTAGAAACCCAACAATGGACTAGCTGATTTCAATTGCCCATGAAGCTATCATATTTTGAGAAATAAAACTTGGTAAGTTTTCATTTTAATCAAAAACTATAAGAGGACCAGGATTCCTTGTCTGAAATGAATAATTTCCACATTTCTGGATGCTATCAGATAATGGCTCTCTCATCCATGAATTAATTATAAAACTAGAAATACTCTAAGAATATCAAGTTGTATCCCCCATACTTTCTTTTAAAAAATATGTTTCATCAATTTGGAGTTCAAAAGAGGGAACTGAAGAGCACTCAGGAGCCAATTCTTTTTTTTTTTTTTTTTTTTTTTTTTTTGAGACGGAGTTTCACTCATGTTACCCAGGCTGGAGTGCAATGGCGCAATCTCGGCTCACCGCAACCTCCGCCTCCCGGTTTCAGGCAATTATCCTGCCTCAGCCTCCTGAGTAGCTGGGATTACAGGCACGCACCACCATGCCCAGCTAATTTTTTGTATTTTTAGTAGAAACGGGGTTTCACCATGTTGACCAGGATTGTCTCGATCTCTTGACCTCGTGATCCACCCGCCTCAGCCTCCCAAAGTGCTGGGATTACAGGCTTGAGCCACCGCACCCGGCCGGGAGCCAATTCTTAAAACATCTCATAAGCTGTGGCACCTGGGAAGGTCATCAGGGGCTTGTTATGTCCCAACCATCATCCTAGGATAACTGGCTCATGGAGAAGTTCCAAGCTATTGGAATAGAAACAAGAAAAACATATTCCTAATAATATCCTTCAAGGAGTACATTTCAACCCCCCCCCCCCCACTCTTTCCCAGCCAAGGAACAACCCCTTTTGTATTTTAGCCCAATTCCATGAGTTTTAGGGGATTTCCACTTATTCCAATTATCTCTTTTGGATTTTGAGATTTAGTCTTCTTTGTTTTAAAATGTCATTCTTTTCCCCCCTCTACCATGTTAATGCCCAGTCCTAAATCTCAGCATCATTAAGAGGGAATCAGTCTCCTGTCCCCTACCTGCCAGGTGCATGAGAAGAGTAACAGTGCCACTCACCAGTTTTAGGAGTGAATTTCCTGGAGCACTGTCACTAGACTCCAGGGAGACGGAGTACATCCCACCACATGCCCCCAGGGAGAAGTAGAGGTAATAGCTATTCTTGCACATTTCTGTTATTAACAAGTGGCAAGGTCAAGTTGGAGAGAAGAAGCTTGCCCTTCTTCAAAGGCACCCTTAAGCAAGGATTGCCAGGAGGGGCTGCCATTTTCACTTTGACTAGGACATAGTGTATTTCCAGCTGCTTCCTTGGCTGTGGCCCTTATCCACAATTTTAGGACAACATGGAGAGCCTCCTGGCTACTGACCCATCATCCGGGTTCTTCATATATCCTCTTCTCAGCAAATTAACAATGCTGTGAACTAAGCTTGTTATCTCAATGATATGGTTCGGATTTTTGTCCGTACCCAAATCTCCCGTTGAATTGTAATCCCCAGTGTTGGAAGAGTGGCCTGGTGGGGGGTGATTAGATCATGGGAGTGGATTTCCCTCTTGCTATTCTTGCACAGTGAGTGAGTTCTCATGAGATCTGGTTGTTTAAAAGTGTAGAATACCTCCCTTCACTCTCTCTCTCCTGCTTCTGCCACGTGAAGAGATGCCTGTTTCCCCTTAGTCTTATGCCATGATTGAAAGTTTCCTGAGGCCTCCCCAGCCATGCTACCTGTACAGCTTGCAGAACCATGAGCCAATGAAACCTCTCTTTATTTTTTATCAATTAGTCTCGGATATTTCTTTATAGCAGTGCGAGAACAGACTAATACACCCCAGTTGACAGGTGTGCCATTTGGGAGATAACAGTATAGCAGTTAAATGGGCAAAGCATGAGTTCAGGTTGTAGGCTCTGAAAATCACAACCGCTCATTATTCAGGAGATGCGGGTTTGGTCTACTACTGACCTTCCCTTCATCCTTTGTGCACTAGTTCTTAACCCTGGCTTCTCTGTTTCCCTCCAGGCCCCTCTCATGTCTAAAGCTTCCTCACAAACCCTACAGCTCCCAGAGGTCCTGTTAATTTCCTACATCCAAGCCTTTGCTGAGATTGCTCAGCCTCCTAAAAGCTCTTTCTTCCTCCTCCTTCATGCATATCTCCTTATGAAGTTTAATCCTTAAGCTATTTGGCAAATAATTAGTGACTACATTCAACAGTCAGGATAAGCTTGATTTTGCTGCAGTGCAAACAAACCTGAAATATAAGCTGCTGATACGCAGGTTATTTCTCACTCAAATAACATGTCTGTTAGAGCATCTAGTGGCCCTCTTCCATGTCTTCCTCACTCAGAAACATGAGCCTCTGGCATCCGTAACAGCTTTGGCCAATAGGTCTTTCTGTAATGATGGAAATGGCCTATATCTGCACTGCTCAAAATAATACTAATCACAGGTGGCAATTATTTCAAATGTAGCTAATGTGACTGAGGAACTGAATTTTTATTTTAATTAGTTTAAATATCAATAATCAAAATTTGGCCACTGGCTACTATACTGAACAAGGCAGATTCAGAACATCATATGTTGCTAGGGCAGGGAGAGAGAAGCATGGACATTCATATACTGATCCTAAATTTTCTACCTAGAAGTAATAACCGTCATGCTCTTTCACATTCAGTGGGTGAAAGTAAATCATGTGTTCACATCTAGATTCCAACAGTCAAGTAAAGCAGTCCTGCCTTGATCTCATAGGAGGAGAATAAAAAGTCTTAGTAAGTAGCTTTAATGAATTACACACCACCCACTGTTCAGGGTTCTGCATGCTAAGTGTGAAACAAAGTAGACCTGCACCCTCCCAGCAAGGAGCTTAGAGTCTAACGGGGAAGGAAGGATGGAGATGATCTTTAAAAATACACAGATATATGACTACAAACCTTTAAGGCAGAGTAACTGTTTTGGAAATAAAGGCTGTAGTTTAGGGAATTAGGAAAGACTTCTATGAAAATGTGACCTGAATAATGGTATGAAGTGGTACAGAGTGAGGTAAAAGATATTCCAGACAAAGGCATGTGTGAAGGCTCCAGATTTGAGAAGCACCTGGTGGTGTCTTCTGGGAAGTAAAGGAAGGCCCTGGTGGAAGGATTGTAGACCTAGGGAAAAGAATGGCACGGTGAATACAGGCAGAGCAACGGCCAAGGAATATGCACCCTGTGAGCTCTGGTGAAAGTGTAGAGATGGCTTTCATTAGAGGGAAGCCATTAGAAAGTTTGCTGCAAAGGGCGATGATTTCATGTACAGTGTTGAAAAATCACCCCAGATGCTGCTTGGACAAGGGTTTGGAGTAGGTCAGAGAGAAGTAGAAAAGCCTATCCTCTGGGAAGTCTTCTGCATTCCTTCTAGTGCTGCTACTACGACAATCATCGCTGCTTGAAACAACACCCATTTATGACCTCACAGTTTCCATGGGTCGGGAGGCCCAGTACAACCTCACTGGGTCCTCTGCCCATGGTCTCACTAGGCTGCAGTTCAGGTGTTGACCAAGCTGCACTCTTTCCTGGAGCTCAGGGTCCTCTCCCAAGCACATGTGGTTGTTGGCAGAAATTAGTTCCTTCTGATTATGGGATTGAGGCCAAGGCAGGCGTATCACGAGGTCAGGAGTTTGAGATCAGCCTGCCCAACATAGTGAAACCCCATCTCTACTAAAAATTTCTTAAAAAATAGCCAAGCATTGTGGCAGGTGCCTGTAGTCCCAGATACTTGGGAGCCTTAATCAGGAAAATTGTTTAAACTCAGGAGGCAGAGTTTGCAGTGAGCCGAGATGGCAAACCTGTACTCTAGCCTGGGTGACAGAGTGAGACTTCGTCTCAAAAAAAAAAAAAAGGCATTAACGCAGCCAACAAATATGAAAAACTCAACATCACCGATCATTAGAGAAATGCAAGTCAAAACTATCTCACACCAGTTAGAATGGCCATTATTAAAAAGTCAAGAAAACAACAGATTCTGGTGAGGTTGTGGGGAAAAAAGACACACTTTTATGCTGTTTGTGGGAGTGTAAATTAGTTCAACCATTGTGAAAGACAGTGTGCCTCCAAGGCCTAGAGACAGAAATATCATTTGACCAAGGAATCCCATTACTGGGTATATACCCAAAGGAACATAAATCATTTTATTATAAACATCCATACACATGTATGTTCATTGAAGCATTATTCATGATAGTAAAGACATGGAAATGCCCATCAATGATAGACTAAATAAAGAAATGTAGCACATATACACCATGGAATACTAAGCGGCCATAAAAAGGAATGAGATCAGATCCTTTGCAGGGACACAGATGGAACTGGAAGCCATTATCCTAGCAAACTAACACAGGAACAGAAAACCAAACACCACATGTTCTCACTTATAAGTGGGAGATGGGCGGTGAGAACATATGGACACAGGGAGGGGAACAGCAAACACTGGACAGTGTTGGAGGGTGGGGGTGGGAGGAGGACGAGCATCAGGAGGAATGGCTAATGGATACTGGGCTTAATACTGAGGTAATGGGAGGGTCTGTGCAGCTAATCACCATAGGACATATTTACCTATGTAACAAACCTGGACATATACCCCTGAACTTAAAAGCTGGAATTAAAAAAAAAAAAAAAAAAAAAAAAAAAAAAAATTTTTCCTTTCTTTAAAACCGGGGGGGCAGAGGTTGCAGTGAGCCGAGATTGTGCCACTGCATTGCAGCCTGGGCAACAGATCAAGACCCTGTCTCAAAAAAAAAAAAAAAAAGAATTCTGCGTACCACAGCTTTTTTGGCTTTCCCAGCTCACATAGGATTTGACCTCCTAGAACCTTCCACAGCAGTTGTTATCTGTTCTCAAGGGAAAAAGGAACCAGAAGTAGGCAACTGTTGCCCTTAAGAACCAGTTCATTCATGTGAGCCACAATGATTTTCTGACAATTTGGGCACATATTCAGCTCTGAGAGCCTAATTTAGGCTGCCCAGATTCCCAAAAGACTGGTCAGGGAGCCAGAGGGACATCACTATGTTTTGGCACAAAGTATAGCTGCCAGGCTGACCAGAACCATTGTGTTGACGGAAGAAACTGCAGAAAATATTTATAGAGGGTTTTGGAATCGGAGACAGAGTCCAGTATGGTTGAGTCCCTTAACCATTCACAGCCTCAGTTTCTTCATCTTTAAATTGGACGAGCATTTTAATAATCAGCACAGTGTTATTTGTGAGGAATAAATGAGATAACATACGTCAAACAGTTAACACAGAGTCTGGTACCTAATACTTCGCAACAATAGTTGCTGCTGCTACTCTTATCCTCCTCACTAGGTACGGCCGGTGCTAGACAAATACTTGTTGCTGTAACACAGCTGAAGGCAGGCAGCTTGGGAAGCTGTCCAGGTTTTGTCCCAAGAGGGCTCCAGAGCTGAAGCAAACAAGCTTACCGGTGTGTCACTAAGCCACTCTGGGCCATCATTTCTGAGTCTGTTAAAGTGAGATAACCTCCCTGTCTGCTTTCTCTTCCTGGGGAAGTTTGTGGCAGCAATTCAAAGCTCTTAGAAGAAATGTGGCATAGGGCAATAATATAGTGATAAATACCTTCCATCCATGTTTCTCTTCTCCTCCCAGTGCATAAAGGTGTTCTTGCAGCTCTCACTAAGATGTCTTAGTAACAGAACCTTCCTGAGCAATCCATCATTCCATTACTTTATAGCCTGAATTTGATTATTTATTCATTTAGACTCTGCTACAGACTGCTTCATATCACTGAGCAGCCGCTAATCAATTAACGCTCAGTTTTTCTGTTGTCACACCTGTATGTTGGAATGACCACAGTTTTCCTGCCCTGCACCTCTGAAATCTCAGGAGTATCCCTAGAATCTTGAAGGCTTGATGCTTGCCAAATATTTTCTAACATATAGTTTCATGCATTCTCAGCCAAACATGTTACATCTTAGGATGCTCTTTTATAATTGATTTGCAGGGATTTACTCTGAACACAGATGTGACTCATTTGAATCCATGTATCAGGCTGTTTTTGTTTGAGATGAGAATATGCTGTTTCTGATTCATTATATATCAAATGAACACAGAGATTGTTACTGGAAACTTTAATATTGATGTTTGATATATAATGGTAAAGAAAATCGGAAAGTATTTTCATATCTGTGTTTTAGAACTGAAGACATTAAAAAAATATTTCTTGAAAATAAACTCATCATGGATTGGTAGATTAGCATCTCTGTAATATGAGTAAAGTTCATAAAATCAAATTACTTGCTGAAATTATGCAGAGGACAATATTGATAAAATAAGTATCTTAACAAATCATGCTGAAAGAAAACATTCATGTAGACCAGAGGGTGGCAAATATGGTCCAGCCCACTGCCTATTTTTGTAAATAAAGTTTTACTGGCTTACTGCCCCACGCAGTTGTCTACACATTAGCCATGGCTGTTTTCTCACTATAAGTAGAGAGTTGAGTCATCGTGATAGAGACCACATGACCTACAAAGCCTAAATTTTATTTAGTGTTTTGCCAGTTAACTTTTCTGGTGCCTGACCTAGAACATTAGTTATTAAATTACCTTTTTAAAGACACATACAAAATACATTTAGAATATTGCTGTAGGACAGACACATTGGCTTATACCTGTAGTCCCAGCACTTTGTGAGGCCAAGGTAGAAGAATCTCATGAGCCTAGGAGCTTGAGTCCAGCCTGGGAAACATAGGGAGACCCCATCTCTACATGAAGGTAAAAAATTAGTTGTGCCTGTGGTCCCAGCTACTTGGGAAGCTGAAGTAGGGGAATTTCTTGAGACCAGGAAATTGAGCCTGCTCTGAGCCCTGATCATGCCACTGAACTTGACCCTGGTGACAAAGCAAGACAGTCCCCCCCACTTATGTATATGTGTGTGTGTGTGTGTGTGTGTGTAATGTTAAATGTATGTGTGTGTATATATGTGTGTATATATATACACACACATATATGTACATACACATATGTACATATATACATATGTATGTATATATACATATGTATATTTATATACACACATATACATACACATGTATATACACACATATATATACACGCACATACATTTAACAGAAGGAAATTTAGGAAATTCGCAAATATAAACAGTATACTTCTAAATAACCAAGAGGTTAAAAAAAACACAATGGAAATTAGAAAATACTTTGAGAAGAAAGAAATGAAAACACAACGTATCAAAACTTACGGGCTACAACTAATGTAGTGCTCAAAGGGAAATTTATAGCCACAAATACCATTTTTTTTTACAAGTTATCAAATCAATAAACTTAATGTTACAATTTTAGATGCTAGAAAAAAAAGATCTAGCAAACTCAATGCAACCAAAGAAAGAATCATGATTAGAGCTAAAATAAGTGAAATAGAAAATAGAAAAAATATTGAGGAATTTAGCAAAATCCAAAGTTGGTTCTTTGAAAGATTAACGCCAGTACTGAAAAACACTTGGTTTAACCAAAAAAAAAAGTCTCAAGTTATTGAAATCAGTACTAAAATAGGGACTGTTACCGTAAAACTTTTAAAAAGGTAAGCGGCCTTATCAAACTTACTTGGTTTGATATCATCTCATTTATCTATTTTTACTTTAATTGCCTGTGATTTTGAGGTATTCTCCATTAAATCTTTGCCCATACCAATATCCTGAAACACTTCTCCTATTTTCTTCTAGTAATTTCATAGTTTCAAGTCCTATGTTTAAGACTTTAACCCATTTGGAGTTGATTTTGTATATGGTAAGTGATAGGAGCCTAGTATAATTTTTCTGCACATGCATATCCAGCTCTCCCAGCACTATTTATTGAACAGACTGTCCTTTCCCCAGTGAATTTTCTTGATGCCATTGTTAACAGTTGGCTGTACATACGCAGATTTATTTCCAAGTTTTGTATTCTGTTCCATTGGTCTATGCGCCTGTTTCTATGCAAGTACCATGCTGTTTCGGTTACCTTAGTATATTTTGAAGTTTGGCATGGAACGTCTCTAGCTTTTTTTTTTTTTTTTTTTTTTTTTTGGTTTAGGATTGCTTTGGCTATTAAGAACATTTTGTGGTGCCATACAAATTTTAGGATTGTTTTTCTATTTCTGTGAAGAATTTAATGGGTATTTTCATCAAATTGCATTGAGTCTTTAGATTGCTTTTGGTAGCATGGTTATTTTCACAAAATTCTTCCCATTTATGAACGTGGGATGTCTTTCCATTTTTTTGTGTGTGTCCTCTTCAATTTCTTTTGTCAGTGTCTATAGTTTTCCTCATAGAAATTTTTCTCCTCCTTGGACAATTCCTAGGTATTTTATTATATTTTTGTAGTTATTGTAAATGGAACTGCCCTTTTCATTTAATTTCCCACTAGTTCATTGTTGGTATAAAGAAATGCTACTAATTTTTGCATGTTGATTTTGTATCCTACAACTTTACTGTATTTGTTTATCAGTTCTTAGAGCTTTTGGTGGGGTCTTTGCAGTTTCTATATTTAACATCATGTCATTTGCAGACAGAGACCATTTCTTTCTCTTGTGAAACTGCTCTGGCTGGGACTTCCAGTACTCTGTTGAATATAAATGGCAAGAGTGGGCATTCTATTCTTGTTCCAGATCTTAGAGAAAAAGCTTTCAACTTTTCCTCATTTAGTATAACGTTGGTGGTGGCCTGTCATATATGGTATTTAATATTTCTTCTATACCTAAATTCTTGAGTGCTTTTATCATAAAGGGATATTTCATTTTATCAAATGCTTTCTTTTTCCTGAGATGATCATAGGGGGTTTTGTTTCTAATTCTGTTTATGTGGTGAATCATATTTAGTGATTTACATATGTTAAACCATCTTTGCATTCCAGGGATAAAGCTCACTTGACCATGGTGAATGATCTTTTTAATGTCCTGCTAGAATTGATTTGCTCATATTTTGTTGAGAATTTTTGCATTTATGTTCATCACAGATATTGGCCTAACATTTTTTTGTTGTGTCCTAGTCTGGTTCAGGTATCAAATAATGCTGGCCTCATAGAATGAATTTGGAAGAATTTCCTTATCTTCAGTTTTCTGGAAGATGTTGAGAAGAACTAGTATAACTTCTTCTTTAAATATTCATTAGAATTTAGCTGCAAAGACATTAGGTCCTAGGCTTTTCTTTGATGGAATATTTGTTATTACAGATTTAATCTCATACTTGTAATTGGTCTGTTCTGGTTTTTCATTTCTTCTTGGCTTAATCTTAGTAGGTTGTATGTGTCCAGGAATTTACCCAATGCCACTTAGGTTTTCTTATTTTTTGGCATATAGTTGTGCTTAATAGCCTGTTGTTCTTAATAGCCTGTAAAGATCCTGTATGTCTATGTATCAGTTGTAAAGTTTCCCTTTTTGTTTGCAATTTATTTAGGCCTTTTTTTTTTTTTTTTACCTATTCTAGCTAATGGTTTGTTGATTTTGTTTGTCTTTCAAAAAACCAACTCTTTGATTCATTGATTTTTTTAATATATTTTTGTCTTGATTTTGTTTATTTCTGCTCTGATCTTTATTTCTTCTAACTTTGTGTTAGGTATGTTCTTTTCTAGTTCCTTGAGATGTGCCATTTGGCTGTGTATTTGAACCTTAACATTTCGACGTAGGTATTTATTGCTATTGACATAATTTGGATATGTGTCCCTGCCCAAATCTCATGTCAAATTATAATCTTCAATGTTGGATGGAGGACCTGGTGGGAGGTGGTTAAATCATAGAGGTGGTTTCTCATGTTTTAACACCATCCCGCTTGGTGTTGTTGTGGCAATAGTGAGTTCTTGTGATATCTGGGTGTTTAGAAGTGTGTGTCACCTCCTCCCTTTCTCTCTCTTCCTCCTGCTTGAGTCATGTAAGATGAGTAGGCTTTCCCTCCACCCTCCACCATGATTGTAAGTTCCATGAGGCCTTGCCAGAAGCAGATGCTTCCATGCTTCCTGTACAGCCTGTGGAATCCATGAGCCAATTAAACCTCTTTACTTTATAAATTAAAGAGGTATTTCTGAGGTATTTCTTTATAGTAGTGTGAGAACCAACAAATACAGCTATAAACTATCATCTTAGAACAGCTAATGGATAGAAACCTATCCCATAGGTTTTGGTATGTTGTGTTTCTATTTTCATTTATTTCACAAAGTTTTCTTATTTCCTTTTTAATTACTGACAAAATGATCATTCAGAGCATGCTGTTTAATTTCTACGTATTCTAAAGTTTCTCTCGTAACTAATTTCTAGTTTTATTCCACTGTGGTCAGAAAAGATACCTTATACAATTTCAATTCCTTTAAATTTGTTGAGACTTGTTTTGGGGCCTAACATGTAATCTCTTCCATGTGGTGATGAAAACAGTGTACATTCTGCAGCTGTTGGATGAAATGTTCTGCAAATATCAGGTCCATCTTGTCTAAAGTACCGTTTAAGTCCTATGTTTATTTGTTGATTTTCTTTCTAAATGTTCTGTCTGACCCTGACAGTGGGTTGTTAAAGTTCCCTACTACAATTGTGTTGTAGTCTATCTGTCTCTTTAGATCTAGTAATATTTGCTTACTATATCTGTTGGCTCTAGTGTAAGGTGAATATATATTTGCAGTTGTTATATATTCACCTTACATCAGAGAAAACAGATATATTAAGATATACTAAGATATTGCAATTGTTACATATTCACCTTATACCAGAGCAAACAGATATATTCTTTGACTCTTTTTTCAGTATTTGACTTAAATTTTGCTTTGTCTGATACTGTGTTCCTCCTTGCTTTTGTTTTCTTTTTGTGCAGACAATTTTTCTTCATCTCTTCGCTCTCAGTCTACATATGTCTTTACAGATGAAGTGACTTGCCTATAGGCAGTGTATAGTTGGGTCATGCTTTTTAAAAATCCATTTGGCTAGTCTTTGTCTTTTAAGTGGGAAATTTAATTCATTTACATTGAAGGTTATTGTTGATAGGGGAAAAAACTTACGCTTCTCATTTTGTTGTTTTTTTGGGGGATTTTTGTATATCCTTTGTTCCAGAGAAAAGGGAACTCTTATACATTATTGGTGTAAATGTTAATTACTACAACCATTACAAAAAAACAGTATGACTGTTTCTCAAAATATTAAAATAACGTATGATTCAGTAGTCTCACTACTGGGTTTATATTGAAAGGAAATCCATACGTCGAATAGATATCTGTACTCCCATGCTTATGTTACAGCACTATTCACAATAACAAAGATGGAATCAACTTAAATGTCCATCAACAAATGAATGGATAAGAAAAATGTGTGTGTGTGTGTGTGTGTGTGTGTGTGTGTGTGTGTGTGTGTAATGAAATATTATTCAGAATAAAAGAGAACCAAATCCTATAATTTGCAGCAACATGAATCAACCCAGTGGACATTATGTTAAGTAAAGTAAGCCAGGCACAGAAATTCAAACACCACATGATCTTACTTACATGTGGAATCTGAAAAAATTGATCTCAAAGAAATGGAAAGTAGAATGGTGGTTACCAGGGACTGGGAGTGGAAGTTTTGGGGAGCATAGGGAGGGAGTGGTCAAGAGGTACGGTGTTACAGTTAACTAGGAAATATAAATTTTGAGTTTCTATTGCACAGTAGACTGACTGTAGTTAATACTGTATTGTATATTTCAAACTAGCTAGAAGAGGATTTTCCATGTTTTTACTGCACAAAAAAAAGGTAAATATTTGAGGTGATAGAGATGTTAAATATGCTGGTTTGATCATTACACAGAATATACACATGTCAAAACATCACACTATGCTTCATAAATATGTACAAATAGCACTTTGTGTCAAGCAAAAATAAAACTTAAAAAATGAAAACAGAGGTGTAAATTTGATGACCTTCAATTAGGCAGTAGTTTCTTACATATGACACCTGAAGCCAAGCATCATCAACAACAACAAAACAAATAGGTAAGTTGAACTTTACCAAAAACAAAAATTTTGCATATCAAAGGACAATATCAAGAGAGTGCAAACACCACACATGAAATGGGAGAAAATATTTGCAAATCACATATGTGATAAGAGTTTAATATCTAGAATATATAAAGAATGCTTACATGTCTAAAATAAGATAATCAAATTTTAAAATAGAAAAACTATTTGAATAGACATTTCTCCAAAGAAAATATACAAATGGCCAGTAGACATATGAAAATGTACTCACATCCTTAGTCATTAGGGAAATGAATATAAAATCAGTGAGATACAATTTCATACTCACTAGGAGAACTATGATTTTCAAAAAATGAAGCTATGGAGAAATCGGAACCCTAATACATTGCATACATTGCTAGTGGGAATGTAAAATGGTGCAGACATTTTGGAAAACATTTGGCAATTCCTCAAAAAGTTAAAAATAGAATCAGTATATGATTTAGCAGTTCAAATATTACGTATATGCCCAAGAGAACTGAAAACATAGATTCATGAAAACACTTGTGTGAATGTGTTCATAGCAGCATCATTTATCATAGTCAAAAACTGGAAACAACCCAAAAGTCTATCAACTAATGGGTGGATAGACAAAATCTCGTGTAGCCATACAATTGAATATATTAATAAATCAGCCACAAAAGAATGACATACTGATACATGCTGCAACATGAATGAACCTATAAAATTTTGCTAAGTGAAATAACCTTAATGCAAAGGACCACATATCGTATGATCCCATTTATATAAATTGTTCAGAATAGGCAAACCTGTAGAGGCAGACAGTATGTTAGTGAGAAAGTATATTAATGGGGAATGTGGCATGACTCTATGTGGGTATGGGGTTTCATCCTAGAATGACCAAAATGTTCCGAAATGAAATAGTGGTGGTAGTTACAGAAATTTCCAAATATACTTTAAAAAAAAAAAAAAAAAAACACTGGTATACTTTAAAAGAATAAATGTTATGGTATTGAAATTATATCACAATAGAAAGGAAAACAAAACAAAAGTAGATTGTTCACCAGAACTCAAAGCTTCACTGTTCATTTTTCCAAGACAAAATAGTTTTCAAGAATTTGATGTCCTTTCCCCTTTCTCCTAAACACTTTTCTCCTTGTCTACTCAGCAGGCAACATGTTAAAATCCTGTGGAAAACTTCCACTCCTGGGAAGATGGAACATATGTACTTTTCCTTGTTTCTTCCAATAAGTAGAAATAAAAACTCTAGACAAATGTAGTAAAAGTCTGAGAGGTAGAAGAAGGCAGACTAGCAAGGAAGCTTAGGATCCAGGAAACAACATAACATGAATTCTCTGGGTTTGCTTTCTGCCTCATGTATCTCAGACTGGGTGCCAAAGAAACTGGCAACCTAGGAACACCAATGGTCATAAACACAGAAATTTCTAGGCCCATATGGTTTCAGTGGAGAAGTCTACCAAAAGAATTGGTTAAAGAAGAATTAAAACCAACTCTGAACAATCTCTCCAGAAAGCAGCATAGAAGGGAACACTTCTCCATACTTTCTATGAAGGTAGTATTCTTTAATACCAAACCAGACTAAGACAATACAAAAAAAAGGACACTACACACCAGTATGCACACACCAAAGTCCTTAACAAAATATTTGCAAACAGAATTCAGTAATATAGGCCAGGTGCACCTATATTACCGATCACACCTGTAAACCCAGCACTTTGGGAGGCTGAGGTGGGTGAATCATTTCAGATCAGGAGTTCAAGACCAGCCTGGCCAACATGGTGAAATCCTGTCTCTACTAAAAAAAAAAAAAAAAATTAGCTGGGAGTGGTGGTAACTACCTGTAATCCCAGCTACTTGGGAGGCTGAGGCAGAAGAATCACCTGAACCCAGGAGGTAGAGGTTGCCGTGAGATCACACCTCTGTGACCCATACTGGGCAACAGAGAGAGACTGTGTCTCAAAAAAAAAAAAATTCAGTAAAATATAAAAAGAAATATACATCATGACAAAATGGACTTTATGCCAGGTATGCAAGGTTCTTAAACTATTCAAATATCAATGAGTTACCTTACTAACAGGTTAAAGGAGAAACATGACAAAAATCATTTAATCATTGTAGGAAAAAGCATTTGACAATATTTACCTATTCTTTTTGAGATGGAGTTTCACTCTTGTTGCCCAGATTGGAGTGCAATGGCACAATCTCAGCTCACTATCCCTTCCCCTCCCAGGTTCAAACAATTCTCCTGCTTCAGCCTCCCAAGTAGCTGGAATTACAGGAATGCACCATCATGCCCAGCTAATTTTTTGTATTTTTAGTAGAGATGGGATTTCACCATATTGGCCAGGTTTGTTTTGAACTCCTGACCTCAGATGATCAAACCACCTCAGCCTCCTAAAGTGTCAGGATTGCAGGTGTGAGCCACCGCACCAGGTCTCAACATCTATTCTTAATAAAAAAAACTCAGAAGAATAGAAAAATAGAGGTGAATTTCTTCAATGCAATAAAGAGCACCTATAAAAACCCTACAGCTCACATTAAACTTAATAGTAAAAGATTAATTTCTTTCCCCCTAAATCAGAAACAAGGCAAGAATGACTGGTATCACACCAGTCTTCCTCAAAATGGAACTAAAAGTTTTAGCCAGTGTAATAAGGAAAGGAAAGAAAAGAAAAGGCACACATATAAGAAAGGAAGAAATGAAACTGCTTTTTTTCCTATTTTATATGTAGAAAATCCCAAGGAATCTATAGAAAGCAACTTCCTAGAACTTGCAAATGAGTTCAATAAAGTCTCAAGGTACATGATAAACATACTAAATCAATTGTATGTCTGTACATTAGCAGTGACCATACAGAGAAAAAGAAATTAAAAAAAAAAACACTACAAATTACTTCAAAAACATTAAATACTCAGGTGTAAATCTTCCAACCTGTAAATTTGTATGCTGAAAATTACACAATGCCGATGAAAGCAATCAAGGATCTAAATAAATGGAGAAATATTCCATGATCATGGGTGGGAAAATACAATTGAGTAAACATTAATTATCTTAAATTATCCTAGGATTACTCAGCCTAAATAAGGTTTAACACAATTCCTATTAAATTCTTAGCAATATTTTTGTAGACATAGGCAGGACTATTTTAAAACTTATTTGGAAAGGCAGAGAAAATAGAATGACAAAAATAATTCTAAAAAAATAAAGGAATCACTATCAATTTCAATATTTATGATATAGTAATTATGTCTGCATGTTTGATAGAGGAGTAGACACATAGATAAATGTAACAGAATAGAGAAATCAGAAAGAGCCACAAACAAGCATGGCAAACTGATTTTTGACTATGGAATAAAAGGAATTCAATGAATGAATGGTAGTCTTTTCAACAGATGATACTGGGGCGGTTGGACATCCATATGCAAAAAATGAACTGCAATTTAAACCTGACATATCCTACAAATAGATTTAAATGTAAAACTATAAAATTTATAGGAAAAAAGGGGGAGAATATCTTCAGGACCAGGGGCTTGATGAAAAGTTGTTAGACACGACCCAAAAAGCATAATCTATCAAAGAAAAACATAGATAAATTAGACCTCATCAAAATTTAAAAGTTTTGCTCTGTGAAAGATCAGTAAAGATGAGTCTGGGGAAAAATGCAAACCACATAGCTCACAAATGATTTATAACTTGAATACATAAAGAGCTCTCAGAACTCAAAATTTTAAAAACACACTGGTAAAGGACTTGTAAGAATGTGGAGAAACCAGATCACACATACTTTATTAGTAGAATGAAAAATGGCCCAGACACTCTCAAAACATTTGGCAGCTAAAAACACAAACAAACAAACTGAAAACACAGTTAGATGACAGGCATGTTTACTTCTGGGCATTTATCCCAGAGAAATGAAAACCGTGTTTGCACAAAACCTGTGCATGATTGTTCACAGCAAACTTACTTATAATGGCCAAAACTGGAAACAATGAAAATGTGCCTCAATAAGTAAATGGCTAAGCAAAAATGGGTACATCCATACAATGGAATGCTACTCAGCACTCGAGAGGAATGAACTAATGACATGTGCCACTTGGACGGATCTCAGGGCATTTTGCTGAGATTTTAGGGAAATGGAAAATAGAGTAGTGGTTGCTAAGGGGCGGTTAGCAATGGTGGATGGCAGGGGTGGCAGTGTGACTGTGAAGGGCTTAACATGAGGGAGAACTTTGTAGTAATGGAATAGTTCTATATGTAAAACCATATACTCACATTGTATCAAGACCAAATTCCTGGTTTTGATGGGCTACTGTATGTTGGATGTAACCAGTATCCGGGTGAAAGGTACAGGGATCTATCTTTCTGTACTGTCTTTGCAACTTTCTATAATTATTTCAAAATAGAAAGTTCAAGGGAAAACCATTCATCCTGGTGGGAATATATTTTAAACATGCTGTTTTATTAACAACTCTATTATTTAGAGTCAACTTTCCTGAGGGTAATCTGCCTACTCTTCAAAATACCTCAGATTCTAACAGACAAAATGCATGTTTCCTTCAGTGTCTTGGGGCTGTCTAGGCAATGATATTTCAGATACAGTAAGAGGATGAAAACTGCAAAATTGAAGCTGATGCCCTGGAGTATCCTAACCTCCCATTAGATGAGCACAGATATATTCTGAATGACTGAATCAATGTACTTGTTGAATACATCTGATTTATAAAGGCATCTCTAGCAACTGATCAGTACCAAATCACAGATATCGCAAAGATCAGAAGAAAACAAAAGTAAAGGAAAAAAGGAAACTTTTTTGTTTCCTGGTCCTTTCTATTTTTTTAATGTGAACTAAAGAGTTGATATTGGTTTCACTTGCTCATTGAAAGATGAAAACAGCTCTAATATTGCAAATGATCAAATGTCTAATTATGTCTTTAGGCCCTTTTAACAACAAAGGCTTTACTTCGATTCAGTAAATCAGCATCCCCTAGGGTTCTCCCAAAGGGATGCCATAAAATGAGCTTGGCTTTATAATTTGTCCTTTTAATATCTATATTTTATTCAAAATATAGTCATTAGAACTGATTTAATATTGCTCATGATAGCACCATTCTTACTATATTTCTGACAAACAGACCCTTTCAGATGGAAACTTAAAGGGAGTTCTCCTTTGTCAGAGAAAGGTTGTGAGAAAGTAGAATGAAGACATTTATTGAAAAATCCATATGGCTTCAAGCCTCCTTAGGAGATCAGACGAAGATATTCCTTTTTTTCCTCTCAGCCCTTGGTTTTGTCATTGAATCTCTGGGCCATTGCATGGAGTAGTGGTCAGTATTAAGAGATATGAGTCTCTAGCCCAGAGAAACTTTGGACCAACCAACAAACTCCTGTGTTTGGAAATCAGATCAGAAAATAGTTATCACATACATAGCCAAAACCAAAAGAAGTATTCCACCAGGGCTTACTCGTCCTTCTTTTTGCCATAAAAAACCATCTCCTCCTATCTAATAGCATCTTTTTGCCTGCTATTTTCTGCTAAGAGGATGTCTTGGCAATTGGGATAATTTTCCATTAAACACCAAGACACGTACTTCCTCATTTTAGCAGTCCTGCTGACTGTACTTTACATAATGTCTCATTGCTGAAATCAATTAGTGTCTTATCAAATTTTTAGTTAAGTAATTCTCATTTAAACCTATTTACTCTCTAAGAACTCATATTCCCAGTTCTGGACAGTCTTGTGTAATTACAAATTTTATTATAGCATTAGACTCTAAATCTTCTTTTCACTTCCATTATCACTGCCCTGATAAGGCTTTATTTTTACAATGCCTTCTCTGGGGCTTTTTGCTCAATCTGTATGGCCTTGAAAATGAATTGTGGTTGCTGACATTACTATTTACTAACAGTTTCTTTCAAATTGCAAATCTCTGGGAGAGCCAAAATAGAAACATGACAAGTGGTACGAATTCCAGCAATAACACTTACTGTGTCTTCAGCATGGCTTTTGAATTTTTCGAAGACTCAGATTTTCATCTGGGAAATACTGGTGAAATACTGTGTTGTGCCTTACGTATAGCGGGCGCTCAGTCTACAATAGTTTTCTCTCTGTCATGATTTCTGCGCAGTGAAGTCAGAGATGTCTCCGGCTTACATTGAAACTTGGAATGTGGGAGATCAGAGGAAAAGGTAATAGATGAATTTTGATGGATACACAAATCTCTTCCACACATGCTGATACATGGAATCTTGGGGTTGGCAAGACTTAGATATGAGAGATCAAATGGAAATAGTGAATTATCATCTCGGAGTTTTAACAGTCAAACAGAATGGCATTTCTAGCTCTCTGGGTTGTTCTTCCTCCTCAAGAGAAATACCTCAGTCCAAGTTAGGATGACTAGGTAAGCCAAGGGAGTGTCTCAAGTGAGTTCAGTTGGAGAGTAAATATACTGGTGAACCTGTTTCAAAGAAAGACAGTTTAAACAAGGAAGTTAAACCTGTTTCATTTGTACCCAAGAGATTGTAATTTATGGAGATGCCTGACATGAGGATGTTAATGCCATTGAAGAATTGATTACTTTTACATTTCCCAAGAGAAGAGAACATACCATGCCATGCAAGTCCAGGGGAGCATCAAGCTTTGATCAGGAGACAGAAGCAGAAATGAGAAAAAACCTAGACCAGAGCCTTTATTGGGTTTCTTCTACAGCAACGCAGGCCAGGCCAAACAGTTTAGTAATGGCTAGTTTGAATAACAAACAGACTTATATAAAGGAAAAAGAGTCTATGTTAGACAAGATTTGTTCAGACCTGAGTTATAGTGCTATTGGCTATGAGTTCTATGTTAATGAATCAACAATAATGTATGAAATAAGGTGCCTTTAAACAGAAACACACGTAAAACAAGGTTATGTATTGATTGGTTGAAAATGTTCTGACCAGAGGCTGGTAGGAAACTTACCCTCTCTTTCCCCAGGAGCCTTGATTTCAGTATTCATTAATTTAGTGTTTGTGGCAACATTATAAAACATAACAAGAATTGACTGTACAATTCTGGTGAGGATGCAGAGTAACTGGATCTCTCACACATTGCAGGTGGGAATGTTGAATGATCTAACAACTCTCAAAAATTTGGCAACTCTTCTTGCCAAGTTAAACATACATTTACCATACAAGCCAGTGATTGTACTTTGGGGTATTTACCCCCAGAGAAAGGAAAACTTACATGTACTCTTCAAAGGGTAGGTTTATGCCTTTTTGCTAAATTTGGGGCCTTTTTTCCCAGGTTCATGTTCCATTTCTTCGCCTTGTGGGACTCAAAGGATGTGAATGTTAGATCTTATGTTATGGTCTCACAAGTCCCAGAGGCTCAGTTCATTTTATTTCCTTCCTTTTTTGTCTCAATTGTTCAGACTGGATGTTTTCTATTGGTCTGTCTTCAACTTCATGGATTCCTTCCTATTTCATCTCACTTTTGCTTTTAATTCTATCCAGTGAGGTTTTTAATTTTGTTTTTATTTATTGTATTTTTCATTTCAAAAATTTCATTTGGTTCTTTGTATTTTTATTTTATTCCTCGGTTGATCTATTTTAACATTTGTTTCCAGAGCAGTTATAATTGCTTCCTGGAGCATTTTCATGATAGCCGCTCTAAAATTTGTAAACACCCCAACATCTGTGTCATCTCAGTTCTGGCATCGGTTAATCATA
Source organism: Sapajus apella (assembly GCF_009761245.1). NCBI lineage: Eukaryota > Metazoa > Chordata > Mammalia > Primates > Cebidae > Sapajus > Sapajus apella. The sequence continues at coordinate 19,873,266 of NW_022436963.1, forward strand.
TTTTTATATTATTTGAGATTGTCCTATTTCTTAATGAGTAGTTTGGGGCTGTATTCTAGATATTTTGAATACTATGTTGTCAGACTGATTCCTATGTAAAGCTATTTTGGCAGCTAGTCAAACTTTTAGGTTCAAAATGTACATCCAGCTCACTTTTGTGGGTCATGGTTCAAATGTCAATCTAGTTTATAAGTCTGCAGTTCTGCTGTTCTGGCTGGCCGCACTTGTGTACCAACCTAGATTACAGGAGTATACCCTATAGTCTCCTTAGCAATGGCTAGAGTGGGGAAGGCAGGGGCACTCATTACTGGAGGGTGGGAACAGAAGACAGGGTTTTATGCACTGACACAGCTGGGGAGGTAAAGTCATTTTCTTCCTGCAGAGGAAATGGATTTGCAATTCTGCTCACCAGCTCCAGAGAGCAAGGGTCCTTCATCAAATCTGTGGTGTCAGGAGAGGTGAGTAACAGGAAAGTGGAAGTCAGAGTTGACCTACAGGATCTACATAAGAAGTATACAGCCTTACGCATAGGGCAAGGAGATGGAAGAAAGAAAGGGTTCCACTCACAAACTCCACTGCTGCAAAACCTGTTGTGTTAGACAGGAGGTGTACTTTTTTTTCATGGTGTTTACCTCAAGAACAGACAGGTGTTTATTTAAGGTTTCTGGACTATTCTGTTGCATTTTCCCCAGTTCTTTGGGCGAGAGAAAACAGGCTTTTCTCGGGGGTATTTTTTTGTCTGCATCTAATGATATCGCTGAGTTTCAGGTTCCTCTAGTGCCCGATCTGTGATATACAGAAGATAGGAGAAAGAAAAGAAAACAAAACCCAGAGTCTCCTTGAGTTCCAGCATCCCAAGGCAGTCTGCTTTTCCTCCACATTTTGGAGCCCTCTTCTGGGTAACTTAGATAGTTTGTCCAGGGATTTTGGTTGTGATTAGGAGTAAAATAGAATGCACTTTGCTTAGAATTAGAGGTACTACCAATCCCTTTGGGATGGCTATTAAGGTTTTGTGATTTTTTGGTCCAATGAACAATTCTGTGATTCATATTCTTGCACATACCACTTGGCCCCTTAACTCCTAGAGATAAAATCCTACAGGTAGAAATCTTGACGTCTAGATATAATACACTGTTACAGCTCTTGATACACAATATGTATGATGTAACACCGTACCCCTGTAATTCTTGTTAAATACTAATCTTTCTGTTTAATATTGGCTAAGCTGATACATGAAAGACTGCAGTCTCAATTACTCATCAAGAACTGCAAACCTCGAGCCTTTTTCTGTTTCTTTTGTGAATTACTAATACCATTTGTTCACTTTTCTTTCTTCAGCTTTTAAGTTTTAGAATACATGGGCAGGATGTGCATGTTTGTTACATACATAAACATGTGCCATGGGGGTTTGCTGTACAGATCAACCCATCACCTAGGAATTAAGCCCAGCATCCATTAACTATTCTTCCTAATGCACTCCTTCTCACTGCCCTACCACCAACAGGCTCCAGTGTGTGTTGCTCACCTCATCCATGTGTTCTCATTGTTCAGCTACCACTTATATGTGAGAACATGCAGGATGTGATTTTTTATTCCTGTTAGTTTCCTTAGGATAAGATTTTCCAGTTCCATCCATGCCCCTGCAAAAACACATGATCCCATTCCTTTTATGACTGTATAGTATTTCATGGTGTATATGTACCACATTTTCTTTATTCAGTCTATCATTGATAACCATTTGGGTTGATTTCATATCTCTGCTATTGGAATAGTGCTGCAATGAACATATGCATGTGTGTATCTTTACAATCGAATGATTTATATTCCTTTGGGTATATACCCAGTAATAGGGTTGTTGAGTCAAGTGGCATTTCTGCATCTTGGTCTTTGAAGAATCAATATACTGTCTTTCACAATGATTGAACTAATTTGCACTCCCACTAACAGTGTAAAAATGTTTCTTTTTATCAACAACCTCATCAGTGTCTGTTGTTTCTTAACTTGTTAATAATTGTCATTCTCACTGCTGTGAGAGGGTATCTCATTGTGGTTTTGATTTCCATTTCTCTAGTGATCAGTGATATTGAGCATTTTTACTCATATGTTTGCTGTTGCATGAATGTCTTCTTTTGCGAAGTGTCTGTTTATGTCCTTTGCTCACTTTTTAATGAGGTTTCTTTTTTTTTCTTGTAAATTTAAGAGTTCCATGTAGACTTGGGATATTAGACATTTTTCAGATGGGTAGATAGCAAAAAAATTTTCCCATTCTGTAGATCATCTGTTCACTCTGATCCTTTTGCTATGCAAAGCTCTTTAGTTTAATTGGATCCTATTTGTTACTTTTTTCTTTTGTTGCTATGGTTTTTCTTTTTTTTTCCCCATTTATTGATTTTATTGCATTTTAGATTTTGGGGTACATGTGAAGAACATGCAAAATTGTTGCATAGGAACACACGTGGCAGTGTGATTTGCTGCCTTCCTCCCCATCACCTACATCTGGCATTTCTCCCCTTGCTATCTCTCCCCAGCTTCCCACCCCCCACCGTCCCTCCCCTATTTCCCCCCAACTGACCCCAGTGTGTAGTGCTCCCCTCCCTGTGTCCATGTGTTCTCATTGTTCAACACCCGCCTATGAGTGAGAACATGCGGTGTTTGATCTTCTGCTCTTCTGTCAGTTTGCTGAGAATGATGGTTTCCAGGTTCATCCATGTCCCTACAAAGGACCCAAACTCATCGTTTTTGATGGCTGCATAATATTCCATGGTGTATATGTGCCACATTTTCCCTGTCCAGTCTATCGTCGATGGGCATTTGGGTTGGTTCCAGGTCTTTGCTATTGTAAACAGTGCTGCAATGAATATTCGTGTGCACGTGTCCTTATAGTAGAACAATTTGTAATCCTTTGGATATATACCCAGTAATGGGATTGCTGGGTCAAATGGAATTTCTATTTCTATGTCCTTGAGGAATCGCCACACCGTCTTCCACAATGGTTGAACTAATTTACACTCCCACCAACAGTGCAAAAGTGTTCCTATTTCTCCACATCCTCTCCAGCATCTGTTGTCTCCATATTTTTTAATGATCGCCATTCTAACTGGCGTGAGATGGTATCTCAATGTAGTTTTGATTTGCATTTCTCTGATGACCAGTGATGATGAGCATTTTTTCATATGTTTGTTGGCCTCATGTATGTCTTCTTTTGTAAAGTGTCTGTTCATATCCTTTGCCCACTTTTGAATGGGCTTGTTAGTTTTTTTCTTGTAAATCTGTTTTAGTTCTTGGTAAATTTTGGATATCAGCCCTTTGTCAGATGGGTAAACTGCAAAAATTTTTTCCCAATCTGTTGGTTGCCGATTCACTCTAATGATTGTTTCTTTTGCTGTGCAGAAGCTGTGGAGTTTGCTTAGGTCCCATTTGTCTATTTTGGCTTTTGTTGTCAATGCTTTTGGTGTTTTGATCATGAAGTCCTTGCCTACACCTATGTCCTGAATGGTTTTGCCTAGATTTTCTTCTAGGGTTTTTATGGTGTTAGGTCTTATGTTTAAGTCTTTAATCCATCTGGAGTTAATTTTAGTGTCAGGTGTCAGGAAGGGGTCCAGTTTCTGCTTTCTGCACATGGCTAGCCAGCTTTCCCAACACCATTTATTGAACAGGGAATCCTTTCCCCATTGCTTGTTTTTGTCTGGTTTGTCAAAGATCAGGTGGTTGTAGATATGTTGTGTTGCCTCCGAGACCTCTGTTCTGTTCCATTGGTCTATATCTCTGTTTTGGTAGCAGTACCATGCTGTTTTGATTACTGTAGCCTTATAGGATAGTTTGAAGTCTGGTAGTGTGATGCCCCCCACTTTGTTCTTTTTGCTTAGAATTGACTTGGCTATGCGGGCTCTCTTTTGGTTCCATATGAAGTTTAAGGTGGTTTTTTCCAGTTCTGTGAAGAAGGTCATTGGTAGCTTGATGGGTATAGCATTGAATCTGTAAATTACTTTGGGCAGTATGGCCATTTTCACGAAATTGATTCTTCCTAACCATGAACATGGAATGTTTCTCCATCTGTTTGTGTCCTCTCTTATTTCGTTGAGCAGTGGCTTGTAGTTCTCCTTGAAGAGGTCCTTTACATTCCTTGTTAGTTGTATTCCTAGATATTTTATTCTCTTTGTAGCAATTGTGAATGGAAGTTTGTTCTTGATTTGGCTCTCTTTAAGTCTGTTATTGGTGTATAGGAATGCATGTGATTTTTGCACATTGATTTTGTATCCTGAGACTTTGCTGAACTTGCTTATGAGTTTCAGGAGGTTTGGGGCTGAGACGATGGGGTCTTCTAGATATACAATCATGTCGTCTGCAAATAGAGACAATTTGACTTCCTCCTTTCCTATTTGAATGCCCTTTATTTCTTTTTCTTGCCTGATTGCTCTGGCTAGAACTTCTAATACTATATTGAATAGCAGTGGTGAGAGAGGGCATCCTTGTCTGGTGCCACATTTCAAGGGGAATGCTTCCAGTTTTTGCCCATTCAGTATGATATTGGCTGTTGGTTTGTCATAAATAGCTTTTATTATTTTGAGATACGTTCCATCGATACCTAGCTTATTGAGTGTTTTTAGCATAAAGGGCTGTTGAATGTTGTCAAAGGCCTTCTCTGCATCAATTGAGATAATCATGTGGTTTTTGTCTTTGGTTCTGTTTATGTGGTGAATTACGTTTATAGACTTGCATATGTTGAACCAGTCTTGCATCCCCGGGATGAAGCCTACTTGATCATGGTGGATAAGCTTTTTGATGTGCTGTTGCAATCGGCTTGTCAGTATTTTATTGAAGATTTTTGCATCTATGTTCATCATGGATATTGGCCTGAAGTTTTCTTTTCTTGTTGAGTCTCTGCCGGGTTTTGGAATCAGGATGATGTTGGTGTCGTAAAATGATTTGGGAAGAATTCCCTCTTTTTGTATTGTTTGGAATAGTTTCAGAAGAAATGGTACCAGCTCCTCTTTGTATGTCTGGTAGAATTCAGCTGTGAACCCATCTGGACCTGGGCTTTTTTTGGGTGGTAAGCTCTTAATTGCTGCCTCAACTTCAGACCTTGTTATGGGTCTGTTCAGGGTTTCGGCTTCTTCCTGGTTTAGGCTTGGCAGGAGGCAAGTGTCCAGGAATTTATCCATTTCTTCCAGGTTTATTAGTTTGTGTGCATAGAGTTGTTTGTAATAATCTCTGATGATGGTTTGAATTTCTGTGGAATCTGTGGTGATATCCCCTTTATCGTTTTTTATTGCATCAATTTGGTTATTCTCTCTTTTCTTTTTTATTAATCTGGCTAGTGGTCTGTCTATTTTGTTGATCTTTTCAAAAAACCAGCTCCTGGATTTGATTTTCTGAAGGGTTTTTTGTGTCTCTATCTCCTTCAGTTCTGCTCTGATCTTAGCTATTTCTTGTCTTCTGCTAGACTTTGAGTTTTTTTGATCTTGCTCCTCTAGCTCTATCAGTTTTGACGATAGGGTGTCAATTTTTTATCTCTCCTTGCTTCTCATGTGGGCACTTATTGCTATATATTTTCCTCTAGGGACTGCTTTAAATGTGTCCCAGAGATTCTGGTATGTTGTGTCTTCATTCTCGTTGGTTTCGAAGAACATCTTTATTTCTGCCTTCATTTCATTGTTTACCCAGTCAACATTCAAGAGCAAGTTGTTCATTTTCCATGAAGCTGTGCAGTTCTGAGTTTGTTTTTGAATTCTGAGTTCTAACTTGATTGCACTGTGGTCTGAGAGACTGTTTGTTACGATTTCTGTTCTTTTGCATTTGCTGAGGAGTGATTTACTCCCAATTATGTGGTCAATTTTAGAGTAGGTGTGATGTGGTGCTGAGTAGAATGTATATTCTGTGGATTTGCGGTGGAGAGTTCTGTAAATGTCTATTAGGTTTGCTTGGTCCAGGTCTGAGTTCAAGTCCTGGATATCCTTGTTGATTTTCTGTCTGGTTGATCTGTCTAATGTTGACAATGGGGTGTTAAAATCTCCCACTATTATTGTGTGGGAGTCTAAGTCTCTTTGTAAGTCATTAAGAACTTGCCTTATGTATCTGGGTGCTCCTGTATTGGGTGCATATATATTTAGGATCGTTAGCTCTTCTTGTTGCATTGATCCTTTTACCATTATGTAATGTCCCTCTTTGTCTCTTATGATCTTTGTTGCTTTAAAGTCTAATTTATCAGAGATGAGAATTGCAACTCCTGCTTTTTTTTGCTCTCCATTTGCTTGGTAAATCTTCCTCCATCCCTTTATTTTGAGCCTTTGTGTATCCTTGCATGTGAGATGGGTTTCCTGGATACAGCACACAAATGGGTTTTGTCTTTTTATCCAATTTGCCAGTCTGTGTCTTTTGATTGGGGCATTTAGTCCATTTACATTTAGGGTTAATATTGATATGTGTGAATTTGATACTGCCATTTTGGTGCTACCTGGCTGTTTTGCCCTTTAGTTGAGCTGGTACTTGTTGTTCCTTTATATGTGTAGAGCCTCTTTCAGAAGCTCTTGTAAAGCTGGCCTGGTGGTGACGAAATCTCTGAGTACTTGCATGTTCCCAAAGGATTTTATTTTTCCTTCACTTATGAAGCTTAGTTTGGCTGGATAGGAGATTCTGGGTTGAAAGTTCTTTTCTTTAAGGATGTTGAATATTGGCCCGCACTCTCTTCTGGCTTGTAGGGTTTCTGCTGAGAGATCTGCTGTGAGTCTGATGGGCTTCCCTTTATGGGTAACCCGACCTTCCTCTCTGGCTGCCCTTAGTATTTTCTCCCTCATTTTGACCCTGGTGAATCTGACGATTATGTGCCTTGGGGTTGCTCTTCTTGACGAATATCTTTGTGGTGTTCTCTGTATTTCCTGGACTTGAATGTTTGCCTGCCTTGCTAGGTTGGGGAAGTTTTCCTGGATAATATCCTGAAGAGTATTTTCCAGCTTGGATTCATTCTCTTCATCGCATTCAGGTACGCCTATCAAACGTATATTAGGTCTTTTCACATAGTCCCACATTTCTTGGAGACTTTGTTCATTCCTTTTTACCCTTTTTTCTCCAGTCTTGCCTTCCCGTTTCATTTCATTGAGTTGATCTTCGACCTCTGATATCCTTTCTTCTGCTTGGTCAATTCAGCTGTTGATACTTGTGCATGCTTCACGAAGTTCTTGTGTTGCATTTTTCAGCTCCATCAATTCACTTATATTCCTTTCTATTTTGTCCATTCTTGTTAGCATTTCGTCAAATCTTTTTTCAATGTTCTTAGTTTCTTTGCATTTGGTTAGAACATGTTCTTTAAGTTCACAGAAGTTTCTTACTACCCACCTTCTGAAGTCTGATTCTGTCATTTCATCACACTCGTTCTCCATCCAACCTTGTTCCCTTGCTGGTGAGGAGTTGTGATCCCTTTTAGGAGGAGAGGTGTTCTGGTTTCGGGTGTTTTCATCCTTTTTGCGCTGGTTTCTTCCCATCTTTAAGGATTTATCCACCTCTCGACTTTGTGGTTGCTGGCTTTCAGATTGGGTCTCAAATCTTTCAGATTGACATTCTGTTTGTTGATGATGAGGTTATTTCTGTTTCTTGGTTTTCCTTCTGATAGTCTGGCCCCTCTGCTGTAGGTCTGCTGAGGTTCACTCCAGGCCCTGCTTGCCTGGGGTTCACCTGCAGCAGCTGCTGAACAGCAAGGGTTGTTACCAGTTTTCTTCTTCTGCTATCTTTGTCCCAGAAGGATACCCGCCTAGTGTCAATCTGATCTCTCTTTTATGAGGTGTCTTTTTGGATATATAGGGGTCAGGGAGCTGCTTGAGGAGACGGTCTCTTCTTTATAGGAGCTCAAATGGTGAGCTGCGAGCTCTGTTGTTGTTCATTCAGAGCTGCTGGACAGGTACTTTTAGGTCTGCTGCAGCAGAACTCATAAACTGCTTTTTGTTCCCAGGTGCTCTGTCCCAGGGATTTAGGGCTTTATTTATAAGTTTCCGTTATGCTGCCGCCTTCTTTTTTTTTTTTTTCCTTCAGACCTGCCCAGCCCAGCAAGGAGGCAGCCTAGTCACTGTCGGCCTATAGCAGCTTTGCTGAGCTGCTGTGGGCTCCACCCCGCTGACGAGTGAACTTCCCTGCAGTCCTGTTTATATGGGTGTAGTTAGAACTGCTTTGGCGATGGTGGCCCACCTCTGTTGGGGCGGAGTCTCTGCTGTGGCGGGTTGCCTTGGCAACGGCGGGCTGCCTCAGCAATGGCGGGTTGCCTTGGCAATGGCGGGCTGCCTCAGTAATGGTGGACGCCCCTCCCCCACAGAGCTGGACCATCCTGGGTTCAGCTGCGCTTGCTGTGAAACTCTCAATCCAGAGTTTCTGGTTGCTGTTCTTTTGTGGGGGTGGGGCCAGCCGAGCCTGATCGGCTGTCTCCCTGCCTCAGAGCCTTTTTTAAGTTGGTGCTCCAGTCGGCTGTTGAAGAGGCGCCGGGGTCTGTTTGTTTTTCCCTGCGGCCACTCGCTGCGCTGGCTTAAACAGCGGCACTGAGGTTTGTGGTGCTTTTTTTTTTTTTTTTTTTTTTGCCCTGGAATCTACTGTCCTGGTTCTCTGCTCAGTCCCCTTTTTGAACCAGCATATGGGCGACTTCCCGTGGCTCCAATCGCCAGCCAAAAGGGCCCCCAGACCGGTGTATTTTGTACGGAGAACCGCGGCTCCAGGGCGCTGACAAAGCAGCCGTGCGGGGCAAAGCAGCGGTGCCGGCCGGCACAGCCGCGCTGGCCGAAACAGCCACGCTGGCGACCGTGGAGCACCTCCGCCCGGGAATTTCCTAGTCTGTGGGCAATAAAAACGCAGCGTCCACTCACCCTCTGCGCTTTCACTGGGAGCTGCAATCCTGAGCTGTTCCTAAACGGCCATCTTGGATCCAAAAAAAAAAAACTTGTTGCTATTGTCTTTCATGTTTTCATCATGAAATCTTTGCCTGTGCCTATGACCTAAATGTTATTGCCTAAATTTTCTTTTAAAGTTTTTATAGTTTTGGGTTTTATGTTTAAGTCTTTAATCCATCATGGTTAACATTTGTATAAGGTGTAAGGAAGGGGTCCACTTTCAGTTTTCTGCATATGGCTAGTCAGTTCTCCCAGCATCATTTATTAAATGAGGAATCCTTTCCCCATTGCTTGTTTTTGTCAGGTTTGTCAAAAATAAGATGGTTGTAGGTGTGCAGTCTTATTTCTGAGTTCTCTATTCTGTTTGTCTATGTGTCTATATTCAACATACGCAAATCAATAATAGACATATATCACTTTGGTCTTTGTGTCTATTTTTGTACCAGTACCATGCAGTTTTGGTTACTGTAGCCTTGTAGTATAGTTTTAAATTGGGTAGCAAGATGCCTCCAGCTTCTTCTCCTCTCTCTCTCTTTCTCTCTCTCTCTTTCTTTCTTTCTTTCTTTCTTTCTTTCTTTCTTTCTTTCTTTCTTTCTTCCTTTCTTCCTTTCTTCCTTTCTTAGGATTGTCTTGGCTATGTGGGCTCTTATTGGTTCTGTATGAATTTTAAAACAGTTTATTCTAATTCTGTGAAAAATGTCAGTGGTAGTTAATGGGAATAGCATTGAATCGGTAAGTTACTTTAGACAGTATGACCATTTTCACAATATTGATTCTTCCTATCCATGAACACTAAATGTTTTTCCTTTTGTTTTTGTTCTCTCTGATTTCCTTGAGAGTGGTTTGTAGTTTTCCTTGAAGATTTCTTTCACTTCCCTTGTTAGTTTTATTCCTAGGTATTTTATTATTTTTGTGGCAGTTGTGGATGGGGATGCGAGTTCCTTCGTGATTTGCCTCTTTGCTTGCCTGTTGGTGGTGTATGCAAATGTTAGCAACTTTTGCACATTGATATTGTATATCAAAACTTTGCTAAAGTTGCTTATCAACTTAAGAATATTTTGAGCTGAGATTATGGGGTTTTCTAGATATAGGATCATGTCATCTGCAAACAGACATTTTGACTTCCTCTATTCCTGTTTGAATACCCATTGTTTCTTTCTCTTTCCTGGTTGCTCTGGCCAGAACTTCCAATACTGTGTCAAACAGGAGTGGTGAGAGAGGGCATCCTTGTCTTATGCTGGTTCTCAAGGAGAGTGCTTCCAGCTTTTTGTTCATTTAATGTAATGTTGGCTATGGGTTTGTTGTATATGGCTCTTATTATTTTCAGGTATGTTCCTTCAATACCTGGTTTATTGAGGGTTTTTAACATAAAGGGATGGTGAATTTTATCCAAGGTCTTTTGTGCATCTATTGAGATAATTATGTCATTTTTGCCTTTATCTCTGTTTATATGATGAATCACATTTATTGATTTGCATATGTTAAACCAACCTTGCATCCCAGGAATAAAGTCAATTTGATCATGCTGAATAAGTTTTTTGGTGTACTGCTAGATTTGGTTTGCAAATTTTTATTAAGGATTTTTGCATTGATGTTCATCAGGGATATTGGCTTGAAGTGTTTTTTTGTTGTTGTATCTCTTCCAGGTTTTGGTATCAGGATGATGCTGGCCTCATAAAATGAGTTAGGGAGGAGTCTCTCCATTTCAATTTTTTGGAATAATTTCAGGAGGAATGGTACCAGCTCTTCTTTGTACCTCTGGTAGAATTAGCTGTAAATCTGTCTGGTTCTAGGCTGTTTTTTGGTTGGTAGGCTATTTATTACTACCTCAGTTTCAGAACTTTTTATTTGTCTATTTAGGGATCATATCTCTTCATGGCTCAGTTTTAGGAGGGTGAATGTGTCCAGAAATTTATACATTTTTTCTAGATTTTTTAGTTTATGTGCATAGAGGTGTTCATAGTATTCTCTGATGGTTATCTGTATTTTTGTGTGGTCAATAGTGATATCCTCCTTATCATTTCTGATAGTCTCTTTGATCCTTCCCTGTTTTTTTCTTTATTAATCTAGCAGTCTATTTTATTTTTTCAAAAACCAGCTCCTGGATTCATTAATTTTTATTTTTTGAAGAGTTTTTCATGTACCTGTCTCATTCAGTTCCATTCTGATCTTGGTTATTTCTTGTCTTCTGCTCTTTTTGCGTTTTGTTTGCTCTTGGTTCTCTTGTTCTTTTAGTTGTGATGTTAGGGTGTCAATTTGAAATCTTTCTAGCTTTTTGGTGTGTGCATTTTGTGCTGTGAATTGCCCTCTTAACACTGCTTTAGCTGCATTCCAGAGAGACTAGTACATTGTCTCTTTGTTCTCATTGGTTTCAAAGAACTCCTGGATTTTTGTCTTAATTTTATTATTTACCCAGGAGTTATTCAGGAGCAGTTTGTTCAATTTCCATGTAGTCATGTGGTTTTGAATGAGTTTCGAAACCTTAACTTTTAAGTAAATTGTGCTGTGTGGTCTGAGAGACTGTTTGTTATGATTTCGGTTCTTTTGCATTTGCGGAGGAGTGTTTTAGTTCTGATTATGTGATCCATTTTAGAGTAATGAGAAGAGTGTCTGGGGGTGGAGAGTTCTTATCAGGTCTGCTTGATCTAAAGCTGAGTTCAGGTCCTGAATATCTGTTAATTTTCTTTTCTTGGTCTAACATTGTCAGTGGGTGTCAAAATCTCCCACTACTTTCATGTGGGGGTCTAAGTCTCTTTAAAGATCTCTAAAAATTGTTTTATGAATCTTGGTCCTCCTGTATTGGGTGCATATATATTTAGGATAGTTCATTTTTCTTGTTGAATTAAACCCTGTACCATTATAATAATGCCCTCCTTGTCTTTTTTTATCTTTGTCAGTTTAAAGTCTGTTTTACTAGAAACTATAATTTTAACTCCTGCATTTTTCTGTTTACCATTTGCTTGGTGAATTTTCCTCCATTCCTTTATTTTGGGCCTATGTGTGTCTGCACCTAAGATGAGTCTCTTGAAGACAGCATACCGATGGAACTTGACTCTTTATCCAGCTTCCCATTCTGTGTCTTTTACTTGGATCATTTAGCTTATTTATATTTAAGGTCCATATTGTTATGTGTGACTTTGATCCTGTCACCATGATGCTAGCTGATTAATTTGCAGACTTGTTTATGTGGTTGCTTCATAGTGTCACTGCTCTGTGTACTTTAGTATGCTTTTTAAGTGGATGGTAATGGATTTTTATTTCAATATTTAGCACTTCCTTCAGGAGCTCTTGCAAGGCAGGCCTGCTGGTAACATATTCCCTTAGCATTTGCTTGTCTGAAAAGAATCTTATTTCTTCTTCACTTATGAAGGCTGGATATGAAATTCTGGGTTGGAAATCCTTTTCTTTAAGAAGGTTGAAGATTAGCCCACAATCTCTTCTAACTTGCAGGGTTTCTGCCAGGATGCCCACTGTTAGTCTGATGGGTTTCCCTTTGTAGTTAATCCTAACCTTTCTCTCTGGCTTCCCTTAACATTTATTTCCTTCATTTTGACCTTGGAGAATCTGATGATTATCTGTCTTGGGGTTGATCTCATTGAGTATCTTGCTGGGGTTCTCTGAATTTCCTGAATTTGAATGTTGACCTCTCTTGCTAGGTTGGGAAGTTTTTGATCATATCCTGAAGTATGTTTTCCAACTTGGTCCCATTTTCCCCATCTCTTTTCATGTACCCCAGTCATAGGTTCAGTCTTTTTACATACTCTCATATTTTCATAGCAGTTTTATTCATTCTTTTTCATTCTTTTTTCTCTATTCTTGTCTGCCTGTCTTATTTCAGAAAGGTAGTCTTCAAGCTATGAGATTCTTTCCTCCACCTGCTGTATTCAGCTATCGAGAGTTGTAGTTGCATTGTGAAGTTCTTGTGTTGTGTTTTTCAGCTCCATCAGGTCTTTTATGCTTCTCTCTAAACTGGCTATTCTGGTTATCAGCTCCTGTATGTTTTATGATGATTCTTAGCTTTTTTGCATTGGATTACAACATGCTCCTTTAGCTCAGTGAATTTCATTATTACCTGCCTCCTTAAGCCTACTTCTGTCAATTCATCCATTTCAGCAGCCTCAGCCCTGTTCTGTGCCCTTGATGGAGAGGTGTTGTGATCATTTGGAGGAAAAGAGGCACTCTGTCTTTTTGAGTTTTCACAATTTTTGCATTCTTTCTCATCTTTGTGAGGTAATTGACCTTCGATCTTTGAGGTTGCTGAATTTTGAACAGGGTTTTGTGGAGTCTTTTTGTTAATGTGGTTGTTGCTTTCTGTTTTGTTGTTTTAACAGTAAGACCACTCTTCTGTTGGGCTGCTGCAGTTTGCTGAGGGTTCACTCCAGATCATAGTTACCCTGGTCCCTCCCATACCTGGAGGTATCACCAGTGAAGGCTGTGAAACAGCAAAGATGTCAACATGTTCCTTCCTCTGGGAGCCTCCTCCCAGGGGGGCACTGACCTGATGCCAGCCAGAACATTCTTGTAGGAGGTGCTGGAGACCCCTGTTGGGATGTCCCATGCAGATAGAAGAACTGGGATAAGAGACTCACTTAAAGAAGCAGTCTGACTGCTCCTTGGCAGAGCAAGTGCATTGCACTGACCATCTGGCCTCTCCAGAGACAGGAGCCTGGAAAGATTAAGTCTGCTAACTGCAGAGACAGTAGGGGCCCCTCTCTCCTGGGAGGGGTAGCACCAGGGAAAGATCAGAGTTTTGTCCCTAGAAACCTGGCTGCAGTTGCTGAAATTCCCACAGGGTAGCACCTCCCAGTGAGGAGGGATGGATTGGTGTCCCACTTAAAGAAGCAGACTGCCACAATTAGGCACAGTAGCTGTGCTGTGTTGTGGGGAATTCCTCCTGGTTCCCAGCACTGGCAGGCTACAGCAGCCAACTGGAACAGCAGATATGGCAGCTGCCCCTCCCCCTGGGAACTCAGTTCATCTCAGGCCATTTCCAGCCTGCTGCTGCTGGCTGGCTGGAATTCCAGTCCACTGGGTCTTAACTTGTGAGGTACCATGGTTGTGGGGCCCACAGAATGAGGCTACTTGGCTCCCTGGATTCAGCCCCTTTCCTAGGGAATGCACAGGATCTCCTGCCTTGCTGGAATTACTGGAACTGGAGTATGCAAAACTCCCAGGTTTCCCTAAATGCCCCAGTAAGCAGGTGGGCAGCCACTCCACCAAGACTCTGCATAACTCTGTGCTTTGGACCCAAGGTCCTGGTGATGTGGGCTCGTGAAAGGATCTCCTGATCTACTGGTTGCAAAGATCCATGGGAAAAGCATGGTTTCCCAGAAAGAGTCACACACTTACTAACCACTTCCTTTAACTGGGGGTGGTAGTTCCCCTGGCTCTGTGCCACTCATGGGTGGACCATTACCTCACCCTGCTTTTCCTCACTCTCCGTGGGTTTAGTCATCCTCCTAGCCAGTCCCAATGTGAGAACCTAGATACCTCAGGTGCAGAATTCACTCAGCATTTTGTGAGTGCTGTGGATTGCAGTTGCTTCTAATTGGCCATCTTGGCCCCTCTTCAGTTCACTTTTCTATTGAGATGTTCATCTTTTTCTTACTGGTTTGTAAAAGTTTTGTATATATCAGTATTTTGTCTGCCATGTGAGCTATAAATACTGTTTCCAGTTTGAGTTTAGTTTGGTTTATGTGGTTGTGTCATGTGCAAAGTTTTGTTTTTTTATGTAGTCAGATCAGTTTTTACAAATATTTGCCTATTGGGCAGATCTTCCTTCCAAGCCCTATTCTGAACCCAAATAGTTCCCTACTCTCTTCTGCCCCCTTTTTGCATTTGAGATGTCAGGAGGGAAGAGAAAAACCAACATAGCTCGTTTTAAAGAAGAGGAATGGAGTAACAAATAAGAAAAGTCTTTAAGATTACTCTTTTTCCTAATCTTTTTTGTAAAGTAAAAGCCCTCCAAAAACCCATGCAAATCCCTCACTACTTGGCTCACTCTGACCTAGGCCAAATGTGTTCATGCCAAATCAGAGCCATCTGCACTGATTTTCTGCAGGCAAAATCCCTTTCCCTTGGGAATGAGACACAGCATCTTTCAAAGATTCCTTCCCCAGTCCCCACTCCTTGTCTGCGCTCTAGTAGTGAATCAGGAAAGACAGTGATTGAAAAAGCACATGGCAGCATCAACTGACTTTGACAGTTTCAAGAGTTTGTCACTAACTTTGTCAAGCTGAAACCTAGTAATTTTACCTTAGTTTCTTCACTGTAGTATTCAGAATCAGTTTCAGTCTTCTATCAGATATATAGCACTCATAAATATTTAAATATTCCGAAGTATTGTCCTGATTCCTATTTCAACCCATCCCCCACTGAGCTGAGCTAAACATTCCAACTCTATTGACTTGTGTGTGAGAAACTATGGATTATTTTTTGTTTTCTTTTCAGTTATTGCAATGGTAAAATAGCAAGGGCATGATTTTATTTTCTGTGTTATCTGTGAATGGCCTATACAACACTGAGCACTGAACTTAATATATGTAGCAAAGCAATGGTGAAGCTGAAATTCAAAGAGAAGGCAGAGAAGTTCAGAGACCCAACTGAACTGCTGAGAATAGTATTTCAGACTTGGAAGTAGAAGACTAAACTTTATTTGCTTACTTCCATCTCTTGATCATTAATTACAGTTATTCAACTAATAATTCGGTGTCCTGAACTATTTTGATAAGTTCTCATTAAGAGAATCAAAGCTGATAATTAAGGGATGAGTCAGAAACCTCATCCACAGAGAGCAAGGGCCCAAATGAAGAACATAAAATGTGCATCATGTTACATTCCTAACATGTAAGTGGACTATGAAGACTGATAGCACTGAATAGGAGAGAGATGAAAGTATGAGCTTTCAGAGTCCTGCTTTCTTCATAGCCAAAAATCAATACTACAAAGATGCCCAACATGCATCAGTAACTGTTCATCAATTATTCACTGGGCTTTTTGGTTCCAAGTTCTGTTTACAAGATTACTTTGTAACTTGAAATGATTGTTTCCTTTCCTATGGCTGCTGAATGGGGCTTGAGTTTTTTGCAAGATGAACCTGAAAGAACTGGTGTGTGGGTGTGTGTCTATCTGGCTGGCATCTGTTGTCTCATGTTTCAGATTCAATCGGGATAACCCGTATTTTGCATCTTTCCGGTGGTGCTCTCATGTCCACCAGATAGGTATTACAGGCCAAGGCATTTACCTGTCCATGAAGAAAGCACAAGGGTTTCCAACATTGTGCCAAACTCACAGCTAAGGGCAATAGGAAGCAATGATTCTTGAGTGTTCTTTGAGTTCGTCCTTTCTTTACTTTCCCAAGTTCTCAATAACTTGGAAACAAGAAAAAAACACTAAAAGATCTAGTCTTATTTGTTCCCAATTTTCTATCAGCTGCATGCACTTAAACCTTAAGCCCACTTTTCAGTGAAGACTTTTTGGTTTCTTTTGGCATGAAGTGACTAGTTGGACTACAAGTTATTCATAAATGGTGCACAACTTTATTAGGAGCTTATTACAGTCCATGGGCATTTGTAAATTCAACCAATTGTGGATCAAAAATACTCGAGGGGAAATAAAGGTGGCTGTGTCTATACTGAACATGTACAGACCTTTTTTCCTGTCATTATTCCCTAAATACAGTATAATGACCATTTATATAGCATGTGCATTGTATTCGGTATTATAAGTAACCTAGAGATGTCTTAAAGTTTATGGGAGGATGTACATAGGTTATATGAAAATACTATGCCAGTTTGTTCAGGCTAGACTGCTTTACTAAATGGTGAAGTTCGTCATCAGACTAGCATTGGATTTATCCTTGGTCAGTGGGTCCCTAATAGTGCACAAAGAATTTTGTACAGAAGCATTTTCCAATTTATCTGTGAAATAGGCATTTTTGGTATGGTGTTTCCATTGCCACTTTCAAGAGTTAATGCTCAATCTTGTATACATACCAACAGGTTCTTGCAAAAATTCAAATAAAAGAAGCTGTCCACGTAGTGATGGTGGTAGATGAGGGAGTATATATAGACCCATAAAAGGGACAGTTTCTCCTCTGCATCCAACAGGGTCGATGTGAGAGAACATAGGCTCAATGTTGCCACATCTGTATACTTAAGCAACCTTGGAAATCCACATAACATATGCTAGATTGTATCTGCTCTTACAATCAAGTACAGGCTTATCTGCTCACCACTTGTAAAACCAATAACAAGATGAAGCGAAGTGAAAGGAAAGTGATTTTATGTCCAGAGCTAGCAGTGAGGAAACAGCCAGCTCACGCTTTCCAGAGCTGCCTCAAGCTTTAGGCTGTGGAGAAAGGCTTAAAGAGGCTGCCATTTTCCCCAATGGACCACTGATTCCCTGGAAGTGGTTTACTCGCCAGGGATGTACCTTAAGGTGAAGTAGTGTCATTGTTACTTGATCTTATTTGGGGTACAAGATCAGACACATGGGCTAAAAAATTAAGTTACTGTTCCATGTACCATAAAATCGCCTTAGATATATTTTAACTCAATACTAAATGAGTGTGCCTAAGGTTGGTGGTAAATAAGCTTGGGAGAAGAAATGGAGCCACTCAAATACATGTGGCAACTTTACTATATAGTTCACATCCCCAAAGTTAAATGTTATTTTTAAAGTTATTTTTAAAAGGAGTTTTTCACATTTAAAATGTGCAAGCCTAGGTAGAATGTTAACAGTCTTAAGGCATATATAACCACAAAAACATGTATGCCATAAGCAGGATGAATTTTTTTACTTATTCATATGATCATAACAAATTTAGTAAGCATCTAGGCAAAAATTTAGCAAACAAATCATTCCTTCTGCAAGAATAAAATCAGGTAACTGTTATGCTATAAACGACATTGAAGTATTGATTTACTTTCCCCCCAAAATGTGAAAGGACAGGGATAATTAATTAACTTGGTGCAGAAACTATGTTTTTGGCATTTCTTAATATACAAAATTCACCCCATACTTTTGTAGTATTTTAATAATATTATACATTTAAAATCTGGCTTAGTCGTTCTTCATCTGTTTCATACGTTTCTGCATGACAGCATCTGTGAATATGTGGAGACATGTCTGCTGAAAAATCATTAAGCCATTCAAGACTCAGGTTTTAAAGAAATAAGATGGCTAACAAGTAGGGAAACAGCTAAGTTAAGAACAACTCATTTACTGTCTAAAATTTCAGCACTGAAAGACTCCTCTTCGGGAGGTAACAAAATATTTTCATAGAATTGGCATAAATTTGATCTAAGAAATCACCCTTGATCTAAATTTAGATTGTTTTATATTTTAAATGATTTATCTTCATGACTACACAAAAGCCATAAAAACTTCAACACATTTTATAAATATGTTCTGATAGAGCTTTGGTTATAAAATATTGGAATTGATATGCTTCCTTAGCACTCAGTAAAATGGTGCATTGAAGTTAAAACACTCTCATTTTATCTCTGCTAACCTGACAATGGAAAGCAAAATGCAAAAAAATTGTCAAAAGTAAAAAATACAATGCACACACAACATTCCAACTATGTCCTTCTATTGTCAAGGGTTTATAAAATAAATGTTCTTTTTACCAGTTAATCACTTGATCTCTACCAGTAGTTTTCTTCGCCAATTAATCTACATCTGCAAATATATTTGCTAAAAATCTTTTATTTAGACCCCTTTAAAACCACTTAATACAAAAGCAAAAGGAAAAGTCAAAAGAGGAACAGAACAGGATCTTTTGAAACATACATCCAAGTTCTTTTGTAAAGGTAGAAAGAAAGTACAAATGAAAGTAAAGACCGAAGGTGTTCGTAGTCGTGATGTATTTTGAAAACTGTGATTTGCTCTTCTAGGATTTTGGAGGTATGTTCGTTGGGAATCCAGATAGGATGTCAAATGAATGGTGGCTTGCAGTTAAATTCAATGAAATAAAATCACAAAGCAGAGAGGGCTGGGCCAGTTAAGTGAATGCCACTTCTCACAGCACACATATACAAATATGAAGTTGCTGAAATCCAAGACAATTTTCTGCAAAGTGGCCAGGATGGGAATTTCAGCAAATGAGATCTGCATCCTGCTGCCCCTCCAGGAATGAAGCACACCTCTCTCTTTGCTACCGTGTTACCTAAAACAAATCAAATAAGGGAACATTGAACACTCCATACCCACCAAAATAACCATTTCCTCCCCCAGGAACAATAAGGTCCTGACTGAATAGTTTATCAATTTGTACATTTGTGTGTAACCAACCTCACCAAATCAACTGTTCAAATTCTGCTTTGCAGCCTACAAACAAGAAATTTAAAGAATACATACACAAAGGCTTCCATAACAGGGATTATGCAGTCTGGCTTTGTATTTGTGAGGTTATAAAAATCCCATTTGATTAAGTACACTCATCACCCATCAATTCATACATGCTGAACATGCTTTGTTAATGGCACTAAAATTTTTTCAAATAAATGGCTGATTAAAATCAGTCATGTCAAGATAAAAATGTTCCCTTTGTTATTTTTTTAATGCAGTTAACTTTCACTTTTTAAAATAGATTATTTTATAAAACTACTGTATCATTTAAAATGGTAGTGGCTGCATTTTTCCTTTTTAAACATTCAGGCTCATTACTTATGATCTAAGAAAATAGAACAGTATTTCTATAGTTGATTCGTCGTGTAAGAAATTTTACGTGTTAGTCAATATACCAGCTTAGGTGAGGGAAAAAAGCATAAGACTTTTTAACATGCCTGTATCACAAAAACATTTTTTCAAAGCAAATTATTTGATAATATAGTTACCCTACCTGTGCTTTATATTCAATCAGCTATTTATGCAAACCTTAGCCTTGCTATTATCTGACATACGGCCTTTATGTATTCAACAGTATTTCTGCCCTTTTGTTTCTGCTAGATAACTACAGCAAATGAAACAAAATCCCCGCCCTCATGGAGTTTACCTTCTAGCACAGAAACTGGAAAACTTTTACTAGAAAGGACTAAATATGGTAAACGTTTTCAGTTTTACAGGCCATATAGTCACTGTAGCAGTCATATTAATACTCGATATGAAATAAAGGCACTCTGCCTTTATTTCATTCACAAAAGCAGCCATAGACAATAAATAAATGAATGGCATTGCTTTGTTCCAGACTTAATATATAGATGGTGACATTTGAATTTCATATCTGTATGTATTCTGAAAAAGTCTCCTTTTGATTTTTTCCATCCACTTAAACATGTAAAACCCAGTCTTAACTCATGAGCCATACAAAACCAGGCCCAGGGCTGGATTTGGCCTTGAAGCCACAGTTTTCTCATCCCTATTCTAGAGGAAGAAGTTGGACAAACAGGTACATATTAACAATATGGGCTATGGAGAAAAGTAAGGTAGTATAAAGGGGAAAGGCTGGCTGGGGCAGGGAGGGTAGAGGACTGCTCTTCTATACATTATGTCAGGGAAGGTTGAAGGAAGTGAGGGAGGCCTGACTCACTGGGAAGAGAGGAAGAAGTAAATACAAAGACTTTGGCCTTTCTCTGACTGAGGATCAAGGAAGAGATGAGGAATGCGTGACAGGACTGTCAACTTAAAGGGTTGTGACAAATAAGATAAAGATGTAAGAAAAAGAGGAGTTAAGGACAATTCCAAGATCTTTGTGGCTTGAGCAACTGAATGATGGAGCTAGCCATGTTCTGTGTTGGGGTAGATTGTCTCTCTTTGCCTTAGTTTCTTCATCTCCAAAATACAGATAATAGTACCTGCCCCCTTCAGTTGTAGCAAAGAGTGAATAAAGTACGTGACTTGAATGACACAACCCAGTGGTTAACACATGGTTCGTACTCAGGGAATGGTGGCTATTGTAATGTTAGCTCTTTTGATATCTCTCAATCTATATGCAGGATGTAATTGTCAAAAGCATCTTCTTTGAGACAACTCATTCCCCATGCCCAGCTCATTGTGGACAACTTTACCTGAAGTTGGATGATAAAACTCTGTTTTATTTTCCTTTAAAATTTTTATTGTACTGATTACATGTGGAAGATTCATTGCTGCTTCTGAATTGTAATGGATACAGGGGTACTAAGATGCCAATATTAGCTGTACTCCCTTTCATCAGGGTACCTTGAGCACTTCAAGTCTGACTACAGAGATCAGGGAGGACAAAACTTCAGGGTAAAGGAGTCATCTGAGCTGGACATTAAAAGACAAGTGGAATTTCAGAAGGGGAAGTGGAAGAAGGAGGAACCAACGGTATGGGGAAGTATGTGGCCTATACAATGATTGGCAGTGAAGGCCCATGTAAGATGCCTATAATCTGTATTTTGCATAAGTTTCCAATGGGGATCCATTGATGGTCTTTCAACAGGGAGGGAACCTGGGCAGAGAGTTTCTCCTTGTTGCAGAGAAAGCAGGGCATAAGTCAATTAAAGGTGAGAACAGGTAGAGAGCTCAGTTGGACTAATGGTTCCCTCATACTGCCTGTTCATCACAATCACCCTAAGAACAACTATTTTTAAAAAGCAGAGTTTTCTAAGCCCTATCCCAGACTTACTATACCAGAATATCCTAGAGGTAGAGTTCAAAACTGTGTTTTTGTTTTTTTTTTACACGTTTTCATGATATCATTATGTTATTATGATACTAACAATGGTCTATAGTGATGGCCCAAGAGACAGGCAGATTAGAGAACCATTTGAGGAAAATACTTGGAAGGTGCTGAAGCCAAGACTGTTGCTTCAATTCTGTGGAAATTTTCCAATATGAAATACTGGAAATATCTAGACAATAGAAACTTTCAAGTAGGAAGTTTGCAAACAGCTATTGAAAAAAATATACTGTTCTCTAAAGCAGTTTTTCAACCTCCATACATTGACATTTGGGGCCAAATAATTGTTGTAGAGGCTATCTGTGCTTTGTAGGATGTTTAGCAGCATCCCTGGCTTCTACCCACAAGATGTCAGTAGCATCCTTGCAAAGTGTGATGGCCAGAAATATCCGAGACACTACTCAGAGGCAAAAAAAACTGCCTCTGGTTGAGAACTACTTTAAAGACATAGCTTTTCACCCTTAGTAGACTATTCAAAAATAAAAACATTAAAAAATCTAAAATATCTCAAGATTCAAAGTGATTTGCTTCTACTCACAAATAAATTCTGGCCAATGCTTGGCTTTGATGCTAAGAAGACATCATATACTTGTTAGAATACTTAACAATGGCAACCCCAAACAGTAAGGAACTCTTTAGCACACATAATGCAGCAAAACCCAGATTCAATGAAGGAAAAAAAAAATTAAGGCCGGTCCACAGACAGAGTTATATTCTCCCACAAGAGGCAGTAGCCGTATCCTCTCTAAACTCAATGCCACTATTTTATACCTGGAAAAGATGACCAGTTAGGGAATTATCCTCTCCCCTATTTTCATGTCTTCATCTAAAGCTATTAATACTCAAATTCACTGTCAACTATTTTCATTTTTGCATTTAAATGGAAAATTCTGACATAGCTGGCTTATTGCAGACCATCTTACTTTAGCCTTTCTATGTTTTGATGCTGCTATGCATGAACTGTTTAAAGAATACGGAAACTATTTTGTTATATAGTTTAGTTAACACATCCTCTAGGAAGGCAATTGCTCTGCATTTATAGGACCTGTGTCTCACCTGTGGTGTAAGGTCAGTAACAATTTTAGGAAAAGGATACTAGGTACTACTGGAATCTAGTCACAGATCCACAAATGAATTTACTCTATGTGCATAAGATCGATAAAAGACATAAAATGTTTTATGCAGTTTAAGTCACACTGACTCGGATTAATAAAGGAAACAAAGTTTTATGACTTCAAGATTATTCTCAAGTGACATATCACTAAAAAAGCAGACCAAGTAGTATGATGGCTTGGGGAACTGTATTATCTTTCTACAACTTTTCAAAGTGCTAAATGAAATGTCACTACCGTTGAGGATTTAGCTAGAGCAAACTTACATTCCCAGCACAGAGCCAAAGTGCCCCTAAAGGTTTGCTTCCTGCAAATGCTTTCTCTAACTACACATAAATAGAGAGCCATTCCACCAAGAGAACTACAGTTGGCTTCTGCTTATGATCTTGTTTTATATTTATATATAAAAATCAATACAAACATAATCTTCCAAAATGTTATTCCTTAGCCTACAAGAAATATGATGAAAGAAAATTTTTATCCCTGACAGATGTAATACCCTAATTCACGGGTTACTCCAGGATTTTTACTTAGGAAGGAATTAGGAAAAAATAGCTGAATTTATAAATACTGCAATACTATGTTTTTTTGCTTTAAATAAAGGGAAAGATAGGGAAATTATCTTAAGGCAGGGTTTGCTGAGCAAGCACCCTGGGTTTATGTAAGTTTATTTAGAATGGCTTAGAACGATGGGAGGGTTGACCTCCTTGCACCACCAATAAATGACTCTATGGACATTGCTGCCCTGGATATAAAAGAAGATATCACATCCTCATCCCAGTATCACTAACAAGGATAAGTTAGTTGATAATCACAATTAGTGTTGAAAATGGTCTTGATTTTGACATTCTGGTTTTACACAGAGAATCAACTGACAACTATTCCATTGATAATCTGGGGTATAATATCAGCTAAAGTTTCCATTTAACTTAAAATATATTGTACTATCATCCATTCTAATATTTTGTTTTAGATTTAATATCTTTCTATTTTAATATATTTTAAAAAGTCATATTTAATGTAATATTTCATGTTCACACTTAGAAGGAAAACTGGCCTGCTTTTGACTTCCATGGCTGAGGATGAATTACTAAACACTTAAGAGTTCTCAAAGTATTCATAAAGGGGATACATAAGAAAGGCAAGAAGCCATTCACTGTATGTACTTCCTAAGGGGTCAAAGCTCAGTGGCAACCAGAAAGAGTCACTCCACTCCAGTATGTCTAACTCTAATGATCTTACAATGACCTTGGTCATGTTGGTTTTCATTCAAGAAATAGTTCCCAAGGCAGTCAGCTGGCTCTGGGACTAGCTGGTAGAAAGGGACTTTCCTTTCTTCCAGGGAAAGCAAAAAAAAAAAAAAAAAAAAAAAGCCAGGGCCCAACATGAAAGCTCTCCCACTAGATGAAAGCTCTAGGTATTAAGCAAAATAAGCACAGCAATCTATGTAAAATGTAACCAGAGTAAATGCTCAGAGATAGAGGGAGCAGGATTTCAATCAGTAAAGGAGTCCCTGAAAAGATTATGATTAACTAGAAAAGAAAGGAGGGAAACATATTCTATGAAGAGAGAAGGAGCAGCCAGTGCAAAAGGACCAGGAGATAAGAAGGACTGACAAAAGTCCAGGGTGTTTAGAGCAGCCAGAAGGAAGGGGAAGTGGTTTGCCATGTTACTCATTAAGCACCAGGCAGAGGCTAGTGGACCAGTCACCAGAGGGAGCCAGTGGAATATTTCGAGGTAGACTAGCTTAGAGGATGTGCATTTTACAAAATTACTGTAGTCACTGTATGGAGACCAGCCTAGAAGGCAGCAACCTAGCAGTCCAGATGCATCTTCATATGAAAGGGCAGATGGGACAAGAGGACTAAGCACAGTGTGGAAGAATCATGGAAAAGTTGGGTAGTAAAAACATAAGGACAAAGTAACCAACTGAACATGGGAAGATAAGGGGAAGAAGGTAGGTTTCTGGCTGCAGAGCTGGGTAGACAATGGCATTCTTCAGAGATGGTGAGAATTAAAAATAATACTATTTGGGGTGAAAAGTGTTGGCTTCTAAGTGTTGAATAAGAATTTCCAACCATTAAATCTCCTTTAAAGCAGTGGGTATTTCTACTTCAGTAAATCATCTGGATATGGATTCTTGCCATGGTGTTTTGATACATTGCCCTGTCAACTCTGAAGCTTGTACTTTAAATCGGGCTTGTGAAGAAGTTGAAATGAATTTAGTGGCACTGCCTAAAATAATGAATTCTCCCACCAAATCACTGCTCTATAAAATCTGACACACAGGATGATGCTGGGAAATGGGCTTTTCAAAAAGGCCCAAGCAGATTTTTCAGCACATAATGATGTTCTCTTGATGGCAGAATAAAATCAAGGGGAGGAAGCCCCATAGTTGACAAGTTGTAAATGGTAGTTGAATTTTGTCTATACTTGCCTTCGTAGTTTTGACTTTATTGCCACTGCTACAGGACCAACCTGAGTAATCTGGCAGCACTTTACAATCCTCTCCTTCCAAACAGGGATTCATGTGACACCACCATTTCTGAATCACGATGGAAGCTGAAAAACAAAGGCCACATAATATTTGTGACAGAGTTTCTTCCTCCAAAGATGGAAAAAATAAACCTCAGTACAAATTAGTACACTGACTTCAAAGATTGGTATTAAGAATAAATTTACTGTTAGTAAATTTAAGGAACCCAATCAGGCATATACTCTACAATATAAAATATTTCATTTATTAAAATATTTAAAAGCAACAGATGTTGGTGACGATGCAGAGAAAAGGGAACCCTTATACACTGTTGTGTGTATAAGGGTGTGAAGATTAATTAGTACAACCTCTATGGAAAACAGTATGGAGATTTCTCAAAGAACTAAAAATCAAACAACCATTCAATCCAGCAATCCCACCACTTGTTATCTACCCAAAGGAAAAGCCACTGTTATATGAAAAAGACACCTGCACTCATATGTTTATCACAGCACTAGTAACAATAAATAGCAAAGTCATAGGATCAACATGTGTCCATCAGTGGAGGACTGGATAAAGAAAATGCGGTATAGACACGCTATCAAATACTCCTTAGCCACAGAAGATAATGAAATCATGTCTTTTACAGCAACATGGATGGAACTGGAGGTGATTCTTAAGTGAAATAACCTAGAAACAGAAAGTCAAATACTGCATGTTCTCACCTATAAATGGGAGCTGAATAATGCATACACAGAGACGTAGAGTCGTGGAACAATAGACATTGGAGACTTGGAAGGGTGGGAAGGACAAGAAGTTGCTTAAGGGATACAAGGTACACTATTTGGGTGATGGCTACATGAAAAGCCCTGACTTTACCACTATGAACCCTTAAATTTATACAAATAAAAAATAGTTCACTTTTGCAGTGGACTGCCCAATTATAAAATTTAGCTACTGAGATCTCAGGCTTTGTGGTGGGCCTGCCAGGGTTTGAATCTGTGCCATTGTCTAGATTAGACTAGTTCTCAGACTTCTCTTAGTGTCAGTTTCTTCATTTGAAAAGTAGATCCTCATCCCAGGATAGTAAGAGGGTAAAGTTAATCCATGTGTGAAAGTCCTTGCTGACTTTCAGCCAGTCACAGTCGTTTCCGAAAATGTCAGCTATTATTATGGTCATCATCTTTCATTGCAGGTTACTATGGTATTGCAACTGGTTCTTACGTTTGATGCTGTTAATGGCAAAGACTGAAAGCACTAACAATTCACATCATACATGGTGTTGATCTCTCCATGCCATTCTGGCAAGTGGCCAGCAACTACTTAAAGTCAGTTACAAGAAGCCACAGGAAGGTAGGAGGCCCTGGCATTCCTTTACCTTTTCATATGCCTGTTGGTCATTTGTGTGTCTTCCTTGGAAAAATATCAATTCAGTTCTTTTCTCTACTTTTTAAGTGGGGTATTACTTTTTGGTAGTTGAGCATGTGGGTTTCTTTTATATTTTGGATCTTAACTCATCAGATAAATTAATTAAAAATATTTTCTCCCATTCTCTAGGTTGCTTTTTTATTCGATGAAGTCCCAAGTTTATTTTTACTTTTGTTGCCATAACCAAAATACCATTGCGAAGACTAATATCATGGACCTTTTCCCCTATGTTTTCTTCTAGGAATTTAATTTCATAGATTACATCCTTTTCAAGTTAATTTTTGCATATGGTTATGTAACAGGTCTAACTTCATTCTTTTGCATGGGAACATTTTTCCATCACTCTTTATTGAAGAGATAATCTTTTCTCCATTGTGTAGTCTTGTCACCCTCTCAAAAACTAGTTGACTATAAAAGCATGCATTTATTTCTGAGTGCTCTATTCTGTCCCATGGGTTTATGCCAGTGCCATACTGTTTTGATAACTACAGCTTGGTAATATAATTTGAATCAGGGGATGTTTGCCTCCAACTCTGTTCTTCTTTCTCAAAATTGCTTTATCTATTTGGGGTCTTTTGTGGTTCTTTGTGAATTTTAGGACTTTTTTTATCTTTGTTAAAAATGCTGTTGGGATTTTGTTAGAGATTGTATCTGTAGACTGCTTTGGAGAGTACAGACTTTATTTTTTTTTTTACTTAATGTTTTCATCTCCAGTTTAATCTAGTTACACCTCTTTCACTACAATACTTAATGTTCAATGATTATGTTAAATTTCTATGTCCATTTACATGGTATTAACATGGGAATGATCAAGAACTGTCCATAAACATTTAGTCAGTTCAAACTGCATCAATTTATTCATAAAGGCATATATTTTTATTTATTTATGTATTTTACTTTGGGTGCATACTATATCTGGCATTTCTCCCCCACGTTATCCCTCCCCACCCACTGCTGTCTCTCTCCTACCCCCCTCCACTGTCCCCATTGTGTGATGCTCTTCTCCCTAAGTCCATGTGTTCTCGTTGTTCAACACCCACCTATGAGTAAGAACATACAGTGTTTGGCTTTCTGTTCTTGTGTCAGTTTGCTGAGAATGATGGTCTCCAGATTCATCTAAGTCCCTACAAAGGATACAAACTTATCGTTTTTTATGGCTGCATAGTATTCCATGGTGTATATGTACCACATTTTCCTTGTCCAGTCTATCATTGATGGGCATTTGGGTTGGTTCCGGGTCTTTGCTATTGTATTCAGGGCTGCAATGAACATACGTGTGCATGTGTATTTATAGTAGAACAATTTATAGTTCTTTGAGTATATACCCAGTAATGGGATTGCTGGGTCAAATGGAATTTCTATTTTTAGATCCTTGAGAAATCGCCACACTGTCTTCCACAATGGTTGGACTAGTTTACACTCCCACCAACTGTGTAAGAGTGTTGCTATTTCTCCACATGCTCTCCAGCATCTGTTGTCTCCAGACTTTTTAATGATCACCATTCTAACTGGAGTGAGATGATATCTCAGTGTGGTTTTGATTTGCATTTCTCTAATGACCAGTGATGATGAGCATTTTTTCATATGTTTGTTGGCCTCATATATGTATGTCTTCTTTTGAAAAGTGTCTGTTCATATTGTTTGCCCACTTTTGAATGGGCTTGTTTGTTTCTTGTAAATCTGTTTTAGTTCTTTGTAGATTCTGGATATTAGCCCTTTGTCAGATGGGTAGATTGCAAAAATATTTTCCCATTCTGTTGGTTACCGATTTGCTCTAATGATGGTTTCTTTTGTTGTACAGAAGCTCTGGAGTTTAATTAGATTCCATTTATCTATCTTGGCTTTTATTGCCATTGCTTTTGGTGTTTTAGTCATGAAGCCCTTGCCTATGCCTATGTCCTGGATGGTTTTGCCTATGTTTCCTTCTAGTGTTTTTGTGGTGTTAGGTTTTATGTTTAAATATTTAATCCATCTGGAGTTAATTTTAGTGTGAGGTGACAGGTAGGGGTCCAGTTTCTGCTTTCTGCACAATGCTAGCCAGTTTTCCCAACACCATTTATTAAACATGGAGTCCTTTCCCCATTGCTTGTTTTTTTCAGGTTTGTCAAAGATCAGATGTTTGCAGATGTGTGGCGTTTCTTCTGGGGTCTCTGTTTTAGTACCAGTATCATGCTGTTTTGATTACTGTAGACTTGTAGTATAGTTTGAAGTCCAGCAGTGTGATGCCTCCGGCTCTGTTCTTTATGCTTAGAATTGACTTGGCTATGCGGGCTCTCTTGTGATTCCATATAAAGTTTAAGGTGTCTTTTCCAGTTCTGTGAAGAAAGTCATTGGTAGCTTGATGTGGATAGCATTAAATCTATAGATTACTTTGGGCAGTATAGCCATTTTCAAAATATTAATTCTTCCTAACCATGAGCATGGAATGTTTTTCCATTTGTTTGTGTCCTCTCTTATTTCCTTGAGCAGTGGTTTGTAGTTCTCCTGGAAGAGGTCCTTTACATCCTTTCTTAGTTGTATTCCTAGGTATTTTATTCTCTTTGTAGCAATTGTGAATGGGAGTTCCCTCTTGATTTGGCTCTCTTTAAATCATTATTGGTGTATATGAATGCTTGTGATTTCTGCACATTGATTTTATATTCTGAGACTTTGCTGAAGTTGCTTATCAGTTTGAGATGATTTGGGGCTGAGATGATGGGGTCTTCTAGATATACAATTATGTCATTTGCAAATAGAGACAGTTTGTCTTCCTCCTTTCCTAATTGAATACCCTCTATTTCTTTTTCTTGCCTGATTGCTCTGGCTAGAACTTCTAATACTACATTGAATAGGAGTGGTGAGAGAGGGCATCCTTGTCTAGTGCCTGATTTCAAAGGGAATTCTTCCAGCTTTTGCCTGTTCAGTATGATATTGGCTGTAGGTTTGTCATATATAGCTTTCATCATTTTATGATACATTCTGTCAATACCTAGTTTATTGAGAGTTTTTAGCATGAAGGGCTGTTGAATTTTATCAAAGGCCTTCTCTGCATCTATTGAGATAATCATGTGGTTTTTGTCTTTAGTTCCATTTATGTGATGGATTACATTTACGGATTTGCATATGTTGAACCAGCCTTGCATCCCCAGGATGAAGCCTACTTGATCATAATGGATAAGCTTCTTGATGTGCTGTTGCAATCTTTGCCAGTATTTTATTGAAGATTTTTGCATTGATGTTCATCATGGATATTGGCCTGAAGTTTTCATTTTTAGTTGAGTCTCTGCCTGGTTTTGGCATCAGGATGAGGTTGGTCTCATAAAATGAGTTAGTGAGGATTCCCTCCTTTTGTATTGTTTGATACAGTTTCAGAAGGAATGGAACCAGCTCCTCTTTGTATGTCTGGTAGAATTGAGCTCTGAACCCATCTGGACGTGGACTTTTTTTGGTTGGTAGGCTATTAATTGCTGCCTCAACTTCAGCCCTTGTTATTGGTCTATTCAGGGTTTCAATTTCCTCCTGGTTTAGAATACAAGTGTCTAGGAATTTATCCATTTCTTCCTGGTTTACTGGTTTATGTGAATAGAATTGTTTGTAGTATACTCTGATGGTAGTTTGTATTTCTGTGGGATCAGTCAAGTTATCCCCTTTATCATTTTTTATTGCATCTATTTGATTCTTCTCCCTTTTTTATTAATCTGGCTAGTGCTCTATTTTGTTGATCTTTTAAAAAAAAACAGCTCCTGGATTTATTGATTTTTTTGAAGGGTTTTTTGTGTCTCTCTCTCGTTCAGTTATGCTCTGATCTTAGTTATTTCTTGTCTTCTGCTAGCTTTTTAGGTTTTTTTGATCTTCCTCCTCTAGTTCTTTCAATTTTGATGTTAGGGTGTCAATTTTAGATCTTTCCTTGTTTCTCATGTGGGCATTTATTGCTATAAATTTCCCTCTCGACACTGCTTTAAAGGGGTCCCAGAGATTCTGGTAGGTTGTGTCTTCATTCTGATTGGTTTCGGAGAACATCTTTATTTCTGCCTTCATTGCATTGTTTATCCAATCGACACTCAGAAGCAAGTTGTTCAGTTTCCAAGTAGTTG
The DNA here is from genome assembly GCF_009761245.1 of Sapajus apella. Taxonomy (NCBI): domain Eukaryota; kingdom Metazoa; phylum Chordata; class Mammalia; order Primates; family Cebidae; genus Sapajus; species Sapajus apella. Next base: position 19,903,865 of record NW_022436963.1, read on the forward strand.
TGCGGGTTTGAGTGTGTTTCTTAATCCTGAGATCTAGTCTGATTGTGCTGTGGTCTGATAGACTGTTCGTCATGATTTCTGTTCTTTTGAATTTGCTGAGGAGTGATTTGCTTCCAATGATGTGGTCCATTTTAGAGTAAGAACAATGTGGTGCTGAGAAAAAATGTATACTCTGTGAATTTGGGGTGGAGTGTTCTGTATATGTCTATTAGGTCTGCTTGGTCCAGCTCTGCATTCAAGTCCTGGATATCCTTGTTAGTTTTCTGTCTTGTTGATCTAATATTGACAGTGGAGTGTTGAAGTCCCCACTATTATTGTGTGGGAGTCTAAATCTCATTTTAGATCATTAAGAGCTTGCTTTATGTATCTGGGTGCTCCTGTGTTGGGGGTGTATATATTTAGGATAGTTAGCTCTTCTTGTTGGATTGATTCTTTGACCATTATATAGTGTCCTTCTCTGTCTCTTTTGATCTTTGGTGAAGTCCATTTTATCAGAGACTAGGATTGTAACCCCTGCTTTTTTTTGTTCTCCATTTGCTTGGTAAATCTTTTTCCATCCCTTTATTTTGAGTCTATGTGTGTCTTTGTATGTGAGATGGGTTTCCTGAATACAGTACACCGATGGGTTCTGACTTTTTATCCAGTTTGCCAGTGTGTGTCTTTTGATTGGGGCGTTTAGTCTGTTTACATTCAATGTTAATATTGTTATGTGTGAATTTGATCCTGCCATTTTGTTACTGGCTGGTTTTCTTTCCCAATAGTTGACTCATTTTCTTCATTGCATTTTTGGTCTTTGCCAACTGGTTTGCTTTTGCAGTGACTGGTACTTGTTCCTTTCCCTGCTTATTGTTTCTTTCAGGAGCTCTTGTAGGGCAGGTCTGGTGATGACAAAATCTCTCAGTAATTGCTTGTCCGTAAAGGATTTTATTTCTCCTTCATTTACAAAGCTTAGTTTGGCTAGATATGAGATTCTGGGTTGAAAGTTCTTTTCTTTAAGGATGTCGAATATTGGCCCCCACTCTCTTCTGGCTGGTCCAGTTTCTGCTGAGAGATCTGCTCTGAGTCTGATTGGCTTCCCTCTGTGGGTGACCTGACCTTTCTCTCTGACTGCCCTTAGCATTTTTTCCTTCATTTCAACCCTGGTGAATCTGATGATTATGTGCCTTGGGGTTGCTCTTCTTGAGGAATATCTTTGTGGAGTTCTCTGTACTTCCTGAATTTGAAATTTGGACTGCCTTGCTAGGCTTGGGAAGTTCTCCTGGATAGTATCCTGGAGCATGTTTTCCATCTTGGATTCATTCTCCCCATCATATTCAGGTACACTGATCAAGCATAGGTTAGGTCTTTTCACATAATCCCATATTATTTCTTGGAAGCTTTGTTCATTTCTTTTCACTATTTTTTCTCATGTCTTGCCTTCTCTTTTTATTTCATTGAGTTAATCTCCAACCTCTGATATCCCTTCTTCTGCTTGATCGATTCGGCTATTAAAACTTGTGTTTGCTTCATATAGTTCTCATGCTGTGTTTTCCAATGCCATCAAGTCATTTACGTTCTTCTCTAAGCTGGTTATTCTAGTTAGCATTTCGTCCAACATTTTTTCAAGGTTTTTGGTTTCTTTGCATTGAGTTAGAACGTGTTCCTTTAGCTCAGAAAAGTTTGTTATTATCCACCTTCTGAAGCCTGCTTCTGTCAATTTGTTGCACTCCTTCTCAGTCAAGTTGTGATCCCTTGAAGGAGAAGAGGTGTTCTGCTTTTTTCCCATCTTTGTGGATTTACCTGGCTGGGGTGTCAGGGAGCTGCTTGATAAGGTCGCTTGTCTGCATGTGGAGGCATTACTGGGTTTCTAGGGACTCCTTCAGGTTACTAGGGCAGCTTCCTGTATCTTTTTTCTTTATACTGGGAGATTAGGCCCACCTCTTCTGCTGACCTGTAGCTGCTGCTGGGTTGTCAAGAACACCGTCCTGTTGCTACGTAGGCTTCCTGCATTTTTGTTAAAACATGTAGCCCAGTCCCACCCAATGGTGGGCTGTGCCCTTCTTCCGCTGGGCTGGATCATTCAGGGTTCAGCTCAGACTGTGACACTGGCTGCACAACCCACTGGAGTCAGAGCTTCAGCCCTATGGGGTTTGTGGGGAGGGAGGGACCTGCCCAGCCACTTCCTCTCTCTCCCAGTGACGGGAGGGGGTGATAGCTCAGTCAGCAGGCTCTCCCAGCTGCCTTTTGGGCTTATGTGTTTGCTTAGATCTGTGCACCAATCTGGGATACCGTCCTGGATTATTATTCAACTCTGCACTTGTAATTCCCGGCGCTTGACTGGCAAAGATCCCTGTTCTGTGTATTGCTGAGGCTTTGGGAGAAACACTGTATCTGGATCACAGTGCCAGAGGGGGAGTCTCTGACTCACCAGTCAGATGCACTTTCTAGGTGAAGCAGCACCCCCCTCCCCCCCTTGGTCTGCCCTGTCTGGGCTTTGCTCACCATCAGACCAGACCCGTTGAAATTCACCTGGTACCTCTGTTGGAGCTAGGGGATCTCTGGATTTCTCTCTCTCTCTGGGTGTTGTTCACTGCAGTTGTGTTGATTCGGCCATCATGGATCTCACTCAAATATGGACATTTTAACAAAATTAATTTTTCCAATCCATGAATACAGGATATTGATCCATTTCTTTCATGCCTTACAGTTTTTAGTGTAGATTTTTTACCTCCTTGGTTAAATTGATTCTTAAGTATTTTGTTCTTTTTGATGCTATTATAAAAATAGGATTGAGTTATTAATTTCTTGGATAGTTCACTGTTAGAGAAATGCAACTGAGTTTTGGATGTTGATTTTATATTCCACAGTTTTACTGATATTTATTAAAGGTATTTGAAGAAGTGGTAACACTCCTCATTCTCTTCCAAAGAATTGAGGAGGATGGAACACTTCCAACCTCATTTAACAAAGCCAGCATTACTTTCATACCAAAGCCAGATTAGGATACTACAAGAAAAGAAAATTATATCCCAACATCCTTGATGAAGATAGATCAAAAATCCTCAGGAAAACTCTAGCAAACTGAATTGAACAGCACATAAAGAGGATCCTCCACTATGATCAGGTGGGATTTATCCTTGGGCTGCAAGAATGCTTCAATATATGTAAATCAATAAATGTTATACACCATATTAACAGAATGAAGGATAAAAGTCATATAACCATCTCAAACGCAGAAAAATCATTTTACAACATCCAACATCACTTTGTGACAAAAGCTCTCAACTAAGAATTTTGTACAGAAGGAATGTACTTCAACATAAAGCACCATATATGACAAGACATAGATAGATGTCCACTCTCATCATTTCTATTCAACAGAGTACCAGAAGTCTTAGCCAGAGCAAGCAGGCAAGAAAAAAAATATAAAAGGCAGTTAAATTAGAAAGGAAAAAGTTAAATCATCTCTGCAGACAACATGATTTTCTATATATGAAGCCTTTCCTGATAGATTTGATTCCAACTATGCTGCCTGTAAAGTCAGAAACTCAAGTTCAAATAAAGCTTTACAAATCCTAATAGCTACTTTTTATTGAGGGCCAGGCACCCTGCTAATTTCCTTCCTGCATTTCCTAATTTAAACCTCACTACAACCTGAGGTTTCAAATTATTTTTTCAAGGGAGGTGAGGGATAAAAGACTACACATTGAGTATAGTGTATACTGCTCAGCTGAGGGGTGCACCAGTATCTCAGAAATTAACACTAAAGAACTTACCCATGTAATAGAAAACCACCTGTTCCCCAAAAGCTTATTTTAAAAATAATTTTAAGAAAACACGATTTTCCTCCACTTTGTAGAAATGAAAAAACTGAGGTCCAGTGGCATTAAGTGACCAGGGCAAGGTCACACAGTTTGAAAACAGTCAAATGAGCACTTGAAGACAGGCAGTCTAATGCTAGAGCCCAAGTGCTAACCCTTTCAGTCACACCTCCCTCGGTTATGCATCTACTAGAAAGAAATCCTTGTATGGAAGGATGAAAAGACAACAGGGAATGAGGCAAACCAGTGCATTCAAACAGTTCCCCAGTCAGACACATGCTATGTGGCATGATGAGAGCACAAGACAAATTCATTATTTACTGAAGGGGCCAGACATTATAGTATTTTGTCCACAAGTGGCCACATTGTCCCTGATTCAGGCCAAATACTGGGCTAATATTCAGTGATACCCATCAAAACAAATAGTGCCTAAGTCAGGTGCATTTGTGATCTCGGGAAACCCCTTGCTATTTAAATCAGGCACTGCCAACAACAATAAAGGAATCTAGCCAAATTGGTTATTTATTATGTCAGAGACTGCCACTAAACTGGGATGCATGGACACAGTGGGTAAAGCCTAATAAAGCTGTATTCTTGGCCAGGCATGGTAGCTCACACCTGTAATCCCAGCACTTTGAAAGGCCTAGGCAGGCAGATCACTTGAGGTCAAGAGTTCCAGACAACCTGGCCAACATGGTGAAACCCTGCCTCTACTAAGAATACAAAAATTCACTGGGCATGGGGATGCCCGCCTGTAGTTTCCAGCTACTGAGGAGGCTGAGGCAGAAGAATTGCTTGAGCCCAGGAGGCGGAGGGTGCAGTGAGCCAAGATCGCACCACTGCACTCCAGCCTGCACGACAGAGCAAGACTCTGTGAAAAAAAAATTTTTTTAGTTATATTCTTTGCAGCCTCAAATATCATAACAATTTCCCCTAGCAACTTCATGGAGCTGTGTCACTTTCAAAGCACTTTTACTTACTGTTCCTCTTTTGTGTCCCAACAACCTTCAGAAGCAGAAAGGGGAGACAGATGGTGCCACAAATAAAAACCAGAGCTTCCCTCAGAGTTAGTAAAATTGTGGGGGGTGGTACTAGAATCTAAAATTTCTTCTTCTCTATCCAGTAGTCTTTCTACTGTACCACAATTTACGATAATATTTTAGATTAGGAAGTGCTACACAGAGTTTTACTATACTTATAGTGTTGACCATTCATTCTTGTCTGAATACCATGGGTTGGTTCCAAGTGGATATAAAAATAAATAAGAGATGATCCCCAGCCCTCAATTCAAAATACCATCTGCAGGACCAGAAAAGTTACATAAATGATGACAGAGCTTAGTTATATTTACATAGAATTAGAGCTAAATTTAAAATACTTCTTTGTCTTCAAAACTCTTCCTTAGACAAACTTTCTTCCACTCAGGAGTGAGAACTCACGTACTCTGGATAGGTACCAGAGCTTCAGGAAAGATTCAAAAGTAGTTTTGGCAGGTGGCCAGAGGTCCACAACTGAAGGCAGGAGCAAGTGACGGGTCCACCTGGAAGCCAGCAGACGCATGTGGCTGAAGTAAGAGATTGTCAGGGAGGCCCTGGACACCCAGAAAAGGAGGATGTCTGGAAAGGAACCATTAGGGGCTCTCGAGGAAAATTCAAGATTAGACTTGGGTATCCCAGCAGCAGACGGCCAGGGAAGGAGTCTGAGCCAAGTAGTGCAATCAGGTAGAGAAAACTGGGTGCCAGAAGAGTTTGAGAAGAACGAACTCTAAAACAGAAGAGCAACTGAGGTGGGAGTGAAGTGAGAAACTGCGGAATAAATTCCCTGCAGAGAAAGAGAATGAATCAGATTGTCTCAACCTCTCAGCAGAGAAATGCCAGCCAGCACTTACTTACTGAACCCATGGGGACACAAGGTACTTCTGATGCCAAAACCTAGAAAAGGAGCTGGAGGGGAAAATAAAAGTGACGGATCCGGGTGTCTATCAGAGAAGAATATGCCACTTCTTAACTACAGAAAAAAAAAATCAGTATTTACCTAGTGTATGGGGATTTAAATAAAAATTTTTAAAATGGAAGCTTATAAGAGCAAGACAAAACTCTCATGAGATTATTTACCAGATTTTTTGTTTAATTGGAAAATATGGAGTGATGCTTTTTTCCACAGATTTGCTTCAGACTCCTTAAAATAGCAAGCTGCCCTAAAATGTAAAGGAGTCCTATTTGCAAATTTATATTTTCCTATCTCATAGAAGAATACATTGTGAGGTACTCCTATTTGTCAGTGTGTTACCCATGATGGAGTTTCTCTCTGAAAGGCTTCACAGAAAATGCCCTTTTAGAAATGAGAGACATAAAAGGAAATACCACAATAATCAAAATACACATTGCAAATTCCATTATGAGTTAAGGATTCACTAAGAAACTCAGCAAAGGCGAGAACCCACTGAGGGCTCAGCCTGACAGAGAATAAGGTGATTAAACAGCCAGGAAATTTAAGCTTCAAGTGCACCTTGAGCCCGGCTAGCAGAAACAAAGGACTCAGAAGTAGGGTTTTATTAAAGTTACTGGTGAGGACATCTGCCCACTTTACTGAGCCTTGTCTCCACAGGAAAATAAGTTTGTAGGAGGCAAAGATATTTTTTTCCTGTGACAAAATATCATAATATACTTTAAATGAGAAAGTGTCTTGTCACTTCTATTTTTAAAATAAAATTATTTTAAAAGTCCCACGCTTCCTGACTTATGAAAACACATAATACCCCTATCTTCAAGCTGCCAACCTGTAATGAATTTCCAGTTTTATGCAGAAAGGAAGAAAAAAATAAAAAGACAGTGAAGACTGCCCTGGTTTTGTGGTAGCAAGTGCTATATTCTATAATGCTGTTGTCGAGGTGAAAATTTCTTGTGGTAATTACCTGTTTTGCTTCTGGTACATTTTCCTTACTCTCTATTGTATAAAAAGAGTTTTATATCTCTTGTCCCAAATAAACATCATTCGGTTAAATAGAACACAATTATGTATTTATACAGTTACTTAGATAAACCAGTCTTCAAATTATAAAAACCAAGAACATTGCTCACTTTTCATGAGTTGGACTCTGATTTGGTTTAGCTGTATTTACATGGTGTGACGGTTAATACTGTCAACTTCATTGGAATAAAGGATGCAAAGTATTGTGCCTGGGTGTGTCTGTGAGGGTGTTGCCAAAGGAGATGAACATTTGAATTAGTGGATTCAGAAAGGCAGACCCACCCTTAATCTGGATGGACACTATCTAATCAACTGCTAGTCCAGCTAGGATAAAAGCAGCCAGAGGAACGCGGAAGGGCTAGACTGGCTCAGTCTCTAAGCCTCCATCTTTCTTTCATGCTGGATGCTTCCTGCCCTCAAACATTGGACTCCACGTTCTTCAGCTTTTGGATTCTTGGACCTACGCCAGTGATTTGCCAGGGACTCTCAGGCCTTCCATCACAGACTGAAGGCTGCGCTACCGGCTCCCCTACTTTTGAGGTTCTGGGACTCGGGCTGGCTTCCTTGCTCCTCAGCTTACAGACGGTCTATTGTGTGACTTCACCTTACGATTGTGTGAGTCAATACTCCTTAATAAATTCCCCCTCATATACACATCTATCCTATTAGTTATGTCCTGCTAGAGAATCCTGACAATACACGTGGTAAAGGTTATTCTAAAGAAAACCGTATGTTTATACTGCAACTATGAACAGAAAAATTAAGAAAACATCTTCCTAGAATATAGGACTTATAGAAAATGCTCCAAGATTTTAACACTTTGTGTCTTCGGTTATTTCGATCATATTATTTCAAAATTCTCACTGTGTTCTTTAAAAATCAAGCCATTTATTAATTTTTATATTTCTTGTTAAGGAAAGAAGCCATACCAACTTGACCTGGCTAATAGCCCTAAGAGCAGTAATTGGAGCACGAACATTGTTTTCAAGGAATCTTACTTGTTCACACATTCTACAAATAACACAATATGGTTCCACGAAGTACGCAGAGAACGAGTCAGTGCATGAGTACACATACACAGATCTTCTGTGATGTTGCAGATCTACACCAGCATATCCACATATACTGGGGACCTCTAGGTTACAGTTTCTCAACCTCAACATCATAGAGGTTTGAACCTGGTTAATTCTTTATCGTGGGCATCAATCTTATGCATTGTAAGATATAAGGCACCATTTCCAGGCTCTATATGCTAGATACCAGTAGCACCCTCTCCTGACTGTGTCCAGACATGTTGAATATCCCCAAGGGGGCAAAATCACCCCTGCTTGAGAAGCATTGATCTATAGTTTGAAGGGCTACTAACTCAAAATGAGAGGTTGTGCTAGTTCATCAGACCTGCTCAATGCTGTGACTTATGAAAATAATTCTAATCAATCAACACCATGCCACCACTATTTTATGTCTTCCTTCCTGACCCTACCATGGGCAATTCCATGAATCTAAAGTTTTTGCACATCTACTCGTGAGTTTTCTCTCAAACATACACATATATATACACACTGACATGGTTTGGCTGTGCCCCCACCCAAATCTCATCTGGAATTGTAGCTCATACAATCCCTAAGTTTCATGGGAGGACCTCATGTAAGGTATTTGAATCATGGGGGTGGATTTTTTCCCCAAGCACTGTTCATGGGATAGTGAATAAGTCTCTAAAGATCTGATGGTTTCATAAAGGGCGTTTCCCCTGCACCTGCTCTCCTGCCTGTGCCATGTAAGACATGCCTGGCTCCTCCTTCACCTTACCCCATGATTCTGAGGCCTCCCAACCACATGGAACTGTGAGTCCATTAAACCTCTTTTGCTTTATAAAGTGCCCATTCTCAGGTATGTCTTTATTAGCAGCATGAGAATAGACTAATACACACACATGCATGCACACACAAATCCTGGCTAATTGTGAGCTCACCATGAAACTTATGCTGACGAGGTGACCTGTCAAATTCAGACATCACATTTTTCCTTCTCAGGAATCTTACAGTGCCTTATATAAACTTCGTTCATAATACTTCATACTCTTTCTTATTGGCACACTCTCCTAAAATGCAAATTCCCAGAAGGCAGGAATTAAATCCTAAAATTTGACTTATTCTAAGGCCTCTCACATCAAAAGCTGTGATTTTGTTTTTGACTGTTTCCAAGCCAGACAAAGCTACTTCTATTTCCCAAGTTAGCCCCACTTTTTCTCATATGCTTTGTGCTTCCTTGTTCCCTAATTCCTTCCACCATCATATCCTTCTACCTACTAAATTCAGACCCATTTCATCTCAAGGGCAGCATCCCTGACCACCTCTCTGTCCTCCCTTGGAGTCCTTCATTAATGAGAGTTTGTTTCTCTGAACTAGTAAAGTCTGGGTTCCTTGAAACCAGGACCTGAGTCTCCTTATCATGCTTCCATCTGGCATCTAGGGCAGGTCAGGCACAAAGGTGCCAAATTAAAACTTGATGAATGAACCAGCATATGCAACTTACAATCCTCCCAACTCCCTCAGTGTTTTGGTAAAACCCTCTCTGTCATTCACCTGACTTCACTGAGAAAAATACCTTTTAGGTGGAAGGAGAACATGCCCAATAAAAAAATCCCAATAGAAACATATTGTAAAGAGAGACCCTATGTCTCATCACACAGCCCATAAAGCCATGAAAATTGTCTGCAGTCCAAACAGTAACTCTCCTTCTTAACTAAATGAATTCTGATATCTTGAAAAAGTGGGCCAGGTGCAGTGGCTCACGCCTGTTATCCCAGTACTTTGGGAGGCCGAGGTGGGCAGATCATGAGGTCAGGAGGTGGAGACCGTCCTGGCTAATACATTGAAACCCTGTCTCTGCTAAAGATACAAAAAATTGCCTGGGCATGGTGGCACATGCCTGTAGTCCCAGCTATTTGGGAGGCTGAGGCAGGAGAATCACTTGAACCATGGAGGCAGAGGTTGCAGTGGGCCAAGATTGTGCCACTGCATTCCAGCCTGGGCAACAGAGCGAGACTCCATCTCAAAAAACGACAACAACAAAATGATAGAAATTGAGGCATCAAAAAATTTTTAATAGCTTTGAAAATTAACTACTTTCCATTCCTGAGCTTTTATTAATCTCTTTTAAACCCAATATTTAGAAAGCATTCATTTTGACAAAATAAACTTCCTTGTACTACACATTTGTCTAATTTTATCACAAAACCATTCAGCCTTATCTCTATAGAGCAGTATTTTGATAAATATGTAGAATATAGTTTCCACCATGAAACAGCCCTGTATATGCCGGCCGAAGATTCAAAAAGAAGAATGCTTACCAGCTGAATAACTGTCTTAGGACCCAAGTAACCACAGCCTTACAATCAAATAATTCCCTGTCCAATCTCCCAAAACTCCAATGTATATCAAAGACCCACTTCAATAACTTGGGGGAGGTTTCATAAGTTAATTATAACAAAAACGTTTGGTAGAAGGGGAACAGCTAATTATTCTCCCTGTTTATATAATATAAGCTATGGTTTTATGGAAAAGCAATGAAAACACTAGATAAGTATCTGTGGTGTGGATTAAGAGAAATGCAAAAGGATATTCCAGTTTCTATTTTGGCATTAATTAGTGCCCCATGCCAACGCCTTCTTGCCTTTGTTTTAATTTAAATGTAAATTCAGGAGAATTTTATATTTTAGATCCTTTCTATTCTTATTGACAAATAAGATAAGAGGAACATATCAGCAGAGAATAGGTCTTCTCACATGCCAATTAAAGGCATGATACTGCATAATTATTATGGGATAAAGATTAAGCAGGTAAAGCTAAAAAGCCCTAATGGAAACATTTCAGATAAGGAAGAGATCAGAGAGAGATGAAATTGGACATACATCCCAACTAAAGCTTAAACTTCCTACACTTCTGAGTGACTTTGATCCAATAAACATTTATTGAATACCGATTGTTTGCCAGACAGTATTTGGGATAGCAGACACAAGTTGAAAAATACAATCTCACCTTTCAGGGTATTGGTATTCTCTGACCACAAATGTTACACTCAAGTTACATGTTTACATAAAGCATACACTGCATTGTCCAATGTGAAGCTCTGAGCCACAAGTGCCTATTAAATCTAAATTTATACTAGCCACATTTCAAATGCTCCATAGCCACGGGTGGCTAATAGCTACTAGCCATACTGGACATATGCATCATCACATATAGATATAGAGGCCTATCTACACAGGTTATTTCCATAAATATATGGACAGGGAACAAGTGCATCATCACAGAAAGTTCTAGTAGATAGCACTGCATAGACTCTGTCCAGATGCTTCATGATTGTTCTACATCACTGATCCTGTGACACTAGGGAAACCATTTAGTTAACCTGTGAGTCTGTTTGTTTTGCCATAAACACAACCAAAATGTCCATCAACAAAGGGATGGTGGCCTGGTGTAATGGCTCACACCTGTAATCCAAAAACTTTGGGAGGCCAAGGTAGGAGGATTGCTCCAGCCCAGGAATCCAAGGCAGCAGTGAGTTATGATCATGCCACTGTACTTCGACCTACATGACAGAGCAAGACCCTGTCATTATATTAAAAAAGGAAGAAGAATGGCCAAATAATATGGCCTATCCATACATGGAATGCTATGGAGCAACTGAAAACACCAAATAAGATCAACATGTACCAGCACACACAGATTTCTACAATCTAATACTGATAGGAATAAAGCAGGATGAGTTAAATATCCAATGTGATAGCATTTGTGTAAAACACACACTCATGTTGAAATCTACCACTGTTTTCTACAAACCTATCTCCAAATACACAAACATACAGAAAAATCTATTGACCAAACAGATAAGTGAAGTTACCTTTAGGATGGTGGCCAAAGGGGATTTGCCCTTACATAAAATTTAAAACAAGGTAGTTTGCGGTAAGATATTCATATTTTCCTTATTAAGATGAAGATACGAAAAGTCATCACTGCCCTATCAGTACTTTTTAGGTACCCATAAAAGTGCTTTGAATATTGTAAAACATTATTCTTGGTTAGAGTACAAAAAGAATTTGTTACAAGATGTTTAAGGCCTACAGAGGCAAGCAAACACATTGCCTGTGAAGAACAATCTGTGATTAGAAAAGTCCATTCTCCACTGTGCTAAAACTTGTTTATGGGCCAGCCAATGGGGAAAGATCAAAGTAAGAGACCACGTCCCTATCCACAGGCTGCTTACATACTAACTGAAAGGCATATGTTTTTACCACAACGTGGGATGAATATCATGAACTGGAAGTCCAAGATGATACAAGAACTTAAAAAAGATTTGAAAGGAGAATAGGAAGAATTAAACAGACTAGTTTTGTGTCACGGAGAGGAGGGCAATGATTCAGGCAAGGCATATAAATTAGTAACGTGCAGAAATGAAAAGAAATGGGAAGAACTCTAGATTGCCTAGGGTAGAGTGCTTGAAAGAGAACTGAGACAGCCAGATCTTACAGGACTTTGCAAGCCATGGTAAAGAACTTGGAATTTATCTTCAAGACGGGGAAGCCACTAAATTGTGATTTTCACTATGGGAGTGTCATGATCCATTCCATTTTTGTATATAATTCTGGCTACAGAATGGAAAGTGAAAGGAGAGGCGTGGCACACTCAGCAAGATCTAAGGGTGTGCCCTTAGATCCTGGACTGTGGAGGTAGCAGTGGGGATGGAGAAAACTGGGCTGACTTGAGAGACAGCCAAGAGACAGAATGGTTGTGATTTGGATACAATTGATGGAGCAGATAAATACATTAGACTTCCCTAGCTGGATATATAGAAACTCAGCATATTTCTTTTAAATGCCATTTTTCAAATGTTAAATATCTTCATCTTTTTTTATAGGTTCATAATCATTTATCAATAATCACCAAATCCAAAAAGCTCTGGAAATTCAAAGGTTTTCTGTAAGATGACAGCAAAACCTAACTTGAATTAACATGAAGTTCTTTATCCAACCTTATCACATCCTGCATGAATATTCATATATTTCACTGAAGACATAATATTTCTATGATTATGGGGTACAAGTGGAGAACACAGTAGGTCTATAAGTTAATAGATGGTATATGTACTATGTTACCCACATAAAATATGAACAAAGTCTGAATTCAGCAACACATTTGGCCCCCAAAGTTTCTGGTAAAGAACTGCAGGTGGAAAATTTCCACTTTCACTTTCCTGCTTTAAAGGTGCCTGAGATGGTGCTGATATATACCACTGTAACCACACAGCCCACATAGTTGTGTATATCTATGTGTGTGTTTGGTAGGGGGAATGGGCTGCAGGTAAATCAGCTGTTATTGTTCACTGTGCAATATGATCAGGAGTTAAGAATGTGTGTGTTTTAACTACTGACCTTTAGACATATATCAAATGAGACTGGACATGTTCATTTTCAGGGAGTTTTCATGACACTGCAGAGCAATTGCTACAGGACTAACCCCATGTATCTGTTCCCCTGGGGACTGACACTTGTTTCTACCACAGTGTCTGCTGGAAGAAGCCAGGGGTATCAAAAGAAATCAATCCCAGCCTCTACCTACAACCATCAACTTTCATATATATTTTTTAACCACTGGCACAGCGCTCTGCGAGGGGATTTGGAGATTACAAATCAATGGTACCTGATTCCAAACTATTCCCAGGGAAGTTGTTCCAAAGAGGATGTCCTATAAATGTTGGTTAAAATGATACACTAGTAATAAAGAGGATACTAATCTGTAACACCAAGCATGAAGTGAGAAAGTCACACTGCTAAATTTGAATACAGCATATAAGAGGAGGGAGAACAGAGCATCTGGGGAAACAATTCCTTTGGTGAGTGAGATTTGGGGACAGGTGGGCAAAAGAAATTGAAGCACATCTTCCCAACTGACCTATAATATAACTCTCCATTGTCACCCCTTGAGGGACATTATTGAAGACTTACCTGAGTCATTAAGAAATTTTTGGAGTTGTATTTGTGTTCACTTTTGGATTAAAACTGATCTCAAAGCAACCCTAGGTTTCTTTGGGTTGCAAAGACAGTGAAGTAGGGAGATTCCTGGTGGGTTTCCGCCTATCAGAAATACTGACCAGAGAGGTCTTACCTTCAACACAAGAAGGCTGAGCTCGAGTTGTGCCTGCCACCTGTCCCGGGAAACAAGAGCACTTGACCGTTTGAGACCTCTCTTCTATGCGGTTCTTATTGCAGCACCTGTGCACGGCGACCACCTCACAGGTCCCTTGCTTGATTTGGTGGTGGCCTAGTAGGTAATGGAGAAAAACAGACCCAGTGCTGTTAGAGGGAAATGACACCACCACAACCAGAACGATGCTATGTTTTCCAACTTCCCCTGCTATGCTTATGAGTCTTTGTAACTTTTTATTTTGATACCATGTCATTTCAAATTTATATAAAGGCGGTAAGAAGAGTGTAAAAAGCTTCTATGAACCTGTGGTAGGCAGAAATGAGGCCTCCAGGATCTTCAACCCCTGCGGTCACACCCATGGTTATGTTATGTCAATTACATGACAAGAGAGATTTTGCAGATGTGACTGAAATTAATTGGTTGCTTTTTGGTTTTTTTGAGACAGAGTCTCACTCTGTCACCCAGGCAGGAGTGCAGTGATGCGATCCCAGCTCATTGCAGGCTCTACCTCCTGGATTCAAGCGATTTTCCTGCCTCAGCCTCCTGAGTAGCCACGATTACAAGTGTGTGCCACCACACCGGGCTAATTTTTGTGTTTTAGTAGAGATGGGGTTTCATAGTGTTGGCCAGGCTGGTCTCAATCTTCTGACCTCAAGTGATCTGCCTGCCTCAGCCTCCCAAAGTGCAGGGATTATAGGCACGAGCCACCGTGACTGGCCAACTTGTTGATTTTAAGAGAGGGAACATAGCCTGGATTATCCAGTGGGGCCAGTGTGATCAAATGAGCTTGAAAAGCAGACAGATTAAGAGCACCAGGTGCCATTACTGGCTTGACGATGGAGGGGCCACATGTCAAGGAAATGGAGATCTCATTTCTACAACCTCAAGAACTGCCAATAACCAAAGTGAGCCTGGACGCTGATTCTTCCCCCAGAGCCTTCCATAAAGGAATGCAGCCTGCTGATACCCTGATTTGAACCCAGTGGCAAAACCCTGAGCAGAGAATCCAGCCACGCAGTGCCAGACTTCTGACCGGCAGAAACATGCTGCTAAATCTGTGGTACTTTGTTACTGCAGCGATTGCTAACTAATAATACATTTCACCCAGTTTCACCAGTTGTTAACATGTGGCCCCATCTGCATTATCATTCACTCTCTCATGTTTTTCTAAGCCATTTGAGAATAAGTTTCAAGCATGATGCCCATTTACCCCTAACTACTTCACTGTGTATTTTCTAAAAACAAAGACATGAGGTTACATGATGATTAAAGATAGAAAATTTGGCATGATGCAATGCTACTATGTAAAGTAGAATCTATATTCAAATTTTGCTAATCTCCCAATAATGCCTTTTATAGCTATTTTCCCCCCTGCTCAGAATCCAACCAAGGTGCATGCATTGCATTCAGTTGTCACGTTTCATTAGCCTTCTTTATTCAGAAACTCCTCCTCAGTCTTTCTTTCTTGACCTTGACATTTTTCAAAAGTTACATGCCAATTAGTTTGCAGAATGTCCCTCAGTTTGGATTTGTGTGATGCTGCTTCTTGATTATATTCAAGCAATGCATTTTTAGCAGAGTTCCCCAGCACTGATTCTATATTCTTAGTGCATCATATCAGGAAACAATGTCTTTTTTTCTCCATTATCCGTGTTATTACCTTTAATTACATGGTTAGGGTGGTATCTGTCAGGCTTCTCCATTGTAAAGGTATTATTTTTCCCTTTATAATTAGTAAGCATTTTGAGAGAGATATATTAGTGAGACTATGAATATATCCCATTCTTTATCAAACTTTCATCTACTAGTTTTAGTACCCATTGATGATTTCCACCTGAATCAGTTATCAATATTATAGTTGTAAGATTGATTCTATGTTAATGTTCAAATCATCCCAGATCTGGACAAGAGGAGACCCTTCGTATTGTCCTACATCTAGGCAGGAGGAGCTGTGTCAAATTCCCATCGTTCTTTGAGAATTTACTAACCTTCTGACCCTCAAGATGTTCCAGACTTAGCTGGTATTTTCCCTGCCTCCATCATTTCTTCAAGAATCCTTGATTGCTTTTCATGGGGCATCAGATTTAGGAACCTGAATCTCAATGTGTAGGTTTACTCATTACAAGTAGGGAGTGATTCGGGCCCTCTCAGCAAATAGGTCAAGGAATTATGTGTGCAGGTACAGCATAAGTACACACTGATGTCTCCAATTCCAATCTAGTAATTTACATTGGAATCCATTTTATCAGTTAGGAGTCTTTTGTTGGAACAACAAAATCTGATTTGAGCTAACTTAATGCAAAGAGATTTTACTGGAAAATCAGGAGTTTGTAGAATGAAGAGCAAATGTAGCTTAACCATAAGTGGAACCACTCCCATGGCTCAGCCTGAGTAATTCCACTCTGAATCTGTCATTCTGCTCCATGTGTCAGTTCTAGGAAGGGGTACATCTGACTGGCCTGGCTTAGGTCACGTGTCAACTACAGCAGCCATGCTCTAAGATGCTCCCCTGTCATCCCCACCTCCACGTATTCACATGTTTGTGCTGTCCCTTCCCATATGGTATCAGGGTTGGTCTATATGACCAATAGCATGCAGCAGATGTGCTGGTCTGTCAAGTCCAAAATTAGGTGGCTGTCATCTCCAGACCCTCAGATCACTCACTCACAGGAAACCCTGGCATGAGCAGACCTACAGACAGTCCTAGGTAGTAAGAAACAGAAGCGTCCTGACAACAGCTGTGTCAGTAAACTTGCAAAAGAGGGGTCCTTGTGTGGGCCCCTCCCACATTAAACCAGAGTTGGTCTGTGTGACAAGAGCATACCACAGCAGAAGTGATGGTTTGCCACATACATGATTAGGGGATAAGACAGTGGCACCGTCACTCATGTTCATCATGTGTTCTGGGGAAACCATGTTGTGAGCAGCCCTATGTGGATGCCCACATAGCCAAGAACTAGTCTATTGCCATTGATCACATGGACACATGTGGAAGTGGATCCTACAGCCCCAGCCAACAGCCTAACATTACTCTCATGGGAAATCCTAAGCCAGAACCACCAAGCAAAGCCACTCCCAGATTCCTGATGCTCAGAAGCTGTGTACGAAATAATAAGGTCTGGTTATTGTTTTAAGTTTCCAAGATTAGGGGTGTTTTGTTACACAGCAGTAGATAACTAATATACCAACTCTGTCTATACCAGGCTGGAGAGACTTGTCTTTGCTCTGATAAAAATAACGTAAACAAGATTGTAGAGGTTCTGTTCAGAAATTATTAAGGAAACACAACTTTTTCAAGTACCCTTGAGTGTGCTCATAATTTTCAGATACATCCATTTACATATAAATTGTTATGTGAATTGTAAGCAATTTCATCTACTCATTAAAAGAGGTTTCCCTGAGGATTCCCACTGGTTAATGCTTTGCTTGGTTTCTGTTGATGCATGTGTTTCAAAATAAAACCAGTTTAAAAATATTCCATGATTCAGACTTTGTATCCATAAAGACAGGCTTTCCAAACAATAACCTCTGTATTATTCTGAATTTTTTCTGGACCAACACTGCCATACCATCTTCAATGTTGATGGCAGCAAAATTCAATTACTGGTAAGAACAAATGCTAAGGCAAAGTTTCATTTGTAAAATACACACAGACAGAACCAGTGCCCAGAGAATCAAACTACCAGCAAGAGAGAAAGTTTTCAATCTACTACTTAAGAAAGCATGAATATGGAGAAGTGATTAAAATGATAAGCCTAATTAAACGTTCATAACAAGAACGTTGATTTCCCATAGGTAGTTGTATACAATTGTAAAATTAAATAAATAGTAATTATAATCTCAGTAAAGTAGTATAAAACTTTAGCACTGAGTGAGCAGAAAAGGAAGGGCTGGGAAAGATTGGAAGGGAGATTCTATCTTTGGTTTCCAATTGCAAATAAGAAACTTCCATTCAAACATTCCCTGACAGCTAATGACTAGCCATGTACAGGGGCCAGGATGATTCATTCACAGTTGTTTCTCAGGAAGCATTCTCCCATTGGTCATTGTCTCAGTCTGCTTGGGCTGCCATAACAAAATACCATTGACTGGGTGGCTTAAACAACAGAAATGTATTTTCTTATCATTATGGAGACTGGGAGTCCAAACTCAAGATGTCAGCCTGTTTGATTCTTGGTGAGAGCTCTCTTCCTGGCTTGCAGACAGCCGCCACCTTGTGTCCTCACATGGAGAACAGAACAAGCTTTGGTGTCTCTTCCTCTTTTAATAAGGACACCAGTCCTGTCAGATTAAGGCCATGCCCTTAAATGACCTCATTTAGTTTTTATTACCATCTCACAGGCCATCTCTCCAAATACAATCACATTTGGGGTTAGGACTTCAGCATGTGAACTTGGAGAGGATACAGACATTCAGTCCATTAAAACCCATCATGCCATGGTTAGATTACTAAATGACCCTTGAGAGTCTGTAATGAAAGCAGCTTTAACCTCACCAAGAAAATTAAAAATATATGTGTAACTCTTGGAACAGTCAAGAAATGAGCTGGACATTCAGTAATGCTACGTTTACTTAGAACTCTGTTTCTCTGCAACCACTCACAAGTAGAAATGGATTATTTTCTATTCAAACTTACAACTGGTCCACACTACCCTGAATAATCAACTTGCCTGATCCAGAATTTTAATTATTTATACAGCAACAACTATTGTACTTCATTGATTTTAAGATACATATTTTTTTTCACCTTTTAACACATTAGGAGGTGACATAACTAATAGCACCTTACAATTATAATTGGCACTGCTTTTCTGTCTTAGGAATACACGTAATAGTGGTATATCTCACAACTGATGGCATCTTAGATTCGATGAAATATAGATTTTAGGTACTGTTTGAAATTTTTTTAACAAATACCATCCTATGCAATCTTATAAAAATGCTATGAGGTAGGCACTATTTTTCACTCTGATTTTAACAAAATGTACAGAAATTAACTAATTTGCCCACGGCCTCATAACTAGAGATTGGGAAGAGGTGATATTCAAACCTAAGGATGAAAGAAAGGTTCGCCTCTTGCTTTATAGCCTGTATTTTGCCAAGTAAAGCCAAAAATGGCATCTCTACCTCAGCAAGCCATGGGATATACCTCAGTTTCCCACTGACAACATCTTTTTCTATTTGATGACAGTGTTTGTGAGGTTCCACACAGTCTTTTCAGAAATTTGTGTATTGGTGATACTGGACAACTGATGTGGTTTGTCTGTGTCCCCACCCAAATCTCATCTTGAATTGTAGCCCCCACTATTCCCACGTGTCATGGGAGACACCTGATGGGAGGTAATTGACTCATGAGGGTATGTCTCTCCCATGCTGTTCTTGTGATAGTGAATAAGTCTCACAAGATCTGATAGTTTTATAAAAAGGAGTTCCCCTGCACATACTCTTTTGCTTGCTGCCATGTAAGACGTGACTTTGCTACTCCTTCACCTTCTGCCATGAATGTGATGCCTCCCCAGCCTTGTGGAACTGTGAGTCCATTAAACCTCTTTTCCTTTATAAATTATCCAGTGTTGAGTACTTCTTTATTAGCAACATGAGAACAAACAAATACAACTATTATCTTTGAATAAGGATATATTTTTGTTTCTTTGTAATTTCCTGGCACAGGAGGTAGGTACTCAGAAACAGATACTTAAAGTTCCTCAAAGCCTGATGGCAGAAAATAAGGATCCAGTGTGAATGGCACAGAAATTGCTGCATATAATTGAGCCGTTCATGTTATAACATTGTATTAGTTCACAATCTCCAGAGAAACAGGACCAGTTGAATGTACACATAGAGAAAAAGAGACGTATGTTAAGGAGTTGTCCCATGCAATTATGGTAGCAGGCAAGTCCCAAGATCTGCAGTCTATTAAGATGGAGACTCAGGAGAGCCATTTGTCTAGTTTCAGTCCAAGTGTAAAGGCCTACTGAAAACCAGGCGAGCCAATGGTGTCATTCCCATTTGAAGGTCAGCAGTTTTAAGACTTGAACTGAAAGCCAATGTTTCAGTTCAAGTCTGAAGGCAGGAGAAGACTGATATCACAGCCAGGCATGGTGGCTCATGCCTGTAATCCCAGCACTTTGAGAGGCCTGGGCGAGCGGATCACCTGAGGTCAGGAGTTTGAGACCAGCCTGACCAACATGGAGAAATCCCGTCTCTACTAAAAATACAAAATTAGCTGGACGTGGTGGCACATGCCTACAATCCCAGCTACTCGGGAGGCTGAGGCAGGAGAATTGCTTGAACCTGGAAGGCGGAGGTTGCAGTGAGCCAAGATCACACCACTGCACTCCAGCCTGGGCAACAAGAGCAAAACTCGGTCTCAAAAAAAAAAAAAAAAAGAGACTGATATCCCAGCTCAAAGGCAGTCAGGCAGATAGATTTCTCTCTTACTCAGGAGTGGAGCAGCCTTTTTATTCTATTCAGGTCTTCAGCAGATTGGATTGGATGAGGCCCACCCACATTTGAAAGGGCCATCTGTTTTACTCAATCCACGATTCAAATGTTAATCTCCTCCAGAAACATCCTCCCAGACACATTGGGAATAATGTTTAACCAAGTATCTGGGCACCGCATGGCCCAGTCAAGATAACACATGAAAGTAACCATCACAAGTATCTTACAGCTATGTATAACATATAGTAGTGTAGGATGGGGGGATAAATGGAAGCTGAAACAGACTAGAAACTAGCAGCTTTTGTTAGAAACTTAATTCTCTAGAAAGGTACAGGAGGGATAAGCCTAGTACCAGAGAGTGGCCACTTCAAGTAAATTCACTTAAAACAAAGATGATTTTTTTCTCTTAAACAGCAGGGGAACATAATGGTGTGGCAATCCATCTTGAAAACTGAAGCTAAATATTGAGAACATAACATGAGGCCCATGCAATAAGTGAGAGGTTGCAGATGAAACTTCTCATATGGAGTTTACTTTAAAGTTTTGAAGTGTGAATTGGAGTAGGCAAGACTGTTATCCAGAAATGGGGTTGCTCCTAGGAGGGAAACTGGACAAAGAAAAAAACTAAACACTGTCCCCTTCATGCTGTCTGTTAATCCTTTCAGTGGCTAGGCTACTTCCCTTCTGGCTTTGTCTGGGTGGGCAGATGGGAGGTAGATGTGTAGGTGCTTATTTCTATTTATTTTACCAACTCTTACGTACAGCATACTATGTGCCAGAGACTGTTCTTGGTGCTCTCTGAGACATATTTTTTAAGTGGGGAAACTTGAAACTGTTACTCAATTCCTTTCCACACTTCTGAAATTGCAATCGGGCTGCATATTTTCTGTTCAAAAAAGAAGACTTAAAATACTGGCAGGGCTGTAAAATGTGAGATGGCTGTTTCCTCATTCACCAGAATAGTTGATATAGACACCATTAAAAGTGTTATGATAATCCTTACAACAAAAATTGATTGCTTCAGGACTGCTATAGAGAATGGATTAACTTTATCTAAAGAGTAAATAGCTTAAATACATATCTTTTTTTCTTATTAAATATACTTTTAAGAAAAGTTTCAAATAACAGAAAAAAATACCAATTTGTCCCAGTGCAGGCAGGGCTTTTCTATCGTAAAAGGGGTAAAACACAAAACCACATCTGCAATAGAAGTTCTCCAGCTGAAACTACTTGAAACTTAATAGAGACACAGAAAGCATCAGATTAGGGAGACTTTCTTCATGCTATTATTTCCCTTGCATCCTTTTCCTTTTGTTCAAATCCTTTTTCCCCTTCCTCCTCCTGCCCAGCACTAGAAAATATACCCTCAAAGAGACATCTCACACTCCACTGATGATCTTGGAAGGCATTTGTTTGATTTCAGAGTGGTTTTCTGTATGGCATTTTCAGCGTCTCTCTCCATGGGAGCAGAACAGAGGAAAGAGAAGGATAAATACAAGATTTCATGAAATGAAAGCAGAAAATGAGGCCATGGCTAGTTGCTTCTCTTGGCAAACATGCCCAGTATTCCCAGTTGCAGTTCTCTTATAATTCTCAACTTTCTTCCCCTATCTCTGTCCAAACTTGGCTTTTAATCAAGAAGGAAGACATCGCTTTATAGAAAATTATAGTAGCCATTCAATGGAAAAACTTGGTAGTTTAGACATGAAGACAAATACCCACTGAGCCCCTACTATGTGCCAGGGCCTCTGCCAGGTATTGAGGATAGGCCAGTAAGAAAGAGAGACACTTCCAGTCTCAACAAGTATAGATGGCAAATAGAATTATCTGACTGTTCTCCTAAGATGGAAGTGGATTTATCTTTACCAGCTAGTAACAAAGGACTGCGCATTGAACTTAAGAGTCAAAAGAACTGAGCTGGAATACCAGCTTCCAAACTTAGGTAATTTGATTAAGCCTCTCAATCTTATATTTTGCATATGTAAGTAGTATATGATAAAGTTTAAATGGAGTGCTTAATGAACACAGTGGACTACTTGAAACACTGTAGATACTGAATAAATGCCTTTTGGCTTTTATTACATATTTATTCAATAATTATTTGCTAAAAATTTACTCTTCGATGAACACATGCTAATACAACACTGAACAAAACAAGCAAAAAAACTGTCTTCCTTGAAAATCTTTTGTATTATAGTGATAGAAAAAACACAAAGAAAGATGCAATTTAAAACAGGAAGAGCCTAAGAAACTAACATTTGAGTACTGAGTGAGACATTAAAGCTGTTGAAAGAAAAAAGCCTTGCAGAACCTGAGGGGAAAATGTCCCTGTGACTGGAGCTGTGTCAGAGAAGGGACAATAAGGAGATGATGCCAGAAAGACAATAAAAGTGTGTGTGTGATTACATGGAACTCATGGGTCACTATAGAGGCTTGAGATATTTTGAGCTTATAATGACTTAATGTGACATATATTTAAAAGAATCTACTGTGATCAGAGCAGATTAAAGAGGGGAAAGGATGGAAGAAGCAGAGACACCATCTCCTGCCACAGTAATCCCTGGAGAGCTGGTGGTGGGCTGGACCAACGTGGTAGCAGTGGACTTGAGAAGAAGCGGTTGGATTCTGGAGGTAGAGGCTTCTGGATATAGAGATTCTGGATGTTAAGAGGCTAACTCCAAAGTTTCGAGTCTGAACAAGAATAGCGGGGTTGTCCCTTAAATAAACCAGGGAAAACTCGGAACTTGGTTGTTAAATTTCATATTCTAATTAGTCACCTAAATGAGAGAAGTCCAGACATTTAAGTCTCAAGTTCGAGAGAGGAGTCTGGCTTTAGGATAGACATTTCTTATTATTGGCCGTGTGTGTCGTATTTAAAGCCATGAGACTAGATAAAATCCCAGAGGGAAAAACTGCAGCTAGGGGATAAAGAACAAGATCACATCCATGTTAAGAGACTGGGAAAACCACAAGTGGCCTTAACTTAAAAAAAAAAAAAAAAGTGACAGAAAAATGGAAGTAAATATTGATTGGAATGGATTTGAGAGAGAACAGAATTCAGAAACTGTAGACAATAACTATAGTGACTACTTGAGAAATGGTGTTATCAAGGGAAGAAGAGAAATGAGAATGCCACCAATAGGGTATAAAGATGTTATACAGCTGACATTTTTAAGATGTGAGAAATTACATACAGCATATGTGTATGCTATGGGGGAACGTCTCAGAGAGATGTCTGAATAGGTAGAAGGAAATGGGGAGAGCATCAAAGGAAAGGCAGGGTTTTTACAGGAGCACAGATGGTTCATTGACAGTATTCCTTGCCCCAATTTTTGATATGTTACATTTGTAGTAGATGGTCTATTTGCAGGGTATGGTTTTTGCTATGTATTTCTTAAATTCATCAGAATAAAAAAATATGCCTTGCTTACATAAAACTAGTCCCCATTCAACACCAGGTGCTGTCTTGGTAAGTCTGTCTCTCAGTGACTGTCTAAAATATCCTATGATGCAATTATTACAAAAAGTGAAAAATCTCATAAAATCAATAAAAGTGATTTTGGGGCCAGGCGCAGAGTCTCACACCTGTAATCTCACCAATTTGGAAGGCTGAGGCAGACAGATCACTTGAGGCCAGGGATTCAAGACAAGCCTGGCCAAAATGGCAAAACCCGTCCCTACTAAAAATGTGAAAATTAGCTGGGCATGGTGGTGCATGCCTGAAATCCCAGCTACTCGGGTGGCTAACGCATAATAATCACATCAACCCAGGGGGTGGAGGTTGCAGTGAGCCAAAATCGTGCCACTGCACACCTGCCTGGGCAGCAGAGCCAGACTCTTTTTTTTGTCTTTTTCTTTTTTTGAGACAGAGTGCTGTTTGAGAGCTGCCTGAACAGCATTCATAGCTATTAATTGAGAATTTGGCAGATTTAGGTCAACAATTAAAGATGAGATGGTCAACTGAAATATTCAAAAGAGAGTGATTTAAGTAGCAAAGGCCTAAAGAGAGACCTTTAGGAAAATTGGCGAAGCTCTTGAATGCTTTTGTGAACATCTATAATTATGTGGCAAAAGGTAATTGTAAACCAGAGGATGATATATTAGGCTATATTACATTCTTTCCCCTGAATAGCCATGTAGCAAAATCCAGTCGAAGAATTCTATCCCAGCTCTCTTTTCCTTTTCCCCTAGAGCCTTCTTCCTATACCCAAAGAAATAATATATTTTCTAACTTTGATATATTTCAAGGAAAATTTCTCATCTGCTTGGAACACTCTGTCTTTGTGAGATTAACTATTATTGTTTGATTCTAATAGGTATTACGAGAAAAGTTATTCAATGGGTCAAAAATCAAAACAAAATAATACTACATCCTAACCAACATTCCTCAGTCTCTTACCTTACTTTTTAAGATATCTAAAAACCTCCCAGACTCATCACTTCTAATAAGTCTTAAATTTGTCTTCCCTTACTACTCAAAACACTACCTTTTCTAAGGACTTTCCTTTTGTCATTTTTCTTAATCAGAAGTCTACTATCTTGTTTACCACTTTTTGTCAAGAATATCATAGATTTGAAGGTTCATAATATCTCAAGATGATAAACACCATGGAGTAAATGCTCTGAGGAGGTCTCATCGTTAGGTAAACGTTGGTCTTTAGAATGCATGACGCAGACTACACACACACACACACACACACACACACACACACACACACACACAGAGAGAGAGAGACTATACCCACATACACATATACATATGCATCCCTCTTTATAATATACAAGTTAAATAAATAACATATACCTTCAAATGTTATACTGAGATATAACTTACTTCTTAGTGAACCTAATCCACTTATATTTTGTAAACATTCCATCAAACTATGTTATGAACTGTACTGTATTTGTCCCCCACAGTAGGGCTGTATTTGGAGATATAGCTTTAGGGAGGTAAGTAAGGTTAAATAAGGTCATAAAGGTGGGGTCCTAATCTGACAGCACTGGTGTCCCCAGGGTACGAGACATCAGAGAGGTCATTCTTCCCCATGCTCACACAAAGAGGCTATGTGAAAACATAGCAAAAAGACAACCATCTGCAAGCTGGGAAGAGAGCCGCAACTGGAAACTGAATTGCCAGAGGTCCAAGATCAACAACTTCTTGAAGGTGTCAGACTTCTAGCCTCTAGAACTGTGATAAAATAAATTTCTTTTGTTTAAGCCACCCAGACTGTGGTATTTTGTTATGGAAGCCCCCACTGTCACTTAGTAATTATAACTTCATAGGCTGAAAAAAAAAAAGGTGAAATACTTCATATTAGGGAGTAACACAGGAAAAATAATTGAGCAAAACAGATGAGTCAAGGGGCTCATCTTTTGAAAGAGAGCTGGGATAGCATTCTTAGACTGGATTTTGCTACATGGCTTTTCAGGGGAAACAATGTAATATAGCCCAATATGTCATCACTCATGTTTCTGAAAAGTCTCTCTCTGTGTGCTTATACATTTAGTAAATTGGCCTTTTAGCCCAATTCATTGTAGATCACTGGGAAATATCAGCGATAAGATATGATCTTCATTCTCAACTCTTGGTAATTTTAACCAAGTCTGCCTCTGTTTGTACCAACATAGATTATTACAACAGCAAATTGTATTACAGAATGGTCTTACTGTTGGAAAATATATGTGGTTTGTCACTTACTTTCAAAATTTCAGGAAAAAAAAAAAGAAAGCTAGACATGCAGATATGTAATTAGTAGTTCTAATACAGTAGAATGTAAACAGGTGGCAAATCTAGTAAGGAATATAAAGATGTTCATCATACTTTTAATGTTTCTTCAAATTCGAGATATTTCCAAATATGGAGTTGGGGCAGAAAAGTTAACATTACAAACTATAGCTAGAAGCCATTATACAAGTAAAGCCCCCAGACTCCTCTGTCAAATAGCTGCTCTGCCATCTCTCTACTCTGCAAGGTTTTTAACAACTGGCTTCACTCCTCTTTGCCTTGGTTTCTATAGCTGCAAAATAATAAACCTTTCGGGTCTGATGTGAGGGTAAAATGTAATATAGATAATATGCTGAAATGGCACCTTGTATGTAGTAAGTATGCAATTAATAGTAGAAATAGTAATAAAATAATAAAAAAATCACAACTATTATTATAAGCGATTTAAACTACTACTAAACTGGAAAGATCTGGAAATAAACATTTTAAAACTTTGATTCAATTGGTTGTTGCTTAAACTATATTTCTCAGAATAAATGAAAAGTAAATGCCTTCTAGGAAAAAAAAAATCAACATTACAATGGCCCCCCTTACCCAACTGCTGTTCACTGAATTTAAGATTTGAGATAGTTGGCAATCTTTAATTTTTTCCCCACCTGGTGCATTACTTCCTTTATTTCCCTCCCAAGTATTCAGCCAATGAATTAACCCCTCAGCTCTCTCACCAGAAGCCAACCCATGCCAAATTTAGGGTATGTCCAATGACCTGAGTCATGACTGTCATCCCTGTTACAATGGACTGTACTAGGTATTCCAGTTCCTGTTTGTCTGGCTCTGGTTTTACTATTGCCTAGTGCTTTTAAAGGTTTCAAACTCAGCAGGGCCATTAGGGAAGAGGAAATCAAATGAAGTGGCTCCCATGCTCACTGAGTACCTTGCTTCTGAAATAATATAGTTGTGAAGACATAGATAAGACTGCAAAAACCTCTCCATTTGAAGGCAGTTGACAAGCAGGGCACTGACACTGCCCTTCACTGGCATCCTCCTTCTACCCTAGTCACCCCCCTTTCCCAACATCCCTGCAAAAGGAGGGTGACAGCCAAGTGTATGGTTAACCAAAAGACAAGGAAGCCAGAAGGAGAATTGAAATTGCTGTGTTCAGTTTCACAGAACCTGTTAGAAAACTACACAGGTTATATTTAGAATAAAGCCAAATGGAGAGTTAGAAGATAAAAATAAACAAAAGGACTTGCTTTAGTCCTTATAAGTCCTTTTCAATATGTACATTTGTGATTTCAACAACATTTCATACACAGCTGGATAAATTTCTTATTTGTTTTTCTACTAAATTTGTATGCAGGACCATCTTGGTGCACAAAAATAAATAAATCTCTGTATATATAATGTAGAAATTGGTGATAAGTTTCCACTTGTACATTTTAAATATAAAAACTGTATTTGTCTTGTTAACATTTTCCCTTAGGAAATTTTGTTCTATTTTAGCCCTAAGTAAAACATGCTCCAGCAATAAGCTGCATTTTTTTTTATCATAACCTACACCATATTTTAGGCATTAACCTCTCTCTTAGAAATACTATTTTTGTTTACACACTATACATGTCAATATGTATCTAAGCCCAGAATTAAAATATTAGAATGCTACTCTCATGTGGCACCATGGATCTTTCCTTAATAGCACTTAGCAGAACCAGATTTCAAATGATTTTTAAATTTCTAATTCCAGTTATTAAAGATGGTGGAGTAACCACCTGTGTTTATCTTCTCTCTTTCCTAAGAACCCAAAAAACCAAAGAAAAGGAAGATATGAGATCCAAACTCAGAAAAGCAAAGTACAGAAGTGAACACATCAACTGTTGAAAGACATTTAATAGCCTTTTGGAAGATGGAAAGCAGGTGGATTAGGAGTGACTGACTGAGACAGGCAGACGTGGACACTGAGGGAAAGAGACTGACTCACTTTCAAGGACCTCATAGGTGCTTCAAAGCATGGGTCTGAGAGCAAGAGGCCTGGCTGCCCATCAGCGGACTCAAGAATAAGTCCATTAGTCACCATTCTCATCCATATTCACAGAGTCTATGTTTCCATAAAAAGCCACAACACTGGGAGAGAGTCTCCAATGTGAAACAGACCAAAATAAACAAACAGAAAAGACAGAACTAGAAAACGAAGAATCAATGACAAGGAACAGAAAAATACCTAAGCATACCAATAGTAGTAGTACTACTCAAAAAGGAGATAAAGAGAAGGAGAAAGAGAATGATTAGCACTTACAATGTGACAGGTACCTAAAGTTTATATGTACTTCCTCATTAGTTTTATACATGTGAAATCAAATACAGAATGAATACACACACCTGCACACATACATAATCTCATTAAGACTTTGATAATAGGGAAGGTAAGGGAACAAGATAAAGTTTTACAAGGTCACTGTCAAATACTCTTAAAAAAAAATCTTACACATCAAATCTAGGCAATAAGGATTCTCAATGCTGTTAACCTTTCTGCTATGATACTTCTCAGAGAGAGGTATGTAAAGATATTACAAATGCTATGAGAAAAAAATCAATCACAATAATACAAAAGCATTCTTCAATTTTTTAATAGCTAAAATCAATTTTTCCTAAACAAATCTCAGAAAATTCAAAAAGCAAAGATAAAGAGATGGAAATTACAAAAGCAAACAGAAAATACTTAGAGAAACAATCGAGATGGCCCCAAATCCTATTTTAGAGATAAAGAACAACTACAGAAAGCATAGTAAAGATATTGCCAAAGAAATAATACATATCCAAGATCAGAAAGACTTGAATTCAGTTAGTGTCCAGAAGCATGGGTGAAGAGCACAGGTGCGACCTCATGGAATTCTAATTTTGGGGGACAACAAAAAGAAAACTGTGAGTTTTGAAAGGTCAAGGAAACAAATATTAATGTGCGGAAAAAGAAATAAAGCAATTTTAATAGACTTCTCAAAAGTAACGCTGTATGCTAAAAACCAATGGACTCATGCTTTTAGAGGTCAGAAAAAGATTTCCACACCCAACAAAACTATCAATTAAAGCGTGAGACTTAGCAAATATTTCAGATCCTGCCTAAAAACTTTTTGTTTTAATATTCTTTATTTCAATAGCTTCTGGAGTGCAAGTGGTTTTTGGTTACATGGATGAATTGCATAGGGGTAAAGCCTAAGTAAGATTTCAGTGTACCTGTCAACTAAGTACTGTACTCAAAACTTTTATTTTCACTAACACAATTATTTGGGAATTTACTAGAAGATATGCTACAGCAAAATAAAGGAGAACAGTTAGAAAGAGAGAGACATGCGACCAAAGAATCCAATTCAAAAGAGTGGTGAAAGGAAGCCCCAGTCTCAGTTTTTTAGCTAGCCAGAATAAAAGAACCAGAAGAGAAGGGAAAGCCAGAATTAAAATCATCTCTAGAACAAAAGGAAATTTGATAACATGCATAAGCTAAAAACAATTACGCATAGAAATAAAGCAGTTAGAAACAGAAAACCTGTCCAAGAAAGGAAACACTATATATTAACAGGTTATATCTAAAATCTAAAATTGATGTATCAATAAATTACAGCATATACATATTGATTAGAAATATGGTGTTAATATAAAATATATCAAAAAAGAACAGTAATTACAACTGAAGAGTGGAATTTGGGACACAGAAAGGTAAAGGAGTTAATTTTTCACATATATGCCAGTATTATTTTGATAAATCTGATTATATATTTCAAAATCTCACCAGATGATTTTCAAACCATAATGTCTTACATTCATAGGAAAATCCTAATACGTATACATGTGAATATACATTTTTTCACATATCACATAAATGTATGTGCACACACATACATCTACATGCACAAGAATTTATTCCTTTGCATTTGATAAATATTTCTAAAAATCTGTACATTTTCTATCCTTAGCACATTCTTTTCCATAATGCTAAGGTTATTTTCAGGTTAAAAAAATCAAATCTTTATTTGCTACATTTTTCAGATTTACTTAAGCAGCCAAACACCCACATGCACACACAACTTGTTGTAAGAATGCTGACTAACAATTGTTAAAATCTGCAAAATATAAGATCCCCAAAGCATAGGCAACAAAAGCAAAAATAGATAAATGGGATTACATCAAACTCAAAATCTTCTGAGTAACAAAGGAAACAATCAGAGTGAAGAGCTGACCTGCAGACTGGGAGAAAATATTTGCAAACCATACATCTGAGAAGGAATATGATCCAGAATATATAAGGAACTCAGCTCAATAGCAGAAAAAGCAAATAATCCATTGAAAAATAGGCTAAAGACCTAAGTAGACATTTCTCAAAAGGTGACATACAAATGGCCAAAGGTATTTGAAAAAATGCTAAATATCACTAATAACCAGGGAAATACAAATCAAAACCACAATGAGACACCACCTCACTCCAGTTAGAATGCCTATTATCAAAAAGAAAAAAAAATTAACAAATGCTGGTATGGATATGGAGAAAAGGGGGTAGTTATACGCTGTCGGTGAGAATGCAAACTGGTACAGCCATTATAGCAACCAGTATGGAGGTCCCTCAAAAAATTAAAAATAGAAGACTATCTCATAATCTAGCCATCCCACTACTGGGTATGTATTCAAAAGAAATAAAATTGCATGCCAGATAAATAGCTTCAGTGTTTATTGCAGCAGTATGAATAGCTAGATATGAAATCAATCTAAGTGTCCATCAGTGGATGAATGAGTAGACAAAATATCGTATATATACATAATGGCATATTACTGGATCATTAAAAAAAGTGAAATCCTGTCATTGGTGACAACATGGATGAATCTGGAAGACATTATGTTAAATGAAATAAACCAGGCACAGAAAGACAAATCCTGCATGATCTTACTTACATGTGCAATCTAACAATGTTGAACCCATAACACTAGAATAGTGGGAAGCAGAAGCTAAAAATAGATGAAGTGAAAAAGAGATGGGGAAGAGACTAGTCAATGGCTAGAAAGTTACAGTTACAGAGGAGGAATAAATTCTGGTGTTCTATTGCAGGGGTCCTCAACCCCTGGGCCATAAACCAGTACCAGTTCATTGCCTGTTAGGAACTGGGCTGCACAGCAGGAGGTAAGTGGCAGACAAGTGCTTCATCTGTATTTACAGCTGCTCCCCATGGCTTGTATTATTGCCTGAGCTCTGCCTCCTGTCAGATCAGCAGCAGCATTAGATTCTCATAGGAGCATCAACCCTATTGTGAACTGCACATAGGAGGAATCTAGGTTGCACACTCCTTATGAGAATCCAGTGCCTGATGATCTGTCACTGTTTCCCATCACCCCCAGATAAGACCAGCTAGTTGCAGGAAACCAAGCTTAGGGATCCCACTGATTCTACATTATGGTGAGTTGTATAATTATTTCATTATATAGTACAATGTAATAATAACAGAAATAAGGTGCTCAATAAATGTAATGTGCTTCAGTCATCCCCAAACCATCCTCCCACCCTGGTCCATGGAAAAATCGAGTTCCATGAAACCAGTATCTGGTGCCAAAAAGGTTGGGGGACACTCCACAGTAGGATGACTAGGATTAACGGTGGTGTATATCTGCATATTCTCACTCATAGGTGGATGTTGAACAATGAAAACACATGGACACAGGGAGGGGAGCATCACACACACGGGTCTTTTGGGGGGAATGGGGGAGGGACAGCGGGAGATAGGGAGGTTGGGGAGTGATAACATGGGGAGAAATGCCAGATATAGGTGACAGGGGGATGGAGACAGCAAACCACATTGCCATGCGTTTTTGTTGGTTTTGTTTTTTTAGGTGGATAAAAACAGCTTTACTGAGACAGCAGTGTTGCAGCTCTGTGAAGCTCCTTCAGGGCAGGGCTACCCTACAGGCAATGTGCAAAGAGTAGCAGCTCAGGGCAGGTTTACAGTCATATTTATATCTACTTGTGATTATATGTAGATTAAGGGGCAGTCTATGCAGAATACATATGCAACAATGCTACATGTCCTGCACATGTACCCCAGGACTTAAAGTGCAATAAAATATATATATAACAGTGGTGTATATTTCAAAATATCTAGAAGAAAGGATTCTGAGCATTTTTACTACAAGGATATAATAAATGCATGAGCTGGTGGATATGCTACCATACCCTGATTTGATTTTTTACACAACGTATACATATATAGAAGCATCACACTATACCCCATAAATATGTACAATTGTTGTGTATTAGTAAAAATCAAAAAAATCCCAAAAACAAATGTAGAAATCCCACTCAGTAGCATCCTCATAATATTTAATTAACAATCTTTTCTTGCACACCATCTCTTAGGCTATAAGCTCTGTAAGGACAGGAA
The DNA here is from genome assembly GCF_009761245.1 of Sapajus apella. Lineage (NCBI taxonomy): Eukaryota > Metazoa > Chordata > Mammalia > Primates > Cebidae > Sapajus > Sapajus apella. The sequence goes on from NW_022436963.1 coordinate 19,936,425, forward strand.
ACACAACTCCTTTATTTGTGGATGGACCCCTGTAGTAAACAGTCAGTAAATTCTTTTTGAATTCAGGAGTTAATCCTTTTAATCCTCTTTTTCATACATGGCTTACATGAACACAGGAAACAACTGCCATGTAAAAGCTGTATCAATGGCCACAAAACTGCCTGGGGTAACTTTCTACCGTGAAAACCCAGGAAAAACATCCCTGCATAGGACTGTGCCCATACTCCAAGCTAGTCAGGAAATCAGACTCATGAAAAAAAAAAAAAAAAAAGAATCTAAATATAATCCCATCCAAATGCCAAACTTGTTACATTGCAGATTTTGGTTTGTGTTCATTTTTGTTTTCTGTTTGTTTTTAATACAATCCTTGCAAAAAACACTTTGTCAACAATATCTCTCTCCTAAAAACATGACTGCTTTAGAAATGATGCCAAAACTGGGTCAGTTGTAGGGGTTATGCATTTTACATGCTGTAAGAGTAGAAAAGTTTGTGACAGCCCAGGACAGGTTGATGATAGCATGTTTTGAAATGCCCAGAAAGTCTGGTAGGAAATACCATTGCTGATAAGAGTGATTATCTGTGAGGAAAGAGACTGAGGAGAAAATTTCTGAAATAAGCAAAGGCTGGTTTTATAAAAATAAAAGCAATTATAAAAATGGACGTACACAAAGCAGAAGCTCTCTTAACCAATGTTCTGAAACAGCAATTTCAAACTAGGGTATGTGAACCCCCAGGAATACGTAAGGAATTTCCAAGCGGTAGACCCACAGACAGTTTTTAAGGAGTCAATTTCCAGATTATCCTGCATACATGTTTTAAATTGGGATGATGATGATGGAGGAACATGTCTGCTCTCAAGACCCACCTCACCTTCTCCCACTTTATAAAGAGTAATTTTTTGTGCAACCATATCTTACTGATATAGGAGGAAGGCAGGGAAGTGCTAAGTAGAGAAGGGTGGGGTGGCCGTCAAGGGCTGCACCCTCGGGCCTGTGCCCACTGACCTAAATGAGGACAGGCAGTTCTGGTTTTGTGCCCAAAAAGTTGCTCTTTGGCCTGCCATACTCCCATTCTGTGCCCAGAAAAACCTGAGACCTAGAGGGTACACACACAAGCGGCTGGATGTCGAGAGGTACAAAAGAACACACCAGCAGACACCAGCAGACCAGCAATGGCAGAACGATGCAGACAGACACCGAGGGGAGTTTGGCCCCAAGGGGAGTTTGGCGGGGGCAGTAGACTGAAAGAGAGTCCAGCCCGTGGGTGGCCTGACTCTAGGGGAAAACCATCTTCCCACTCCACCCACTTCTGGCTCCCCATCCATCTCTCTGAGAGCTATCCTCCACCACTCAATAAAACCTTGCACTCGTCCTCCAAGCCCATGTGTGATCGATTTTTCTGGTACACTAGGGCAAGAACCCTGGGATACAGAAAGCCCTCTGTCCTTGTGTTAAGGTAGAGGGTCTAACTGAACTGATTAACACATGCTGCCTGCAGATGGCAGAGCTGAAAGAGCACTCTGTAACACACACCCACTGAAGCTTTGGGAATTACAGGCACTCCTAGACACTGCCGTGGAACTGGAGGCCAAAAAGCACTCCCCATGGCCTCTGTACCTGCCCATCTCCATATTCCCTTTTGGGGTTTGATCAGCAACTGGGCAATGAAAATATGAGCCACACCCCTGTCGCACTTCCTATGAGGGGAATAAGGGAACACTCCCATCTCATTCCTATGGTACTAGGAGTAAACACTTACAGATTAAAACCCCAAAAAAACAGCTTAAAATTTTGTATTATCAAAAGGACCCCCCTGCAAGAGTTATTTCATTAAAAGATGAAATTCCAGTAAAATTTTATTAATGCAGAAGAAGTTTAGATGTCAACTTAAAATGTTCAAAGGGATTCAGAGGTGTCAAGACCACTCACCACCCAGTGCCTTTCTAGAATATTCTAATGGATTACCATAGCACAATGAATGCTTTTACATAGGAAGAGAAAGAGCTGAGCTTCATATTCACCAAATTTGTGCATTACCAAACCTACTTACATCATTTGTAGTAGCTGGAGTCATGCAACCTAATTGAATATTGTGTAACTAAGAGAATTGCTTCTTCAAAAAGAAATCCAAATGCTTGAAAAGACCCAAAGGCAAATTGTAAAAAAAAAAAAAAAATGCAACCAAACGAGGAATCGGCAAAATAAGCATAAAAGCGGGGATTTTTTTTTTTTAATTCTGTGAGGCTTCATAAGTGTCTAAGGCCCACACTTCATTTTAACTGGAAAACTTGGAATTCAGGGATGACATAAAATAGGTGAGCTTTATGGAAACAAGACCATATGGAATTCAGACTTTAGGTCCATGCTCCAAGAAGAGCCTTGATCTTACATCAAATGATTGGTAAATGAGTTCATTTATGGGATTACGTTCAAATAAAATATTAACACACGTGTGATGGTTAATTTTAGGTGTCAACTGGATACTAAGGATTATCTAGAAAATCTATAAATTATTCTGGGTGTTTCTGTGAGGGTGCTTCCAGAAGGGGCTGGCATGTGAGTCAGTGGACTGAGTAGGGAAGATCCATCATTAATATGGGTGAGTGCCATCCAATTAGCTGGAGGCCCAGATAGAACAAAAAGGCAAAACAAAGGTGAATTCTCTTCCTCACTCTCCTGGAGCTGGGACGCTTCTCTTCTCCTGCCTATAGACATCAGAACTCCAGGCTGTCTGGTCTTTGCACTCTGGGGACTTAATACTAGTGGCCTTCAGTCTTGGACTGAGAGTTAAACCATTGGCTTCCCTGGCTCTAAGGCTTCTGGACTTGGACTGAGGCAAGCTACCAGCATCCCAGGGTTTCCAGCTTACAGACTGCCTGTCATTTCTCAGCCTCCATCATCTCATAAGCTAATTTTCCTAATACTCCCTTCTCAACCATACATCCATCCATCCATTCATTCATTTATCCTATTGGCTCTGTCTCTCTGGAGAACTCTGAATAACATTTCATGTTTGATCTTTTTAAAACAATAATTCCTTCTCCAAATGACTTTTTCTGTTAAACCAGAAAACTATTGGTCTCAATCACCTATATGAGAGAGTATCTATTAAAATAAAAAGTCATGATTAACTACAGCTCAGTCATTCTCAAAAGGGTCCCCTATAATAGAGGATACTATAAGCAACAGAAATTATGGAACCTAACTGAATATTGTGTAAATGTTCAAGACCGACCCCGCTTTAGATGTCTGTCAGGCCATCTGTACTTCTGACCATCCTGACTACAAATTCAGGGGTTCCCACAAGACCCTCAGCTTTGGTAATTCACTAGAATGACTCACAGAACTTACCAAAGCTACATATATATACATATATATACAGTTGCAATTTTATTATACAGGATACACATCAGGCAAGGTCTGGAAGTATCCTAGATGTGGAGTGTCCATGCCCTCTTCCCTTGGATTCAGGGTGCAACACCCTCCTGGAACATCAATGTGTTCACCAATCAGGAAGTTAAACCAAGCTTTGGTGTCCTAAGTTATCAGGATTTCATTACTTAGGCATGATTGATTAACTCACTGGCTATGTGATTTAAACTCAATCTCCAGCTCCCCTCCTCTACCCATCCAGACACTGGAAGTTCCAATCCCGGTCTTTCTGATAACCTGCCCCCACCTGAAGTGAGGTAAGGACTCACTGTGAGTCACCTTAGTGGCATATCAGAGACACTCCTATCAACAAATTCCAAAGATTTTCAAAGCTCTGTCCCAGGAACCAGATATATTATTTATTATACCACATCAGGTAAATTAAAATGGTGGAATGGGGATAATTTAGTTAAGTTTCTAATAAAATTTTTGTTTAACAGATGAAGATTAAGAGCAGAGAAGCTTAAGAAGACAGGAGGACAGGAAAACAAGGAATAATGTGAACAGCAATGAAAAAACTTCTAGCAAGTGTGAGGCTTACTCAAGGAATAACCAACAGCCGAGGATCAGAAACATTTTGTCAACATGTTTGTCAAAAGAGTAGTTTTCATTCAGAATCAATGTCTCTGGAGTGAGAGACGAAACTGAAATGGACCTTGCTTCTTCATCCAAGAGACAAACTACAGCAGTCAAGCTAAGCCTAGGGGTAAACATTGGAGAGGCTAACAATAAAAATGGGGATCTTCTTCCAAGCTCTGGTCCAAGGAGAGGTGGCAATACTTGGAAAGGAAGCCTCTGGAAGAGGTAGTTTACTCCTGTAAATACCTGCTAAGGTTAATAGCAACAAAACCCTGGAATTCACAACCAAGGCCAAATGTTTATAGCATATTGTTAGTACTACTGAATTCTTTCTGTTCCAAGCATTAGACAAATGGAAATTACCCCATACTTCTGTAGGAGACTACATTTTATTGACTATTTAATACGCATTATCTCCTTTGAAATGGCTCTTGAACTGGAGGGAAAGACAGATAAGACCATGAACACAGAGGCACTGCTTGTGGAAAGGAAAAGTCTCTCCACACTCTCTACTTTTAAGAATCATCAGAAAGAAAACCAAGATAATACAATTAAAAGGAATATCAGTAAAGGTTAGGCATTCAACCTGAATCTTGCCTTTTACTTTTTAATAGCCTTTTACTTTTTTTACTTTTTAATATGAGAGAAGCAATAGAGCATAGCTGAATTAATCAACAAATGGTATTGGGTCAGCTAGATAGCCACTTGGAAAGAAGTAAATTTGAATTTATATAAAATGATATATGTCAAAATCCACTCCAAGTGAATCAAGAATTTTAATGTAAAATAATACACTATAAATGCACTATGAGAAAACATGAGAGATTCTCTTTTTATTCTTTCATTTAGTAGTAGGAAAGCCCTTTCTAATCAAAACATAAAATCAGAGGCATAGGGGAAGAAAACTGTAATTGACTCTGTGAAAAGGAAATCATGTAGCTAAAATTTAAAAAAATAAAAATTAAGTCAAAACACAGGAGAAGGCTCTACACATGTACTCAGGATATTAAAAAATTGCAAAAAAGAAAGCTACTCCCATCATAACAACAAAAGCTAGATAATGTACAAAATCTTAACTATTGAGACCCTCAGAACGTAACAAAGAATGGGCGAACTAAATTGCAAAGGATGTGTGAGGATGTTAACTGACATTTGTTAGAGCAGGGAAGAAAAGGTAGCTGCTATAAAGGCAGATAATCAGAAAGCAACTCAAATTTTAGCTATTCATTAAAGCTGCATATGAGCTTGCAGCTTCTGACACAACAGGATTTGGGTGAATTTGTACTGACTCTTTTCCAATTTCCTCCACTGGGTGCTCATGAGAAAGGTTGGGGACAGGGCAAGAGAACAGAGAGAGACTCACTGGGCAGTGTAGGTTTAGATTGGGGATAAGCTGTCACTGTGAAATAGACACAAAACACAACGTTGGGGAGATCATGTGGCAGGAAACCTATTCCCTCCCCAAACCACCTTCCCTCTACACATACAAGGGAAAATTCAGCTGCCATAGAGAGTAGCAGCAACACTGAGAAAGCCGCACTCTTGGAAGCAGAAGAGCCAAGAAATAATACCCCTGTTCCCAACTCAAGACTTGAATTTATTCACAAGCAACTCTAGTCTACCTTTGGGGAGGGGACAAGAGTAAGGAGGAGATCTCATGTTGCGGGGTGTTCAGGCTGTGCTCAAAGCTGAGGGTAAAGAAGGCAAGTGAAGGCTGTAGGGGACCTGGGCAATGACAGTGACAATCAAAAACAAACCCCGCTTAGCTGCTGGCCAGATCAGCCCAACTCCTGGCCTGACAGCAGAAGAGATAGGCCTGTTTCCTGTCATAAATAATATTTATCTCAGGCTCTTCTTCCACACATAGTGTCCAGCATTCAATAAAAAATGATGAGATTCACACAAGAAAGCAGGAAAAAATGACTCAGAAGACAATGGAGCAAGATCTTTGAAGTACTAAGAGGGAAAAAGCAAAAAACTGACAACCCAAAATTTTATGTTTAAAAATGAAGGCAAAATACAAAAAAGTATAAAAATTAAAGTAGAATTCCAAAAGTATTTAAAAATGGCAGAGTAACAGAGGAACGGAGGGACATAAAAAGAGAGGCAGCAAGTAGAAAACAAAAAAATAAGCTGGTAGGCTCAAACCTAAACATATTAATAGTTATAATACATGGTAACAAGCTAAATAATTCAATTGAAAGGTAGAGACTGTCAGATTAAACAAAAATAAGACCCAAATATGCCATCTATAAGAGGTTCACTTTGAGAAACAGGAAAATTGAAAATAAATGAATGAAAGAAAGATATACCATACAAAAAAAAAAGTAGGCATAAAATGACTGGAATCACTATATTAGTAATAAATAAAACACATTTCCCAACAAAGGGAATTATCATGGATAAAGAGAAACATTTCATTATAACAAAAGGGTCAGTTTAACAGAAAGATACAGGAAGACTGAAACTGTATGCTTCAAAATATATGAAGCAAAAGTATTGAAATTAAAGGGACCAAGAGACCATACTACATCCATAGATGGAGATTTCCCCTTTTCTCAACAGCTAATAGAATAACTAGACAATATTACCAATACCACCATAAATCACAGCAATACTATCAACCAGCTGGACTTAATTACTATTTATGGAATAGTACAACTGACAACATCAGAATACACATTGTTTTCAGCACATGTGGTAAGTTTATCAGAAAAGACCATATTGTGAACCATATAATAAGCCTCAGTAAATTTAAAACTATAAAAATCACAAAGAGTGTGATATATAAAGACAATTTAATTAGATTAGAAACCAATAATAAGAAAAAACATTTGGAAATTAGCAACAGATTACTAAAGAATCACCAAGTCAAAGAAGAAATAGCAAAAAAATTAGAATATATGTTGGTGTGTATAATTTTTTAAAAAGCAAAATGAAAATCTTCTTAGACCAACAAAAGCTAAAATAAATTATTTTCAGCAACTCAACACAATAAGAAATAATAAAGGCATTTCTTCAAGCAGAGCAGAAGGAATATGACACTACATGGAAATTTCAGTACATATAAGGAAATAATTACTGCTAGAAATTATAAAAATATGAAAGATACTTTTCTTATTTTTAATCTCTTTGTACTATAACTCACTGTCTAAAGCAAAAATAATAATATACCTAGGAATTTAAAGCATAAAGTAGATAGAGGAATGAAACGAAAGCATACTGCTGGAACATACTTATGATATACATAAGGTAGTCTATTATTTGAAGATAGACTGTGAGACAAAGTGATATATTTGAAGCTCCAGGGTAGCACTGTCCAAGAAAACATTCTGTGCAGATAAAAATGTGCCATATTTATACTGTCCAATATGGTAGCCACTAGTCAAATGTGGATACTGCACATCTGAAATGTCATTAGTTTACCTAAAGATATGAAATTTCAAGCATTTAACTGTAAATTAATTAAAAATTTAAATTTAAGCAGCTACATAGGGATAGTGCCTGCCTTATTGGATAGTACAGCCCAAGGGTAACCATTTTTATTTTAAAGCACAATTTGGAGGTATAATTAGTAATAGTAGGAAAACTGAATCATAAAAAATACTCAATTCAAAAGAAGGCAGAAAAACAAATTAACAACATATAAAAGAAGTAGAAAACAAAAGTAATATGAAATGTGTTACATAATAATGTTTCTGTCAATGACAGACCACATATATAATGGTGGAAGTATAAGATTATAATACTGTATCTTTTCTATGTTTAGACATACAAATACTTACCATTGTGTACAACTGCCTACAGTAATCAGTACCATAACATGCTGTCCAGATTTATAACTTAGGATCAATAGCCCATACCATATAACTTAGGTGTACAGTAATCTAGGTTTATGTAACTCTACTTTATGATATGTGCACAATGACAAAATCACCTAACAATATCTTTCTTAGAAAGCATCTCCATTGTTAAGCAACACATGACGGTAGATTTCAGTTCAACCATATCAAAAATTATGTGAAATGTAAATCATCTACACACACTAATTAAAAAGGCAGAGATTTTGGAATGAATAATTAACAAAACCCAACTATTTGCTGTCTATAAGAAACTCACTTTAAATATAAAGATATACATTAAAAGCAAACAAACGAAAAATATATACCATGCAATCACTCATATAGGAAACTTTGAATGGCTATAGTAATACTAAATTACAAAGTAAACTTTAGAAAAAACGACTATTACTAGAAGTAAAAACAGGAACTTCATAATCATAAAGAAGTCAATATATATGAAGATAACACTGTAATCCTAAATGGGTATGTATCTAATACCAGAGTTTCAAAACACACAGAGCAAAAACTCATGGAACTAAAAGAAACAGATAAGCACACAATTATAGTTGGAGATTGATATGGTTTGGCTGTGTCCCCACCCAAATCTCATCTTGAATTTCCATGTGGGAGGGACCCAGTGGGAGGTAATTGGGTCATGGGGCAGGTCTTTCCCATGCTGTTCTCATGACAGTGAACATGTTTTACAAGATTTGATGGTTTTAAAAAGAGGTTTTCCTCTGCACAAACTCTCTCTCATTCTCTCTTTGCCTGCTGCTATCCAGGTAAGACAGGACTTGCTCCTCCTTGCCTTCCACCATGATTGTGAGGCTTCCATAGCCACATGGAACTGTAGATCCAATTAAACCTGTTCCTTTTGTAAATTACCCAGTCTCAGGTATGTCTTTATCAGCAGCATGAAAACGGACAAATATAGTAAACTGGTACCTGTAGAGTGACTATTGCTGACAAGATACCCAAAAATGTAGAAGTGACATTGGAACTAGGTAACAGGTAGAGGTTGGAACAGTTTGGAGAGCTCAGAAGACAGGAAAATGGGGAAAGTCTGAAACTTACTGAAGACTTATTGAAAGGCTTTGCCCAAAATGCTGATAGTGATATGAACAATAAGGTCCAGGCTGAGGTGGTCTCAGATGGAGATGAGGAAGAACTTGTCAGGAATTGGAGCAAAAGTGACTCTTCTATGTTTTAGCCAAGAGACTGGCAGCATTCTGCCCCTACCCTAGAGCTTTGTGGAACTTTGAACTTGAGAGAGATGATGTAGGGTAGCAGAAGAAATTTCTAAGAAGCAAAGCATTCAAGAGATGACTTGGGTGCTGTTAAAGGCATTCCATTTTAAAAGGGAAACCACAAAAGTTTGGAAAATCTGCAGCCTAACAATGTGATAGAAAAGAAAATCCCATTTTTCTGAGGAGAAATTCAAGCCAGCTGTAGAAATCTGCATAACTAACAAGAAGCTGAATGTTAATCACCAAGACAATGAGAAAAATATCTCCAGGGCACGTCAGAGAACTTTATGGCAGCCTCTCCCATCACAGGTCTAGAGGTTCAGGAGAAAAAATGGTATCACGGGCTGGGCCCAAGTTCCCTCTGCTGTGTGCAGTCTAGGGACTTGGTGCCCTGCATTCCAACTGCTCCAGCCTTGACTAAAAGGTGGTAAATACAGCTCAGGCTGTTGCTTTAGAGGAATGAAGCCCCAAGTCTTGGCAGCTTTCTGTGGTGTTGAGACAGAGTGCACAGAAGTCAAGAATTGAGGTTTGGGAACCTCCACCTAGATTTCTGAGGATGTATGGAAATGCCTGGATTCCCAGGCAGAAGTTTGCTGCAGGGGCAGGGCCCTCATGGAGAACTTCTGCTAGTGCAGTGCAAAAGGGAAACGTGGGGTTGGAGCCCTCACACAGAGTCCCTACTGGGGCAACACCTAGTGGAGCTGTGAGAAGAGGTCCACCATCCTCCAGACCCCTGAATGGTAGATCCACCAACAGCTTGCACCATGCACCTGGAAAAGCCACAGACACTCAATGCCAGCCCATGAAAACAGCTGGGTGGGGGACTACACCTTGCAAAGCCATAGAGGTGATGCTGTCCAAGGCTGTGGGAGCCCACCTCTTGCATCAGCATGACCTTGATGTGAGACAGGGAGTCAAGGGATATCATTTTGGAGCTTTAAGATTTGACTACCCCACTGAATTTTGGGCTTCTATGGGACCTGTGGCCCCTTTGTTTTGGCTAATTTCTCCCATTCAGATTGGCTATATTTACCCAATGCATGTACCCCCATTATATTTAGGAAAGAAGTAACCTGCTTTTGATTTTACAGGCTCATAGGCAGAAGGGACTTTCCTTGTCTCAAATGAGATACCAGACTGTGAACTTTGGAATTAATGCTGAAATGAGTTAAGACTTGAGGAGACTGTTGGGAAGGCATGATCATTTTTTAAATGTGAGGACATGAGAATTGGGAGGGGCCCAGGGCAGAATGATATGGTTTGGTTTTGTCCCCACCCATATCTCATCTGGCACTACCACATATTGTGGGAGGTATCTGGTGAGAGGTAATTGAATCATGGGGGCAGGTCTTTCCCATGCTGTTCTTGTGATAGTGAATAAGTCTCATGAGATCTGATGGTTTTTGAAAAAGGTACTCCCTTGCACAAGCTCTCTCGCATTCTCTCTTTGCCTGCTGCCATCTATGTAAGATGGGACCTGCTCAACCTTACCTTCTGCCATGATTGTGAGGCTTCCACAGTCACATGGAAGTGTAAGTCCAATTCAATTTCTTTTGTAAATTGCCAAGGCTTGGGTATGTCTTTATCAGCAGCATGAAAACACACTAATAAAGAGACCTTAAAACTTGACTCTTAGTAACTGATAAAACAAGTAAACAAATAATCTGTAATTGGCTACTATTTATGGAACAAATGTGCCCAAAAACATCAGCATACATATTTTTTAGTACAATACGGAACATTCATCAAGACAGATCATATTCTAGGACATTAAAAAAACCTCAAAAACCTAAAAGGCATACCAAGCAGGTTCTTTAACTACAAAAGATTTACACTAGAAGTAAATAAAAGAGCAGTATTTGGAAAAATCCAAACTATTGAAAAGTAAACAATACATTCCAAAGTAGTTCATGGATCAAAGGAAAAACACAAGAGTATTTAGAATATGTTTTTAATACAATTAAAAATACAACATGTCAAAATGTATGAGATATATCTAAAGCAGTGACCAAGGGAAATTTATAAAAGTAGATCCTTATATTCAAAAACAAGAAAGATCACAAGTCGACTGAAGGGGACGATCCAAGATGGCCGTTTAGGAACAGCTCAGGATTGCAGCTCCCAGTGAAAGCGCAGAGGGTGAGTGGACGCCGCGTTTTTATTGCCCACAGACTAGGAAATTCCCGGGCGGAGGTGCTCCACGGTCGCCAGCGCGGCTGTTTCGGCCAGTGTGGCTGTGCCGGCCAGCGCCGCTGCTTTGCCCCGCGCGGCTGCTTTGTCGGTGCCCCGGAGCCACGGTTCTCCATACAAAATACACCGGTCCAGGGGCCCTTTTGGCTGGCAATTGGAGCCACGGGAAGTCGCCCATACGCCGGTTCAAAAAGGGGACTGAGCAGAGAACCAGGACAGTAGATTCCAGGGCAAAAAAAAAAAAAAAAAAAAGCGCCACACACCTCAGTGCCGCTGTTTAAGCCAGCGCAGTGAGTGGCCGCAGGGGAAAACAAACAGACCCCAGCGCCTCTTCAACAGGTGACTGGAACACCAACTTAAAAAAGGCTCTGAGGCAGGGAGCCAGGCAATCAGGCTCGGCTGCTCTCACCCCCACAAAAGAACAGCAACCAGAAACTCTGGATTGAGAGTTTCACAGCAAGCGCAGCTGAACCCGGGACGGTCCAGCTCTGTGGGGGAGGGGCGTCCGCCATTACCGAGGCAGCCCGCCGTTGCCAAGGCAACCCGCCACAGCAGAGACTCCGCCCCAACCAGGCGGGCCACCATCACCAAAGCAGTTCTAACTACACCCATATAAACAGGACTGCAGGGAAGTTCACTCGTCAGTGGGGCAGAGCCCACAGCAGCTCAGCAAAGCTGCTATAGGCCGACAGTGACTAGGCTGCCTCCTTGCTGGGCTGGGCAGGTCTGAAGGAAAAAAAAAAAAAAGAAGGCGGCAGCATAACGGAAACTCATAAATAAAGCCCTAAATCCCTGGGATAGAGCACCTGGGAACAAAAAGCAGTTTATGAGTTCTGCTGCAGCAGACCTAAAAGTACCTGCCCAGCAGCTCTGAATGAACAACAACAGAGCTCGCAGCTCACCATTTGAGCTCCTATAAAGAAGACACCGTCTCCTCAAGCAGCTCCCTGACCCCTATATATCTGAAAAGACATCTCATAAAAGAGAGATCAGATTGACACTAGGCGGGTATCCTTCTGGGACAAAGATAGCAGAAGAAGGATACTGGTAACAACCCTTGCTGTTCAGCAGCTGCTGCAGGTGAACCCCAGGCAAGCAGGGCCTGGAGTGAACCTCAGCAGACCTACAGCAGAGGGGCCAGACTGTCAGAAGGAAAACCAAGAAACAGAAATAACCTCATCATCAACAAACAGAACGTCAATCTGAAAGATTTGAGACCCAATCTGAAAGCCAGCAACTACAAAGTCGACAGGTGGATAAATCCTTAAAGATGGGAAGAAACCAGCGCAAAAAGGATGAAAACACCCGAAACCAGAACACCTCTCCTCATAAAAGGGATCACAACTCCTCACCAGCAAGGGAACAAGGTTGGATGGAGAACGAGTGTGATGAAATGACAGAATCAGACTTCAGAAGGTGGGTAGTAAGAAACTTCTGTGAACTTAAAGAACATGTTCTAACCAAATGCAAAGAAACTAAGAACCTTGAAAAAAGATTGGACGAAATGCTAACAAGAATGGACAAAATAGAAAGGAATATAAGTGAATTGATGGAACTGAAAAACACAACACAAGAACTTCGTGAAGCATGCAAAAGTATCAACAGCCGAATGGACCAAGCAGAAGAAAGGATATCAGAGGTCGAAGATCAACTCAATGAAATAAAACGGGAAGGCAAGACTGAAGAAAAAAGGGTAAAAAGGAATGAACAAAGTCTCCAAGAAATGTGGGACTATGTGAAAAGACCTAATCTACGTTTGATAGGCGTACCCGAATGCGACGAAGAGAATGAATCCAAGCTGGAAAATACCCTTCAGGATATTATCCAGGAAAACTTCCCCAACCTAGCAAGGCAGGCAAACATTCAAGTCCAGGAAATACAGAGAACACCACAAAGATATTCATCAAGAAGAGCAACCCCAAGGCACATAATCGTCAGATTCACCAGGGTGGAAATGAAGGAGAAAATACTAAGGGCAGCCAGAGAGAAAGGTCAGGTTACCCATAAAGGGAAGCCCATCAGACTCACAGCAGATCTCTCAGCAGAAACCCTACAAGCCAGAAGAGAGTGCGGGCCAATATTCAACATCCTTAAAGAAAAGAACTTTCAACCCAGAATCTCCTATCCAGCCAAACTAAGCTTCATAAGGGAAGGAAAAATAAAATCCTTTGGGAACATGCAAGTACTCAGAGATTTCGTCACCACCAGGCCAGCTCTACAAGAGCTCCTGAAAGAGGCTCTACACATATAAAGGAACAACAAGTACCAGCTCAACTAAAGGGCAAAACAGCCAGCTAGCACCAAAATGGCAGTATCAAATTCGCACATAACAATATTAACCCTAAATGTAAATGGACTAAATGCCCCAATCAAAAGACACAGACTGGCAAATTGGATAAAAAGACAAAACCCATCAGTGTGCTGTATCCAGGAAACCCATCTCACATGCAAGGATACACAAAGGTTCAAAATAAAGGGATGGAGGAAGATTTACCAAGCAAATGGAGAGCAAAAAAAAGCAGGAGTTGCAATTCTCATCTCTGATAAATTAGACTTTAAAGCAACAAAGATCATAAGAGACAAAGAGGGACATTACATAATGGTAAAAGGATCAATGCAACAAGAAGAGCTAACGATCCTAAATATATATGCACCCAATACAGGAGCACCCAGATACATAAGGCAAGTTCTTAATGACTTACAAAGAGACTTAGACTCCCACACAATAATAGTGGGAGACTTTAACACCCCATTGTCAACATTAGACAGATCAACCAGACAGAAAATTAACAAGGATATCCAGGACTTGAACTCAGACCTGGACCAAGCAAACCGAATAGACATTTACAGAACTCTCCACCCCAAATCCACAGAATATACATTCTTCTCAGCACCACATCACACCTACTCTAAAATTGACCACATAATTGGGAGTAAATCACTCCTCAGCAAATGCAAAAGAACAGAAATCGTAATAAACAGTCTCTCAGACCACAGTGCAATCAAGTTAGAACTCAGAATTCAAAACCTAACTCAGAACCGAACCGCACAGCTTCATGGAAACTGAACAACTTGCTCCTGAATCTTGACTAGATAAACAATGAAATGAAGGCAGAAATAAAGATGTTCTTCGAAACCAACGAGAATGAAGACACAACATACCAGAATCTCTGGGACACATTTAAAGCAGTCTCTAGAGGAGAATATATAGCAATAAGTGCCCACATGAGAAGCAAGGAGAGATCAAAAATTGACACCCTATCATCAAAACTGAAAGAGCTAGAGGAGCAAGATCAAAAAACTCAAAGTCTAGCAGAAGACAAGAAATAGCTAAGATCAGAGCAGAACTGAAGGAGATAGAGACACAAAAAACCCTTCAGAAAATCAATAAATCCAGGAGCTGGTTTTTTGAAAAGATCAACAAAATAGACAGACCACTAGCCAGATTAATAAAAAAGAAAATAGAGAATAACCAAATTGATGCAATAAAAAACGATAAAGGGGATATCACCACAGATTCCACAGAAATTCAAACCATCATCAGAGATTATTACAAACAACTCTATGCACACAAACTAATAAACCTGGAAGAAACGGATGAATTCCTGGACACTTGCCTCCTGCCAAGCCTAAACCAGGAAGAAGCCGAAACCCTGAACAGACCCATAACAAGGTCTGAAGTTGAGGCAGCAATTAAGAGCTTACCATCCAAAAAAAGCCCAGGTCCAGATGGGTTCACAGCTGAATTCTACCAGACATACAAAGAGGAGCTGGTACCATTTCTTCTGAAACTATTCCAAACAATACAAAAAGAGGGAATTCTTCCCAAATCATTTTACGACACCAACATCATACTGATTCCAAAACCCGGCAGAGACTCAACAAGGAAAGAAAACTTCAGGCCAATATCCATGATGAACATAGATGCAAAAATCTTCAATAAAATACTGTCAAGCCGATTGCAACAGCACATCAAAAAGCTTATCCACCGTGATCAAATAGGCTTCATCCCGGGGATGCAAGGCTGGTTCAACATACGCAAGTCTATAAACGTAATTCACCACATAAACAGAACCAAAGACAAAAACCACATGATTATCTCAATTGATGCAGAGAAGGCCTTTGACAAAATTCAGCAGCCCTTTATGCTAAAAACACTCAATAAGCTAGGTATCGATGGAACGTATCTCAAAATAATAAAAGCTATTTATGACAAACCAACAGCCAATATCATACTGAATGGGCAAAAACTGGAAGCATTCCCCTTGAAATGTGGCACCAGACAAGGATGCCCACTCTCACCACTGCTATTCAATATAGTATTAGAAGTTCTAGCCAGAGCAATCAGGCAAGAAAAAGAAGTAAAGGGCATTCAAATAGGAAAGGAGGAAGTCAAATTGTCTCTATTTGCAGACGACATGATTGTATATCTAGAAGACCCCATCATCTCATCCCCAAATCTCCTGAAACTGATAAGCAAGTTCAGCAAAGTCTCAGGATACAAAATCAATGTGCAAAAATCACATGCATTCCTATACACCAATAACAGACTTAAAGAGAGCCAAATCAAGAACAATCTTCCATTCACAATTGCCACAAAGAGAATAAAATACCTAGGAATACAACTAACAAGGAATGTAAAGGACCTCTTCAAGGAGAACTACAAGCCACTGCTCAACGAAATAAGAGAGGACACAAACAGATGGAGAAACATTCCATGTTCATGGTTAGGAAGAATCAATATCATGAAAATGGCCATACTGCCCAAAGTAATTTACAGATTCAATGCTATCCCCATCAAGCTACCAATGACCTTCTTCGCAGAACTGGAAAAAACCACCTTAAACTTCATATGGAACCAAAAGAGAGCCCGCATAGCCAAGTCAATTCTAAGCAGAAAGAACAAAGTGGGGGGCACCACACTACCAGACTTCAAACTATACTACAAGGCTACAGTAATCAAAACAGCATGGTACTGGTACCAAAACAGAGATATAGACCAATGGAACAGAACAGAGGTCTCAGAGGCAACACAACATATCTACAACCACCTGATCTTTGACAAACCAGACAAAAACAAGCAATGGGGAAAGGATTCCCTGTTCAATAAATGGTGTTGGGAAAGCTGGCTAGCCATGTGCAGAAAGCAGAAACTGGACCCCTTCCTGACACCTGACACTAAAATTAACTCCAGATGGATTAAAGACTTAAACATAAGACCTAACACCATAAAAACCCTAGAAGAAAATCTAGGCAAAACCATTCAGGACGTAGGTGTAGGCAAGGACTTCATGACCAAAACACCAAAAGCATTGACAACAAAAGCCAAAATAGACAAATGGGACCTAAGCAAACTCCACAGCTTCTGCACAGCAAAAGAAACAATCATTAGAGTGAATCGGCAACCAACAGACTGGGAAAAAATTTTTGCAGTTTACCCATCTGACAAAGGGCTGATATCTAAAATTTACCAAGAACTAAAACAGATTTACAAGAAAAAAACTAACAAGCCCATTCAAAAGTGGGCAAAGGATATGAACAGACACCTTACAAAAGAAGACATACGTGAGGCCAACAAACATATGAAAAAATGCTCATCATCACTGGTCATCAGAGAAATGCAAATCAAAACTACATTGAGATACCATCTCACGCCAGTTAGAATGGCGATCATTAAAAAATCTGGAGACAACAGATGCTGGAGAGGATGTGGAGAAATAGGAACACTTTTGCACTGTTGGTGGGAGTGTAAATTAGTTCAACCATTGTGGAAGACGGTGTGGCGATTCCTCAAGGACCTAGAAATAGAAATTCCATTTGACCCAGCAATCCCATTACTGGGTATATATCCAAAGGATTACAAATCGTTCTACTATAAGGACACGTGCACAGGAATGTTCATTGCAGCACTGTTTACAATAGCAAAGACCTGGAACCAACCCAAATGCCCATCGACGATAGACTGGACAGGGAAAATGTGGCACATATACACCATGGAATATTATGCAGCCATCAAAAATGATGAGTTTGGGTCCTTTGTAGGGACATGGATGAACCTAGAAACCATCATTCTCAGCAAACTGACAGAAGAGCAGAAGATCAAACACCGCATGTTGTCACTCATAGGCGGGTGTTGAACAATGAGAACACATGGACACAGGGAGGGGAGCACTACACACTGGGGTCAGTTGGGGGGAAATAGGGGAGGGACGGTGGGGGGTGGGAAGCTGGGGAGAGATAGCAAGGGGAGAAATGCCAGATGTAGGTGATGGGGAGGAAGGCAGCAAATCACACTGCCACGTGTGTTCCTATGCAACAATTTTGCATGTTCTTCACATGTACCCCAAAACCTAAAATGCAATAAAATAAATAAATGGGGGAAAAAAAAGATCACAAGTCAAAAACTTAAGATTCCATATAACTTAAAACTATAAAGAGCAAATTAAATCCAAAGCAATAAAAGGAAAAAAAAAAAAAAAAACCATAAGCATGAAGCAATAAAAAAGAAAACAGAAAAATAATTAAAAACAAGTAATGAAACATGTTTTCTCTTTGAAAAGGCCAGTTAAATTGATAAATCTCCCCAAATTAATCAAGAACAAAAGAGAAAAAATATGTATCACCAATATTAACAAAAAAGGAAATATCACTACAGACTATACTGATTATAAAAGGAAAACAACAGTGTATTATGAGCAATTTCATACCAATAAGTTTGACAACTTATTTGAAAAATTCCTGAAAAACAAACTACTAACACTCATTCCAAAAGATATTGACAACATGAGTATCTCTATATCAAATAAAGACATTAAAGTTATACTTTAAAACATTCCCACAAAGAAAATCACATGTCTAAAGGCTTCATTTTTTGCTGAATTTTTCCTAAAATTTAAAGATGAATTAATCTCAATTCTACACAAACTTCCAGGAAACAGAACAGGGGGGAACATTTACTACCTCATTTTATGTAGCCAGAATTACTCTGATATGAAAACCAAAGACATTAAAAATAAAGAAATCACAGGCCAATATCTCACATAAAATAGATGCAAAAATCCATTTAAATACCAGCAAATCAATAAGAACTAAAACCACAAAAGTCATAGAAAAAAAAAGTATGGGAGTCAATCTTCATGACTTTGGATTTGGCAATGAATTCTTAGATGTTACATCAAAAATACAAGCAATGAAACAAAACAAATAAGTAAATTGGACCTCACCAAAATTTACAACTTTAGGTATCAAAGAATACTTTCAAGAGTTGAAAGACAACACAGAAAATAGGAGAAAATATCTGAAAATTCTGTATCTGACAAGGGTCTAGTATCCAGAATACATCAAAAACTCTTACAACTCAATAAAAAAAAAAAAAAAGACAACCCAACTTATAAAGGACTTGAATAGATATTTCTCCAAAGAAGATATACAAATGGCCAAGAAGCATATGAAAAGATGCTCAACATCATGAGTCTTTAGGAAAATGCAAATCAAAACCACAATGAGATATTACTTCCCACCCAAGAGGATGGCTATAAGCAAGAAAACAAAAGTGTGAGCAAGGACATGGATAAATCAGAACCTTCATACATTTCTGATGGGAATGTAAATGGTACAAAACAGATTTTCAAACAAAAACTTATACATGAATGTTTATGGTGACATTACTCAAAATAGCCAAAAGGTAAATACCACCCAATGTCTATCAATGGATGAATGAATGGATACATAAAATGTGATATATTCATAAATTATCCAGTGATTGAAAAAAAATTGAGTACTGATTCATGCTACAACATAAATGAAACTTAAAAACATGATGCAAAGTGAAAAAAGAAGATAGACAAAAAAGCCACATACTGTAAAATTCCACTTATATGAAATAACCAAGACCGGCAAATCCATAGAGCAGAAAGCAAACTAGTAATTGCCTGGCCTAAGGAGAGGGAGGAGGAATGGAGAGTAGGTCTTTAAAGCATCTGCATATGAGATTTCCCTTTGTGGTGTTGAAAATATTCTGGAACTAGACCGTCGTATGGTTGCACAACATGTGACTGTGCTAAATACCACTGAATTGATCACCTTAAAATGGTTTTTAAAATGTGTATTTTATGGCAATAAAAAAAAAATCAATTCCAGCAGTATATAAAAATAATAATATGTAATGGTCAAGTAAGGTGTATCCAAGGAACGCACAGTTGATTTAATGTTAAAAATAGATCAATGTAATTCACGAATATGACCATCTCAATAGATGCAGAAAAAGTATTTGACAAAATTCAACATCCATTCATAACAAACAAAACTCTCAGCAGATTAGAAATAGAAGGAAATCTCCTCAACCTGATAAAAGGCACATACAGAAAACCTATAGCAAACATACACAACTATGAAGACCAAACGCTTTGTTCCTCCTAAGACTGAGAACAAATCAGAAATATTTGCTCTCACCACTTCCATTCGACATTGAACTAGAGGCCCTAGCCAGTGATAATTAGGCAAGAAAAAGAAATAAAAAGCAAATACAGGTATTGATCAACTTACGACCTATGCAACTTACGACCATTCGACTTTATGACCACAATTGCTAGCCACGACCGCTCTGCGTCTGGCAGCACAAACGTTGCCCAGCTGGGCATACAACAGTGCGGACCAGCTTCCAGCAGCACTACCATCTCCGCATGCATACTGTACACCTACTCAACTTACGACCAAATTGTGTTACGACTGGTCTGTCGGAACCAATCATGGTCGTAAGTCGAGCACTAGCTGTAAAACTATTTCTATTTGCAAATTACATGGTCATTCATGTAGAAAAGGCAGTCAGTCTCCAAACCAGATAGACAAGCACAGACAGAGGAGCTTCATCCAGCCTGGGAGCCTCAGCACTGCGACCAAACACAGATGGGGAGAGGCCTCCCAAGAATACATTTAGGAAAATAAGAAAAAGATATTTGTAAACACTGAGGATTTTTCTCAAAGAAAATGGAAAGGGGACAGTGATCCAAGAAATGATGAATCTGCCTATTTCAGAGTTTCCCACCTAGTTTGACCCTCCAAATGGCTCCAGAGTTTGCAAGATAAACTTCAAAGTAAAATCACAGACACACACAGAGAAAAATAGATGAAATGAATAGATATCAAAATAACAGACGTGATTGTCACTCAACAATAAGATTGTTGAGACTTCAGTTTTCTTCTTTTTGCTTTCAAATTTTCCCGTTTATTTTTATAATGATCCTATTTACTCTTGCAATAAGTATTTGTCTTAAATGAGACAAAGAAGGTCGAAACACAAATTAAGGAAAAGATCTGCAACAAGACAGATGGAACTATGTTCTTCAATACATAAAGAGTTTTAAAAATCAATTAAGAAAGGAATGAGAATCCAAAGAGTCATGCATAAACAGAAATACAAATTGCTTATAATCATATGAAAAGATGCTCAACCTCACTAATAATTAAAGAAGCAAAAATTAAAATAACTCTGACTGGCAATTCCAAAAAGCTTTATGATTCAAAGCATTAAGAGAGATTGTGAGGGGAAGGCACAACTTTTCATGTAAATTGCTATATTGTGAAAATATTGCAAGAAAATACTAGGAAACTTTTCTTAGTAGGCATCTAAATGTTAAATGCACACACTAACTTAGCATTTCTACTTCTAGATGTTAGTTCTACAGATGTATTTGCAAACATATACAACAATCATGCACAAAGCTGTTCAGTACTCTTTCAAAATACCAAAAACTGGAAACCACCCATATGTCCATCAATAGGGGACTGGTTAAACTATGTTTAGTCGCCATAATGCAGGAAGGTGATCTACATGGCCTGCTATCAGATATGTTTACCCTCCATCCTATAGAATTAAATTAATAAAGCAAGTTGCAGGATGATATGGAGAGCATCTTCTACATTGTGTTAGAAAAAAAAAAAAGTAGATCTAAGTTTAGAAAAGTACTGGAGGACACTATGGCACACGTTTATCTATATAACAAACCTGCACATCCCGCACATGTATCCTGGCACTTTAAATTAAAAAAAGAAAAGTACAGGAGGAAACACAAGAAAATAGTTAACTATGAGTCCAGGTGAGGTGGCATATGCCTACAGTATCAGCTACCCAGGAGGCTGAGATGGCAGGATCATGTAAGCCCAAGAGTTCGAGGCTGCAGTGTGCTACAATCACACCTATGAGTAAACACTGCAGAATAGCCCCTGCATTCCAGCCTGGGCAACATAGTGAGACCCCATCTCTTCATAGAAGGAAAGCGTTAACTATGGTCACCTCTGGGTAAGTAAATTTTTGTATACACTTTGTACTGTTTGAAATCTTACCACATGTAAGTATTAGCTTTTATAATCACTTACTCTTAATAATGTACTGTATCTTGGTTTTCTACTTTGTAAAATAGTAATCATAATTGTCTAGCTCATCTCAGAAGGTAATTGTGAATACCAAATGAGAAAATACAGATGCATGAAAGTGATTTATAAGCTTTATATGGGTGATCCATAAACTGCATATAAGTTAGGTATTATTGCTAATCAGGATTTTTTTTTCAGCTACAGGAAATCATTTTACGACTCAGGGTTTATAATGGATAGGTCTGAAGAAAATTTTAATTTACTGGAGAAGGATAAATGAGAAATAAAGGCTAAGAACATTGCTACAAAATATATTTGTGTAAGAAGGTTTTCGTCTTGTTTTGCCTTTAAGAACAGAGAAGAAAAAATAAAAAGAGTCAGGAAAAAAATATACATAGCTCATGCAGAAAGTTATTTCTGTGCTAAATAAAAATGTAATCCTATATAACATTTTTAGGTCCTTGAAGATATAAAATTTCACATGAAGTTCCACAGGAGCCTCATAATTAAAGAAGAGTCAATTGAGGCCAAGGTGATCTAAAGAGAAATATGTCCCCTCCATGCTGAGTGAATTTTAAACAGGTGTTTGCAGGTATCAATAAAGCTAATGTTAAGGGGAAACAAAAAAACAACGAGACCTCAGAGTATTCAGCAGAGACTGAAATTGCAACAAACTAACCCCCTACACTCACTATTAAAAGCTCATTAACTCCCAGCTGTTCATCCATTAGGCTGAGAAGAAGAAAAAGCACATGCCCTCACTGTCACGTTTATACCAGAGGTTTTCATCTCATAAAGCAGAGAGAGAGGGAAGATAAGGAGAAGATAACAATCATAATTATATCACCAGGCTGTGGAGAAAGCTGTGCTAAGTATAATAAACCTCTCAGGCAATAAAGTCAGATGAATGTCCAAAGTCTGCCATTGTAAAGAGGAAAGAAGAGAGGAGGGTGAATGCCCATTGGCATCATGGGACTTGTTCTTGAGCCACTTACAAACCGGACAGGCTTGGCTGATCCCACCAGGTCACATCTGATCTACAGCACAAGCAGCAACACTTGCAAATAAAATTATTTCCTCCCAGTCATTCACTATGGCACACAGTCCCTGACTGCATCAAATTAAACAAAAGAAGGCATAAAGATACAAATCAAATTTAAAGCAATCTATGCACAAACCATTATTTTCCTTAAAGAATGATGGAATGGAGCTGCTTCTTGCATCATAAAGCTTCTAGACCAGCACTCAAAACTAGCAACTTGCAACCCGAAATGCAACTCACAGGTGTTTCATTTGGCTCAAGAATCTGAAATTTTTTTAGTTGTCAGTAGTTAAAATCAAGAGACGTAACTCAATCATCTCTCTCGAGTGTGTCGGCAAAATTGGAAGATTTTGCAATGCTAGATGTGCATTTGCATATTTCTGTAAAAGACAAGACTAATTCCTTTAGGTATTTGAGGTGTTTGACCCATCATAGCCCCAGAAGAGTAAATACTTAAAAACAAAATACTACTTTTTCTACATAAATCTTATGCAGTGGTGTGTAACACGTGGCTATACTTTCTCACCTCATTTTCACAGCAGTATCACTCTAGCTCCAGCCTCAATACCTGGCTGCATTCGTTATCACCTTCTCCCTCACTACCCCGACCACACTTCTGCTGCTCCTCAAACATGCCGATCACCTCTGCCCCAGGACAGCTGCCCTTGCTGTCTCCTCACCTGGAACATTCTTCCCCCAGATATCATCAGGGCTGGCTCCTTCATCTTCTTTGAATCTTTACTCGAATATTTCCATTCTCAGAGAGGTCATCCTTGACCATGCTATTTAAAAGCAAAAGTCTTTGCTGTGCAGAAACTTTTCAGTTAATGCAGTCTCCACCTGTTTACTTTTTGCTTTTGTTGCCAGTGTTTTTGGTGTCATGGCCAAAAAATAATTGACAAGACCGATATCACCGAGCTTTTCACCCATGTTTTCTCCTAGGCATTTTACAGTTTTAGGCCTTATGTTTTTGTTTTGTTTTAAGAGACAGGGTCTCGTTTTGTCACCCATGTTGGAGTACAGTGGCATGACTGTAGATCACTGTAGTGTCTGACTCCTGGGCTCAAGCCATCCTCCCAATTCAGCTTCCCAAGTAGCTGGGACTACAAGCAAGTGCCACCATACCTGGCTATATTTTTATTTTATTTTTGTAGAGACAGGGTCTCACTATGTTGCTCAGCTGGTCTTGAACTCCTGGGCTCAAGCTATCCTCCCACCCTGGCCTTCCAAGGAACTGGGATTAGAGGTGGGAGCCACCACACCCAGCCATGTTTAAATCTTTAATGCATTTGGAGTTGATTTTTGTCAAGCACTACTTGACCATATATTCGAGGATTTATTTCTGGGCTTTTATATTCTGTTGGCCTATGCACTTGTTTTTATGCCAGTATCATACTGTTTTAATGACTTCAAGTTTGCTAAGAGAGTAGATTTTAACTATTCTCACCACATACACACACAGTTAACTATGTGAGGTGACAGATATGTTAATTAGCTCAATAATGATAATCATTTCATAACATATATCAAAATATCAGACACCTTAAATATATGTAATTTTTATTTGTCAATTTTGCCTTAATAAAGCTAGGGGAGCACATCTCTGACTCCAGCTTTATTTTTCCCCATAGAATTCATGACATGACATATTATACTTTATTTGCTTATTTACTGTCTGTCTCCCTATACATGATATTAGGCTCAAGAGGACAAAAAAAAATTTCTGATTCATTCACTGCCATATCATCAGTAGTTTCAACAAGTGCCTGTCACACAATAGCCACTGTAAAAATACCCATTGGATGAATTAACTTTCTCATCAGAAAACAAAATAAATTCACATATTTAACATATACCCATACACATCAGTAAAACTGTGGTAACCTGACACCTCTAAAATAAGGATACAATTCACTGACAATAGACTTCCCCTACAAGAAATGCTAAAGGATATTTTTCAAATCTTTTTCCTTCAGGAAAGGAAACCTGAAGGAAGAACATCAATGAAAGAAGAACAACAAAAATTGTTAATATCTGGGTAAATTAGTCTATTTTTCTCAAGTTCTTAAAAATATGTATAACTGTTGAAAGCAAAAATTATAACATTTTCTAAGAGTTTTCAATGTATGTAGATGTAATATATATGATAATTATCATATAAAGGGAGGAGGATAAAGGAACCTATATGCTTGTGAGGCTTCTACATTTTGCTCAGTGTCAAAATATTAATTCTAATGTAGACTTTGAAAAATCAGATATGTACATTTTAAGCCCTAGAGCAATCGCTTAAAAAGAAAAAAAAAGAAATATAAAAAAGCCAATAAATAAATTGAAATGAAATACTAAAAATTATTCAAATAAAAGAAGGCAGGAAATGGGAACAAAGAAGCAAAAGGCAAAGATGACAAACAGAAAGCAAATAATAAAATGGTAAACCTAAGTCAAAATATGTCAATAATTACATTAAATGTAAGTGATCTTTACATACAAATTAAAAGACAGAGATTATCAGATTAGATGAAGTGAGAATACTCACAATTTAACAAAATATTTGGGGGAAAAGGACCATGCTGAGTATACTCAAATGAGTTATGTTACACAGTAAATTCCCAGGTAGAAAGTCAGCATCACATTCATGTGGATATAAGAATCCCATATATCACTAGTGCAAATGACCTCAAATCAGACATTTGTGTAGAGGCATCTCAATCAGGGAACAAAGTGGCACCATGGCGTAGTAATAAAGCAAAATGCGCCAAGTGGGGAGAACACAGGAGCAGCGAGCAGTGGAAGGACCTCTCCTACTTTTTGTACCACCCTTAGCATTAATGAAGGAAGGAAGCAAGTCTCAGGAACCCCACTTTGGCTATTTTTCCTCTCTGGCATCTATGCCCACTTCCTCAACATACTCATTTCCTTTCAAAGTATTTATGGCAACCCCCAATGTGTGTAGTAGCTTAGTGGAAGGATAAGGCAAACATGGATGGATGGAAACTCTTATGAGCACATGTGACCAAACAGAAAGGAACACGGCAAAGAACTAAAAGTCATGGAAGACAGAGTCATCTTTCTCCTATGGACTGATCTCAGGCCACCAGGTCCACAAAAGGGAACCACCTTAACTATCTGACCACACATGGCCCTGGGGCACAACTCATATTGTTCATGCTCTCTGCACAACACAAGTATTAAGAGTTGAATTGTGTCCTACCAAAAGATACGTTTAAGTCCTAATCCCTGCGAAAGTGACCTTGTTTGGAAATAAGGTCTTTCCCTATGTAGTCAAGTTAAGATGAAGTCTAATCTAATATGCTGGTGTCCTTATAAGAGGAAAATACCATGTGAAGACAGAGGCAAGGAGAGTTATGACAATGGAGGCAGAGATTTAAGTGCTCCAAACTGCAAGCCACGGAAAGCCTGGCACTACCAAACTCTGGAAGAGGCAACAAGGATCCTCCTCTAGAGGATCCTGAGAGAGCACAGCCCTGCCAACACCTTGATTTTAGTCTTCTAGTCTCCAGAACTCTGAGAGAATAAATGTTTATCGTCTTAAGCACGCAGCTTGTAGTACTTTGTTATG
Source organism: Sapajus apella (assembly GCF_009761245.1). Lineage (NCBI taxonomy): Eukaryota > Metazoa > Chordata > Mammalia > Primates > Cebidae > Sapajus > Sapajus apella. The sequence continues at coordinate 19,962,708 of NW_022436963.1, forward strand.
GCATCCTTAGGAGGCTAATGTAGCAGAGGACTGTATTTCTCTTTGTAACATACCATCACTTAAAGAAAAAGAACATCAGAAAATAAATGACTTTGTTTCTATCAGGAAGCCCAAGAAATAAACAGTCAGGAAATAAAGCATACTGTGCCTTACTATCTTGTCATGAGGCAGAGATCACAAACTTCCAAGACTACAAGGTAAGTAAGAAAAGCAGCTACATAACCAAGTGGGACACAGAAACAAACAGGAGCCCTGTCCTAGAGGAGCAGAAGCTTTTCAGCTCTAGATATGCTGAAGTTTGATTAGAAACTAGACATTTGGACCTTAATGTGGCATTTCCAGAATCTGAAACAGCACAGCAGCCCAAACATGGCCCACAGGCCACCAATTTATCATCCCTCCTCTCAAGCATACTCCTGTATCCTAAGGCAGAGATTTGATTCTAAAAACAAAAATTCTGAGCCTGTCAGAAAATTCAGAGGACCTTCAATATGTGATGGCCTACTAGTGGATTTCATTAGTTTTCTAGATTTTCTTAAGTTATTAAACAATCTAATTGTTCTTAGAAACATGCATCTTTGCGAGCTCATTTCACTCATTTGCAAAATGAAAGGCTAAACTAAATGTGACATTATTAAATAGTAGTTATCAAGAATAAGAGGTTAGCCGACTAAAAAGTCCTTCCATCAATAGTGGAGGGAAGTCATCAATTATTAATATTATTTCAATTTTTGGTTGAGAAAATTAGCTGTGATTATACATATGGACTCACCCGTTGACAATCATGTTTTCCCTCAATGCGTCAAGGAAAGTTTTTGGAAGAGAGAGAGATGATGTCTCAAACTTGGAGGTACATATTATGATTTCATGGTCTGGGATATGACCTGGGCATTCAGATTTTTAAAAGCTTCCCTAGCATCTTAGCATGCCGCACAATTTGCAAACCTCTACAGTAGACCAAAAAAAGAAAGACTTTTTCTAACATTAGGATAGTATTCTTTCTCTTTCAGATTCAAAATATGACACACACATGCTCCAAAGATAATCCTCTCAAAGCTTTCGAAGTTCCAAAACAGATTGATTTATGCTATCTCTTGCCCTGCTGCTGGTTGACAGAAATCTTCTCGGTTCCTAAATTGGTCTGAAGTTACACATGTAATTTTGTAATTATTGTTCATGCAGCAATCATTTTCATCTAAGATGTTTTCAAATTAACTAGATTAAAAGAATGCCCCTTATTATGAACAAAATACATTCTGAAGATAGAAACAACTTTGCTTCCATTCCTAATGAAACCCAGACCTTTCATCTTAAATTCAAGCAGAATCTCAAGCACTGAAATGAGTTTGATACTTTCATATTTCTATTAAATTGATGGCCATCTACACAAAGGTAAAAAGCCTTCTTATCCTCTTCATGACACTTATACAGCTGTGCTACTGCTTCCGTGAGATCAAGGAGTTATACTGTCTCTTAATGGCAGGATCACATTTTTCCTATATTTCTGCTTTTATTATTCTTGACTTTGCAAAGCATCTCGATTTTGGCAGGCAAGTACAGGCAGTTAATCACTCTCTGATTTCAGGGACATAGAAGCTATTTTATCCAAATCTAACCTGGGAGATGGATCTTTGAGTGAGATCATCTGATTTCATTCAGAAAAAAAGAAGATGGCCCACTGGCATGAGCCCAACATTTACTAAATAGAAAAGGAGAATAGAATATTGTTTTTAAATTTCACCAAGCAGACTGAATAATTAAAAGAATATATGGCCAATAACTGCACTCAGATGGCCACTGCTCTATTGAAAACACCCTCCATTTTAATTGTTTGCTTGTAATTCGTTTTAGGCTTTGATTTTGCGGCAAGCTGCCTCAGATAAGCAATCCTATTTGGTGGTTCATAGCTAGGCAGCCCAATTTGGAAATCCAATTGCCGCTTATGCAATAATTAGTCATAAAGCTAAATTGCAAAAATGGCATTTTAACTTTGAGCTTACATTTGAGCAAGAGAACATTAAAAACATTTAGTATGAACCAATGCTCTCTCCTGTAACAGTTAGCTGAACTTCATGGAGAGTAACAATTACGATCTTTCGTGAAAGGAATGAGTGAAACTTTGAGCCTGTTTTTAAAAAAGGAGCTGCCATTTTTATTGCTGTGCCTGAGTTACAGACTTTAAAAACTGCATCATGCATGCAAGTTTAATTCACTCTGTAACAATGAATCAAATATAAGTGCAGAAAGAGGAATTCCATAAAGTGAAATTCAGAAAATGTCATCCCTTTACGTGCCAGTCTATATAATAACTCAAGATGTAACCTTACTGTGTTTAATGCTGTAATCAAAAAATGTGTCAAGACACTGGAATTTTGAAGCTGTTCCATGTACAACCCGTGCCTGATGGCTCATTTAAAAGTGGGCAGGTTGTCAGAATCAATGGAACATAAACATCTTCTATTCCCTGAGGAGCTTCGAGGATCCTGACCTGTATAACCCCTGATTTTTTCAAACTCCTCTCTTTAGAATAAAAGGTATTATTGAAAATTCTAGTGTCTTTTTGCCAGGCTTTAGCAGATATGTGAGGATTTATTTTGCCATTGGTGGGAACATGGAATTTATGTTTTAAGGAGTCACTGTCCATGAACCCCAGCTAAGGAAAGATTGCACCAATTAATTTGTGTCACTTTTCTCCCCTCTACTTATCCTTCCTGGAGAACTAATCATGAACATGGGGAGGTATGTTTTCTACTCATGCTATTTTCATTTCTCCTGTCATAATTTAAAAAGCCATAGGGTAAATAAAGAGCACTGTATTTCACTCATGTTAAATACATGCTGCATTAATACAAAGTAATCTAACACCTGGCTTTCAAGTCCCTTACTTTCAAATAAATATAAACAACAGGGAAAGCTCTAGTCTTCAGATGACTTTCTTTCCTTTCCCACACCATTCTCAGCTGCTCTGTTCTCCCTTCTCCTTAGCACTTCCATATTACTTCTACTTTTTCCAACTCCCTCTTTTTACCATATTGCTTTCAAAATTCCACACTGTGTATTGATCTCACTAGTGAATGGCTCTGCCTACCTGCAGATGCCACAGCTGGCGTCCCTGTCTACAGGCCAATAGCCAAGAAGACATCTTTGTCAATCATTCTGGGTGGGAATAAAATATATCCACTCCACACCTCAGAAGGCATGAGGTAGCACCATCATTTAACATGACCCAACAATTCTGATTCTCTTTATTATTTTTAATAGCCATCCTATTAATACCACTAACACAGACAAATAAGTCATAAGAATTGCTCCCGTCAAAAAGACACAGAGAAAGAAAAATACAGCTGTTACAGAACCAAAAATAGATATAGGTGAAAAGTATACCCTATAAAGTGTTCGAAAGCCTAAACTAAGCCTGTTTTTGAATCACATTTGTGTCTCAATAAACACACACACGCGCGCGCACACACACACACACAGTTTTTTGTCCTCAGCACACAGGGTCTGAGAGAGAAATAATACTTTAGATGTTTGTAAAATAAAGGACAGATTCCATAGTTATTCAGATAAATTATAGATTATTTTGTGCTGCGAGTTCAGCAGGAAAGACTCAAAGAGGTGAAGATCTTAGCTAGAGCTCAAAGAGATTCAGATACTAATAACACAGAGGGTACAATACATGCTAGATGGAGAGAGCTTTGACAATTGTTAGCTTGGGGCCATTTCATATCCATTACCCTCAATGCTAGTAACACCTCCAATTTCCCTTTAGTAAAACACCCTTCCCCCATTCTCAATCTTCTGGTTGCTACAGATCATATGGCCCCAACCTAAGATGGCCAACACCTTGCATTTACCCCTAGCCACAACAACTGATTTAGTCATGAGTTACTGACTCAAGCTTACCCAAGGAATCCCCCAGTGAGTGCTAACTCAGGGTGTTTTGCCCTATCGACCACAGTTGGTCGCTCTATCCTGCTAAACTGAAATTTACAAGGATGTAATGCTTGAACTACTGTCATCATCTTCCCACCACATGGAACCCAAAAATAAATATAAAAACCAGAGGAAAGTAGAGGCAAAAGGTAAACTGAATCCTTGAGCCACTGTTTGAATCTCAAGCCCATTTGGTGAGACCATGTTTTCCTGGATGGCGTTGGTGTTTGTGGATGTTTGTTGGCATTGAAGGGTTTGGTATTTAAAGTAGTCTTTGCTGTCTGATTTTGTTTGTACCCATCCTCTTTTGGGAAGGCTTTCCAGGTATTCAAAACGATGTGGGTGTAGTGATCTAAGTCATGTCTGCATTAGGGGCACTGCAAGCCCAGTAACATTATGATTCTTGCACACTCATAGAGGTACCACCTTGGTGGTCTTGAATAACAGCTGGAAGAATTCTCTGGATTACCAGGTAGAAACTGCTGTTCTCCTCCCTTACTTTCTCCCAAACAAATGGAGTCTCTCTCTGTGCTGAGCAGCTTGGTGCCAGGGATGGGGTGACACAAGCACCCCTGTGGCTACCACCACTGGACTGCACTGGGTTAGACCTGAAGGCAGCATAGCACTGGATCTCACCCAAGGCCTGCTGTACCCACTACCTGGCTACTGCCTACGTTTGCTCAACACCTTAGGGCTACACAATCAGCAGGTGAAGCAGCCATCCACATTTGTGTCTTTCCCTTCAGGGCGGCAAGCTCCCCCAGGCCCTGGGCAGGCCCAGAGATGCTGTCCAGAAGCCAAGGACTGGAGTCAAACACCTTAGAAATCTACCTGGTATTCAATTCTACTGCAGCTGAGCTGGCATTCAAATCATGTGGCACAGTCCTTCCCACTCTTCCTTCCGCTTTCCACAGGCAGAGCCTTACCCGATGGCCACCACCATGACAGGCTCACAGGAAGTACTGCCAGGCTACCACCGATGTTCCCTCAAGGCCCAAGGGCTCTTCAGTCAGCTTGTGGTGAATGCTGCCAAGCCTGGGACTCACCCTTCAGGGCAGTGGGCTTCCCTCTGGCCCAAGACAGGTCCAGAAATGCTATCCAAGAACCAAGGCCTAGAATCAGGGACACCGAGAGCTCACGTGGTGCTCCATCCCACTGTGGCCAAGCTGGTACCTGAAGGCAGCATATGTCAGTCTCACCCAAGGCCCACACCATGGCATACTACCTGGGAAGAACTGCTATTCTTTAGGTCTATGAGCTCTTCAGTCAGTAGATGATGGATCCTGCCAGGACTGGGTCCTTCCCATCAAGGCGGTGGATATTCTTCTGGCCCAGGATATATCTAGTCTGTATTAGTCAGGGTTCTCTGGAGGGACAGAACTAATAGGATAGATGTACACATAAAGGAGAGTTTATTAAGGAATATTAACTCACACGATCACAAGGTTCCACAATAGGCTGTCTGCACACTGAGGAGCAAGGAAGCCAATCCAAGTCCCAAAACTGAACAATTTAGAGTCCAATGTTTGAGGGCAGGAAGCATCCAGCATAGGAGAAAGATGTAGGCTGGGAGGCTAAGCCAGTCTAATCACTTCATGTTCTTCTGCCTGCTTTTATTCTGGTAGCTGATTTAGATGGTGCCCACCCAGATTGAGAGCGGGTCTGCCTTTCCCAGTCCACTGACTCAAATGTTAATCTCATTTGGCAACACCCTCACAGACACACCCTGGAACAATACTTTGCATCCTTCAATCCAAACAAGCTGACACTAAGTATTCACCATCACAATCTAGAAATGTCATCTGGGAGCTAGGGCCTGGAACGGGGACTCCACAACCCTGACCAGTGCCCTATCCTACTGTGTCTGGGCTGGTAACCAAGATACAAGATGAAGTCCTCTTTACTCCTCCCTCTCCTTTCCTCAAGCAGAAGGAGAGGGCCCTCTCTTGGAGCTGTGAACTGTGCTCCCTGGGATTGTGGGAGTAGACACTTCTACAGTTGCCCTGGATGGTGTCTCAGCAGGTTTCATGCCCCCCCCACCCCAGTCCACTGGTTCTGAGGCCAGCTTAGCACTAGGATTTGGCTAGAAATTACAGTTCTTATGGGCTAAGTGAAATAAAGAGCTATATGGGAAAAATTGCTAAAAACTCAAGGCACATTCTAAAGACCCTAAATAAACCACTTGCTGGTGGCAGTGGGCATATTTAACAATGACTAGAAACAAAGCAATAGAGGAAAAATTAGTGAAAAACTGTAGAATAACGCCTGAATATAAGGTTCAAATTTAAAGAAATTATACATTACTACACTCTGTATAATTCAAATATATATAATATCTCTCAACTTTTAAGGAACAGAAGAAATTCTTTGACCTTAGAAGCCAAAACGACATGGTGCAACTAAATATATGCTAGAATTATACATTCCAAAAGAATGTGGCAGTGTTGCTATTCACTATTTTTAAAACCTATATATACAACTCAAAATGGATCAAAAACCTAAATGTAAGACCTAAGACTATAAACTCTTAGAAGAAACAGGGAAAAGCTTCATGACATTAGATTTGACAGTGATTTCTTGGGCATGACCAAAAGTACAAACACCAAAAGAAAAATTTAAAAATGAACTACATCAAAACTAAAAACTTTCAGGCATCAAATGACACAACTAACAGCTTGAAAAAGCAATCCATAGGATGAAAGGAACTATGTGCAAATCATATCTCTGATAAGAGGTTAATATCCGGAATACATGAGGCATTCCTATAACTCAAAGACAAGAAAACAAACACCCCAATTTAAAAATGGCTAAAGGACTTGAACAGACATTTCTCCAAATATATACAAGTGGCCAATAAGCACATGAAAAGATGCTCAACATCACTAATTACAAGGGAAATGCAAGTCAACACCGCAAAGAAATACCTGCTCCCACTCATTACAATGGCTATCAAAAAAGTAAATAAATAAAACAGAAAATAACAAATATTGTTGAAGATGTGGAGAAAACAGAAACTTTGTGCACTGCTGGCAGACATGTAAAATGGTCCAACTGCTGTAGAAAACAATATGGCATTTCCTTAAAAAAAATAAAAACAGAATTACCACACGATCTGGTAATCCTATTTGAGGATATATATCAAAAAGAATTAAAGGCAGGGCCCTATATTCATTGTAATATTATTGCAATAGCCAAAAGATGGAAGCAACCCAAATGCTCATCAACCGATGATGAATAAACAAAATATGACACATACATACGATGGAATGTCATTCAGGTTTAAAGAAGAACACCATGGAAGAACATGAGGACATTATTTAAGTAAAATAAGCTGGTTACGAAAAGAAAAATGCCGTATGATTCCACTTATGTGAGGTACCTAGAGTAGTCAAATTCATATAGACAGAAAGTAGAATGGTAGTTGTCAGAGGCTGGGGGTGACAGATACTGAGCAGTTGTTGTTTAATGGATACAGGGGTCCAGCTTTGTAAAATGAAGTGTGTTCCACGGATGGATCCGTAGCAGTGATATAAGTATACATAATGTCACTGAACTGCACACTTAAAAATGGGTAAAATGGTAAATTCTATGCTTTTTGCATTTCACTACAATATTTTAAATGTTTAATGAAAGAGTTGATGGATGAACATATTTCTCAAAAAGGATATAATATAGGTATATTTTTATCCAGTTGTTATTCAACAGCAAGGATTTCATTACACAGGATCTCAAAAGAAAAACCTAGACCATCCTGTTTTTATTAAAAGATGTCATGGCAATATTCTTTCATCTTTTATAATGCCTATGTACCAAAATTTGATGATGCAATTGGTAAATGGAGCTATGCTGAGGGCAGGTGTGTGTACAAAGATGAATGGAGGAGAAGAGTTAATGCTGAAGTGAAAAAAAAAATTCATGCAATTTGTCATGTTAATTGGTGTTTATAAATCTAAACATATAAATGTCTTGTAATTATGGAGCAAAGAAAATGGCTTCCTCTCTTCATCAAAATTAAGAGCCATCAATTTTTTCAAAAGTATGGTGTTTTGACAATATAAGTGGGAACAAAATTAAAATAACCAGAAGTAATAAGTAGAACTTATTAGAAATGTTCTGGAATCTTGAATTTTTTAATAGGGATAGGTTCCAGTTCCATGCATGGCAGCTGTTGAACATTTAGCTGCATTCAAGGGACACTGCTCATTTGGGGCATGCACACCTTCAAGAGCAGAAAAATATAAAATCATTTGTTGTTTAGATTCATATAAATATATGAATAACAGCTTGAGATAGAAGTCATATACCACACAATTAAGTCAAAGTGTATAATTCAGTAGTTTATGGTATATTCAGAGTCAGGCTATGTTTGAATCCTTGTTAAAACTTATAAAACTGTTTTTTACTAAAATAAAACTACATACAAGATAAAACCATAAACTTAAGAGACGTACAAGTAAAATTGAGTCCGACAAAATTTAAAAGGAGCAAGAAAAAGAATAAAATATGCAAGTTTAAATTTCAGCATGGTCATTGCAATTAAGTTTAAAGATGTCACTGGTAAATCAAATGAAAAGAAAACTGCAATCTGTTTTATTGTAGTCCTGGTTTGTTTTATGTTAAAAGAAAGGCATGTCTTGAAAAATGCTTTACTTTCTAGGCAACAGGGAGCCACTGAAGAGCTTTTGAGCAGCAAAGTGTCAGGAGTTTGTGGTAGGCAGAATAATGCCCCCTGCCCACCGAGATGTTCACATCCTAATTCCCAGAACACTATGAATATGTTGCCTTACCTGGTATCTTAGTTCATTCCGGCTGCTATAAAGACATACTCTAATTTGGGTGGCTTAGATAAACAACAAACATTTATTTCTTACAGTTCTGGAGGCTGGGAAGGCCAAAATCAAGGTGTCTCCAAAAGGCCTGATTCCTGGTCCTGGAACAAAGCCTTCTCTCTGTGTCCTCATATGGTGGAAGAGACTAGCTCTGCAGTTTCTTTCATAAAGGTACTCATCCCACTGATGAAGCCCCTGCTTTCATAACCTAATCACCTCCCAAAGAGCCCACCTCTTAATATCATCACCTTGGGGATTAGGATTTCAACACATGAATTTGAGGGGGACATTAACATTCACACCATAGCACCTGGTAAAATGGGATTTGTGGTTGTGATTAAATCAAGAAGCCTGAAATGGGAAAGCTATCCTTCATTAGCCACATGGTCCCAATTTAATCCCATGGCTCCTTATATAGAAGGAGGCAGGAGTATCAGTCAGGAAGAAGGCAATGTGACAAAGGAGAAAAGGCAGAGTGATGAGAAGCCACGTGCTAAGGAGTGAAGACAGCTTCTAGAGGCTGAAAGGGGCAAAGAGATAGTTTCTCCCCTACAGCAGGTGTCTCCAAACCCTGGGCCATGGACCAGTGCCTGTCTGTGTCCTATCAGGAATCAGGCCACACAGCAGAAGGTGAGCAGCAGATAAGTGAGCAAAGCTTCATCTGTATTACAGCCACTCCCCATCATTCACATTACAGCCTGAGCTTCGCCTCCTGTCAGATCAGCAGCAGCATTAGATTCGCATGGAAGTGTGAATCCTATTGTGAACCACACATGTGGGAGATCTAGGTTGCCCGCTCCTTATGAGAATCTAATGCCTGATGATTTGTCACTGTCTTCCATCATCCCCAAATGGGACTATCAAATTGCAGAAAAATAAGTTCAGACTCTTACTGACTCTGCATTATGGTTAGTTGTGTAATTATTTCATTATATATTAAAACATAACAGATATAAAGCACACAATAAATGTAATGCACTTGAATAATCCCAAAATAATCCCTCCATTGCCCAGTTTATGAAAAATACATCCTTCACAAAACCAGTCTCTGGTCCAAAAATGTTGGGGACCACTGCCCTAGAGCATCCAGAAGGAACAGCCCTGCCAATACTCCAGAACTACGAGATGATAAATTTGTGTTGTTTTCAGCAACTCGGTTTGTGATCATCTGTTACAGCAGCAGTAGGAAATTAATACAGAGTAATAGTGCTGACCCGGAACCCCAGTGAGCACAATAACAATCTAAGTATAAAACACATGTCTTACAGGCATTCTATCCCAGTCACTTACAGAATCAAACTTGTCGAAACAGTTGGAAACATGGAGTGGAACTTACCCAACCTCGATTTTGCTTATGAAGTAAACTGAGAGGCCAGGCAACTGCCCCAGCTTAGGGAGTATGAGTTCACTGCCTTCCTGTCCACACTCACCTCCCTAACTGGTCTGCTCCACACTTGCTTCTCAGCTCACCAGGGACTGACACCAGAATGGGGAGTCCACTCTTGAAGAAATTCGTTAGGCACGTTTGTGAAAACTTAGGAGAAAGGGAAAGTCAAGTTCTTCTACCAGGTGCATATTCCACAATTTAACGAGAACCGAAGCACTTAAAGAAGTAAGCTGGAATCGTCATTAACAAGACAGGGAATTAAAACTGAGGCTAAGGAAAATGCAAAGTTTTGAGATCAAAATGATGCGACAGCAGCTTTGCCACCAAGTTGTAGGAGAGAGGCAAGAATTTGAGAAGAGAGAAGATGCCACCCCTTTGACTGTTGCAGAGCTAATTGGGCTTTCAAGTGTTGAACGACCAATAGCCGCCTGGATGAAAAAGCCCATCATTAGCTTGCACAACTCCCTCCAGACCCCAGAATTTCACAGCCAGAATTCTTCTGGATTTAAATCCCAAGAAAGTTTACCCACCATGCCAGGGCTATTTGTTTTTATTCTTAAAGAGATAGAAAATTTAATAAATATTGTTTTTCTGATGGTGAAAGGCATGTAGGTTTCCAAGTGAAACTCTCATCCATTTCCCCCTGGGCCAAAATATTGGAAGAAATTATTGTTTTGCTGATGCATCCCTGTTTTACTCTGTCTTTGCCTAACTGGCCATCATAGCTTTGAACTAGCTCTAGAATCCCTGTGAATTTTGCTACAGCCTTGGGGGAAATATACAGGTCCAGGTTAAGAATCACCCAAATCTCTTTTCCACCAGATGGCTGCTCAGTGGATTACATGAAAAGCTGGGATTAAGCAGCTTCTCAGTTCTTAAGGCATTTCCACACACAGCACAAATTGCAGTGGTGCTTTTCTTAATACAAATATCTGTTAAAACAACATGAATGTGGCCCAGAAAGACATTTTTACCTACTACACATCTATCATGGCAATTCATTTAGGTCTTATCACCATAATCCAGATCAAGGTTAGCGAACTTTCTCTTAAAAGACCAAATAGTAAATATTTTAGGCTTTAGAGGCCAAACTGCAAAATCAAGGCTGTTATGTCGGTAAAATCATTTTAAACATCACCACTTAAAAATGTCAAGATTATTCTCAGCTCATGAGCCCTACAAAAAGATACAGTGGGCCAGATTTGACCAAGGACCATAGTTTACCAATCTCTGAACAAGATAATTATGAAAGCCTATTCATAGGTAGAAAGAAAAATCCAGAATTTGAATTTTGAACTTGTCCCCTAATCATTCAAATACTGTACATGAAATTCGATGTATTTTTTTTTCCAGAAGCTAGAAATCTACAGTGTAGTACAAGAAGCAGGCCAGCCACTGGTATCTTCAGATTTATTTCCAAGTAAATGCAGCAAATGAATATTAATACACATTTATGTTCACTAGGTTTTTCAAAATAACAAAATGGATATTATGTTAAACTTTTACTCTGTTACAAAATAATAAAGGTGGTAATAAGCAATAGGGAAAACTATTCTAACTGATATCCCCAGTTAGCTAACTTTCATATGCAGTCTTGCCATCTCTAATTGACATTTTATAAACGGTATCTTTTTCTAAGTGTTCCATTTTAATTTGTACCAATCTGTTGGCATTATACACAGACTGGAAGAAAATATGGAGCATTCTGCTTCAAGTATCCTAATTTACATGCTAAATCAGAAGGTCAAAATGAATCTCTGTCATGTTTAGAACCTTGATTATCGGCCCAGAAATAAAAGGCAGCATGTTGATTTTTCGGGGGGGAGACAAGAGGTGGCAGGAAGGATAATTGTAAAAAAAAAAAAAAAAAAAAAAAAAAAAAAAACTACCAAGTAATAATTGAACGTGAGTTTAGAACAACAAAAATTAGTGCACTAGAAGATAAATACCACGAGAAGTGCTTTGGTGTGGAGAGTATGGCTTTGTTGAAGTTGAAAATTGTTCCTCATTCTCTGATAGTAGCTGAGCAGCAGATGGCCTGAAGTTATCATAAATATGTAAGGCCTGGAAGTACTCTGCATTGAAGAGCAGCCAAAACACAATAGTGTTGAACAACACAGAGCACACAGAGAACTGTCTGACACATATAGAGAAATGATAATCTTTCCACCACACAATAACATTTCTAAGCATAGAACATCCAAGAAATCACCTTAGCTTCTCCATGAAGCATTAATGCATATAGCAACCCCGTTTTTTAAAGGTTACATGGTGAGGAAGTTAGCCTCTCAATTAAATTACCACATTTTCACAACATAGAGCTTGAAGTGGAGCTTTGAGTGCTTTCTTCTTTGGCAATTTGCTGTCAAAATCCAAGCTTATGAGTGGGATGCTGAGCTGTACAATGCAAGGGAGAACTCTAGTAAGACGGTTTGCTCTAGCTTTTTTCCCTTGTTCCCTTCTTCCTAATTGAGTACCTGAAATGTCATCCAAAATGATCTCTATTGAAAATGTCCCTCATTGCTAAATTACAAATGTAGCTCATTTTCTATCTACTGCAGCCAGTTATAATATTTTGTAGTTGCCAGGCTTCAGTAAATAAATACATGTGAGAGTCATCTATCTATTTGTTAATGCTTACTATGTTCTGTGCTAGAAAACAAGAAATAAATAGATGAATAATTTAAAAAGAACAATCCCTCTTTTTGTGTGTTTCCACAGAATGGGTTTGAAACTGCTGCCGGATTGCACTTGCTCCTCCAAATGGGAGGAAGGAGATTTGATTGGATTGGTGAAATGACAAGAGTCCAATATCCACTGGTCCATAATTCTGTCCTGGGCAAGGCTGATTTATTCCCAGTTGCTGTGTTTAGGTGTCCTTGCTTTGTTCAAGGGGCATGATGAAAACCATGATCAGACATGATTGTTCATGGGGGCCTGTTTTGCCATGCGTGAGTCCCAAGGACAAAACTCAAGGTAGGAGGGAAGCATTAAGAAGTCCATCTAGGCTCAAGGGTTGAGTCTTATTCTCTAACCCAATTTTACAAGTGATAAACCGAAGTTTTGTTTCCTCTTTGACCCTGTATTTGTTTTTTAATAGCTTCAGTAAGTGGGAAAAAAGAGGGGTGTGACTCATTGTCTTCCTAAAGCCCTATCAAATAAGATTCTTGCCCTCAAGAGGCTCAGGGCCTTCAAGGATCTCTACATCTTGGATTCTTTTTTGTTTTGTTTTTTCTTTGAGACAGAGCTTTGCTCTGTCACCTAGGCTGGAGTGCAGCGGTGTGATCTCAGCTCATTGCAATCTCCACCTCCCAGTTTCAAGTGATTCTCCCTGCATGGGATTTCAGGCATGTGCCACCACACCTGGCTAATTTTTGTATTTTTAGTAGAGATGGAGTTTTGCCATGTTGGCCAGGCTGCTCAGGAACTCCTGACTTCAGGTGATCCACCTGCCTCAGCCTCCCAAAGTGCTGGGATTACAGGAGTGAGCCTCCATGCCGAATCTATTTTTCAAACTTTATATAATTAAATCATGAGTAAAAAACAAGGTGTAGCCCATTGGTTCAGGAAACATCATGAATTCAAGGAAATTCTTGAATTTAAGAATTTTCCTTTAAGGAAAACATAAAACAAATTCACCATTCCACACTTCTAAAGCATCTCTGAATAAGTCATTATATTAAAAATATCCATTACACATAAAACAACATTATGAATTATTGGGAAATGACTCAGAAAAAACTCAGAAAAGATCCAACTGAGTACAAAAGTTGGGTCTTGAATTTGGTGACTTTAAGTACCTGACAACATTGTGAGCACTGTAAAAAGCAATATGCCAAGGAGTTGCGTATTTCATTTTATAGTTTATGCCTCAGTAGTCAAAACACACACACACACACACACACACACACACACACACACACACACACACACTTTCCCTGAAGTTTGTGACACGGCATTTTCTTGTTGCGTAGAGAGAAAAACAGTTTTCCTCAAATTTACTACTAGGTAGAAGACACTCTTCTAGCAGTTTCCACACATTCTAATTGCCTGCTTTAAAAACTGTCAGAAGCAACAAACAGGAAAAATGCTTTAATTCAAATGAGTATATATATGACATAGATATATAACATATAGATATAGGATCTCTACATCTTGGATTCTTTGTTGAGTATATATGACATAGATATGTAACATATCTATATAACATGTTATACTGTTATTATGCTTTGTGTAATAAAAGTTTTTTCCATAACTATTTTATATATAAGACTTGGCCAAGAGTATATAAGACAGCAATGATACACACGTCACCAATATTCATTCAATAGTTGTTTACTGTTATGAACTAAATATTTACATCCTCCACAATTCATATGTTGAAACCCTAACCCTTGCAATATGATGGTGGTAGAAGGTAGGACTTCTAGGAGGTAATTAGAATTAGATGAGGACATGAGGGTAGAGTCCCCATGAATGGGATCAGTGCCCTTATATGAGTCACGATTGAATTTGCTTCCCCTTCTCTGCTTTCTACCATGAGAAAAAACAAGAAGAAGTCTGAAGTCTGCCACTTAAAATCTGACAATGCTAACACCCTCGTCTTGCCTCCCAGCCTCTAGAACTATGAGAAATTAGCTTCTGTGAAGCTACTCAGTACATGGTATTCTGTTACAACAGACTGAAAGGACTAAGACATTTACTAACATGTAACAGAAACTAGTCTAAAAGCTGGAAATAGAAGAATGATCCAAATTAAGTCCTGCCAATGCACTTCTACATTATTGATGAACATAAATAGCTGAACGTACCAGACATGTCCAGCATGAAGCATACTAACTCCTTTTCCCTGCAATCCTGCCCCTTGTTTGCTACAGCTGATCGGTCTAGGGCATCTAATCCACAGGCCAGCTAGTGACTAGGATCTTGTGCCTGAAATTTCAAAAGCAAAATCAAAACAAAATCTCATCATGTTGGGTTTATCCTCTTCCAGTGCTTATAATTTGAACAAGGATTACCAAAAGACAAAGGCAATTAGCAATAGAAGCTGAAGCTGATAGGTCCTGTCTCCCTAGGGAAGACAGTGAGGCCTTGTTAAGGCATATGTGCAAGCTGATGTTACCACACAGGGAAGCAATGATGAAGAACAATAATTCCCAAATCCAAGCCAGACTACCCACAGGTAGACATTTTGGAAACATGAGTCATTGTAGCTTGTCACAAGAATTGAGTAGACAATGACACTTGATATCTTGCAATGCTCCTGGAGTCCTGTAAAATGAAAAATAATCCAAAATCTTCACAATTCTTAATGACCTGCAGGACATTCACATCAACAAAAACATGTTTGTAATTATAAGAGCTTAGAGCCTGACTCAACTTTGCACATGAACACAAAGTAGTTTATATAGTGTTAGAGTCACTGTCTCTTAAAGTTAGGAGTCCAATTATGTCAAATCCAGAGAGGATTGTTTTCTTCAGAGCTTTATCAAAAGACGCTCACCATTTCATGTAGCTGCATCACCTACATAAGACTACTTTGTATTAAGTTCACCAACCTAACACACGTTTGCTGAACTGCATCTAAAGCTGTGTCATTCATGAAGATTTGACATACAATTGCAAGTATCTGGTAACAACAAGAAGTCTTATGATGTTGTCATGCCTGAGCATCTACATACTGAGCTACAGATTATCGTATGTGTCTCCTTTTGCATCTCCCTTATAATACAGTAGAGCATTAATTGGAAGGATGTTTAACATATGCATATAGATTATATTATGCGTAAAATTTAACACAGAACAGTAAAGGAAGTGCTATAAACTATTAGAAAAAAATGGCGTTGGGTTTGATAAAGTTGAAAATCACCGAGATAGAAAAGAAAAGAAAGGGTTTATGTTATCAGTTAGAAAAGAGAAGAAGGAACACACAGGAAAAGCAGAATCTCACAGACAGAATTGTCCATATACATGAGCAAAAATGACCAGTTTTTAGCTGGTCCTGGGCTCTCAACCCTCCCACCTGAGTCAGGCCATTGGGATGCTGTCTTTGTCTCCTCCCTAATCCATCACCTCCCTAATCCATCCTTCTACCATAACAGTTGTCCTAAAATGAAGCAGTACTAATGTCTTCATCATATGCAAAAGCTTCCCAAAGTTCCAAATTTTCAAGTGTTCATAATCAAGACCCAACCTAAACAAAATAATTTACTGCCTTCTTAAACCCTCTGAATGAGCCATCATAGCCTACTTTTATTCCTAATAGGTCATGAGCAGCCCCAAATTCTGTCTTTATACCCTGACTTCTCTGATTTCCCCAGGACAAAGCCCATTCTCATCTCTAATACTCTAAACTCTAGACTTTCCTTTATGGTTCAATTCAGTTTCCACATACACACACCCTCAGTGATCATTTCTTCCTCTAAAAACCTAGAGATAGCAATTAAGTGTGGCACAGCAGTCAGAATAGGTTAAGTTACACTGCAATAACAAAAAAGTCCAAAATATCAGTGGCTCACAATAAGGGTTAACTTCTGACAATGTCAAATGCCTACTGAAAAATCAACCCTGCTTCTGGCTCCATGTCATCTTCATTCTAGTATACAAATCAAAGGAGTAAGCTTTACCTGGAACATTGCTGCTTATCATGATAGAAGGAAAAGAAAATAGAAATCCCCACTAAATTTACACATTTGTCCAGGAGGTACACATGTCACTTCCACTCAGATTTCATTGGTTAAAGCAACTCATACAACCAAACATAATGTCAATGAGGCAGAGAAGGGAGGAGCAGCAAATATTTTCAAATAATATTAAAATCTATAATAATCAAATCAAGTCACATAGTTAACAACTGCTTCCAAGGAATGCCTTTACACCCTAGAACACAGTGCAAGTTTCATGCTTAGCAACGAGCCACTTACAGGTATTCTACTCAAATATGATCATAGAAGTGAACTTACACATTTTAAAGCACAAATCAAAACACTGAAAGCACAAAATGAAAGAAAATAAATGTTTCTTTGAAGCCACCAGTTTTAAAATTTGGTTTATCAATGCAATAAAATTCCACTATAACAAAATAACCTGAACATTAATTTAAAGTTCACTATAACAGTACGAGAATAAAGTTATTTGTCTAGGAATATAATTTGTTGCCAATATGATTTGAAATTTTTTTAGTTTTGAAATATGTGGATTTTAAATAAAATCTAAAATATTATTAATGTCTCCATTATGTTGATTTTTTTTCTATGTAGAAGTTCTCTAGTTTGATGTAATCTCATTTTCCTGTGTTTGCTTTGGTTGCCAGTGCTTTCGGGTTATAGCCAAAAAAATCATTGTCCAGACCAATGTCATGGAGCTTTTCTCCTGTTTTTACTTCTATCAGTTTCATGGTTTCATAGTCTTATGTTTAACTCCATTGTGAGTTGTATTTGGACATGATATGAGATGAGAATCTAAATTCATCCTTCTGCATGTGGATATCCAGTTCTCCCAGCAACAGTTATTGAGCAATTGCCCCTTCCCCACTGTGTGTTGGTATTGTGTTTTGGCATCTTTGTCAAAAATCAATGGTCTGTAAATGTGTGGATTTATTTCCAGGCACTTTATTCTGTTCCCTTAGTCTATGCATCTGTTTTTACACCAGTATATGGTTGTTTAATTACTTGTTTTAGCAGATTTTCAAATCAGGTAACAGATTTTCTAATCATGATGCCTCTGGCTTTGTTCTTTTTGTTCAAGATGCTTTGACTATTCAGGTTCTTTTGTGATTTCACATGAATTTGAGAATTCTTTTTTTCTATCTCTAAAAAAATGTAATTGGAATTTTGATAAAGAATGCACTGAATCTGTACATTGCTTTGGGTAAGATGGACATTTAAACAATAGTAATTCTTCTTTTTTTTTTTTTTTTTTTTTTTTTTTGAGATGGAGTTTCGCTCTTGTTACCCAGGCTGGAGTGCAATGGCGCGATCTCGGCTCACCGCAACCTCCACCTCCTGGGTTCAGGCAATTCTCCTGCCTCAGCCTCCTGAGTGGCTGGGATTACAGGCACGCGCCACCATGCCCAGCTAATTTTTTGTATTCCTGGTCAACATGGTGAAACCCCGTCTCTACTAAAAATAGTAATTCTTCTAATCCATGAGCATGGGATATCTTTCCATTTATTTGCCACTTCTTCAAGTTCTTTCATCAGTGTTTTGTAGTTTTCAGTTTAAAAATATTTTACGTACTTGAATAAATTTTTTACATAGTTTTGCTAAAAGTTGCATTTCTTTTTCAGATATATTGCTACTGTAAAGACATGTTGATTTTTGTAGGTTGATTTTGTATTCTGCAACTTTACTGAATTCATTTATTAGTTCTAACAGTTTTCATGAAATCCTCAGGGTTTTCCATGCATAAGATCATGTGATGTGCCAACAGAGACAACTGAACTTCTTCCTTTCTGACTTGGGTACTTTTTACAGGCATATCTCTAAAATATTGCAAGTTCAGTTTCAGACGACCAGAATAAAGCTAATGTAGCAAGAAAGCAAGTCACACAGTTTTTACTTTCCCAGTGCATATAAAAATTATGTTTATACTCTGCTGTAATCTACTCAATAGCTTTATGTCGTTAAAAAAATCTTAATTGAAAAATATATTATTGCTAAAAAATGCTAACAATCGTCTGAGCCTTCAATATGTCATAATCTTTGTGCTGGTGGAAGGTCTTGCCTTGATATTGATGGCTGCTGACTGACCAGAGTCGTGGTTGCTGAAGGCTGAGGTGGCTGTGGCAATTTTTTAAGTAAGACAATAATGAGGTTTGCTGCATCAATTAACTCTTTCTTTCATGAAAAATTTCTCTGTAGCATGTGATGGTGTTTGAAAACACTTTTGTTTTTTTTTTAGATGGAGTCTTGCTCTGTCACCCAGGATGGAGTGTAATGACACGATCTTGGCTCACTGCCACCTCCGCCGATAACATTTCATCCACAGAACTTTCAAAATGAAGTCAATTCTTTCAAACTGTGAGTTTCATCAAATAAGTTTACGTAATATGCTAAATCCTTCATTGTCATTTCAACAATGTTCACAGCATCTTCACAAAATTCCATTTCAGGAAACTACTTTCTCTGTTCACCCATAAGAAGCAACCCCTCGTACATTAGTTTTATCACAAGACTACAGAAATTCAGTAACATCTTCAGATTTGAATTCTAATTCTCTTGCTGTTTCTACCACATCTGCAGTTACTTCCTCCACTGATGTCTCAAATCCCTTGTAGTCACCCACGAGAGTTGGAATCAACTTCCTGCAAACTACTGTTAATATTTTGATCTTTTCCCATAAATTATGAATGTTCTTAATGGCATCTAGAATGATGAATGCTTTTCAGATTTTCAATTTCCTTTGCCTAGATCCCACAGAGAAAATCATAACCTAAAGCAGCTATAATGCTATGAAACATATTTCTTAAGTAATAAGAACTGTAAGTTGAAATTACTCCTTGGTCGAAGGGCTGCAGAATGGTGGTTGTGTTAGCAGGCATGAAAACAACATTAATCTTTCTGTACATTTCCACCAGACCTGCTGGGTGACCAGGTACATCGTCAATGAGCAGTAATATTTGAAAAGGAATCTTTTTTTTTTTTTTCTGGGCAGTAGTTCTCAACAATGGGCTTAAAATACCAGTAAAGCATGCTATAAACAGATGTGCTGCCATCCTGGCTCTATTCATAGCCAGAGTAGATTTAGCATAATTCTGAGGGCCCTAGGATTTTCAGAGCTGTAAACGAGCACTAGGCTTAACTTAAAGTCACCAGCTGCATTTGCCTCTCACAAGAGAGTCAGCCTGTTCTTTGAAGTGTGGAGCCTAGCAATGACTTCTTTCTAGCTAGGAAAGTCCTAGATGGCATTTTTCATCCAATAGAAATCTGTTTTTTCTCCCTTGAAAATCTGCTGTGTAGTGTAGCCACTTTCATCAATGATCTTAGCTAGATCCTCTGGATAACTCCCTGCAGCTTCTATATCAGTACTTGCTACTTCATCCTGCAGTTTTTATGACATAGAGATGGCTTCTTTCCTTAATCACCAAACCTCTGCTAGCTTCCAACTTCGCTTCTGGAGCTTCCTCATCTCTTTTCAGCCTTCATAGAACTTTAAGAGAGTTAGGGGTTTGCTTTGGATTACGTGTGTTACAAGAGTGTTTGATCTATCCAGATTAAATTTTCTCCATATCCTCAATAAAACTGTTTTGCTTCAAAAAAAAAAAATCATATGTTCACTAGTATGGCACTGTTAATTTCCTTCAAGAATTTTTCCCTTGTAGCAATCCCATTACTGGATATATACCCAAAGGACTATAAATCATTCTATTATAAAGACACACGCATATGCATGTTCATGGCGGCACTGTTTACAATAGCAAAGACCTGGAACCAACTCAAATGGCCATCAATGATAAAGTGGACAAAGAAAATATGGCATACAGACACCATGAAATACTATGCAGCCATAAAAAACGATGAGTCCGTGTCCTTTGTAGGGACATGGGTGTACCTGAAAACCATCATTCTCAGCAAACTGACACAAGAACAGAAAACCAAACACCACATGTTCTCACTCATAGGCAGGTGTTGAACAGTGAGAACACTTGGACAAAAAGAGGGGAGCATCACACACTGTGGTCCGCTACAGGAGGGATAGTGGGAGCGAGGGTGGAGAAGAGATAAAATGGCAAGAAATGTCAAGTATAGGTGATGGGGGGATGGTGGCAACAAAGCACCTTGTCATGAATGTACCTATGCAACAATCTTGCATGATCTGCAGGTGTACCCTAGAATCTAAAGTACAATAAAAAAAATAAAATAAAAAGAATTTTTCCCTTGCATCCACAAAGTCACTATGTTGGAAATAGATGCTCAGTGCCACAAAGAAAAGAAAAATTAGCACTAAGACAAAGGATCTTTCAGCAACGCAATTTTTACTTCCTGGACTGCAGGAAGGGTACTCTCCCTAGCCATCTTGCCACAGGAGTACAATGAACAAAGGAAAACACACAAATATATTTCTTATGCATTTGGAGTCATCTTTACTGCTGTGTCTGATCTCTGTTGGCAGAGACAAACCTCACAATCTAAACTAAAACCTGATTGACTAACAACTTTTTAAACAGGTAAAAGCAGTGGAGAGCTGGGACACGCCTGTGAGCACATCCAGCACAGATATCTTGGTTAAAGTATAAGGACATAGAATGTACTACGTGCCTGTAAACATACATTGTCTAACAGCTACATAGGATAGGGCTTAACAGTTATTAGCACACTTATTCTTTAAAAAGAAAGGAAACTTAAAAAGGAACTTTTTGGCTGGTGTGGTCGCTCACGCCTGTAATGCCAGAACTTTGGGAGGCCAAGGTGGGTGGATCACAAAGTCAAGAGATCGAGACCATCCTTGCCAACATGGTGAAACCCTATCTCTACGAAAAATACAAAAATTAGCTGGGCATGGTGGCACGCACATTTAGTCCCAGCTACCCAGGAGGCTGAGGCAGGAGAATTGCTTGAACCTGGGAGGCGGAGGTTGTGGTGAGCCAAGATTGCACATCAGCCTGGCAACAAGAGCAAAACTCCATCTCACAAAAAAAAAAAAGAAAAAGCATCTGCAAAGCACAAAGCAAAGTGCAGTAAAACAAGGATGCTTGTGTTTCTTTCTCTTGTCTAACTGCTCTGGCTACAGTATTATGTTAAGCGAAAGTAGTAAGGGCGGGCCTCTTTATCTTGTTTCTAATCTTAGAGGAAAAGCTCTCAACCTTTCACCATTGAGTATGGGTATTTGTCATATATGGCCTCTATTGTGCTCAGGGAAGAGACAACTAATGGATTGTATTTGCAAACCACGCACCTGACAGAGAGTTAATATCCAAAATATACAAAGAACTCAAACAACTCAATAGTAAGAAAACCAATAAGCCTGATTGTTTTTAATGGGCAAAGGACCTGAATAGATATTTCTCATATAAATGGCTGGCAAGTCATTCTCACCATCATTAATCAACACAGAAATGTAAATTAAAGCCACAATGAAATATCACTTCATACCAGTTAGGACAGCTATCACCAAAAGGATAAAAGCTAAGTGTTGGTGAGGATGTGGAGAAAGGGGAACCCTTGCACACTGTTAGTACAGATGTAAATTAGTAAAGCCATTACAGAAAACAGTATGACATTCCTTTGGCAAAATTAAAAATAGAACTACCATATGATTTAGCATCCTACTACTATACATCCAAAGAATATGAAATCAGCATGTCAAAGAGATGCCTGTACTCCCACATTCACTGCAGCACTATTCACAATAGCCGAGATATGAAATCAACCAAGTGTCCATAAATGAATGAAGCGATAAAGAAAATGTGGTATGTATACACAATGCAATACTACTCGGCCTTACAGAAGAAGAAAATTATGTCATCTGAAACAACACACATGAACCTGGAGGACATTGTGTTAAGTGAAACAAGCCAGGCCAAAAAGATAAATATTGTATGACCTCACTTATATGTGGAATCTAAAAATGTTGAACTCATAGAAACAGAGAGTAAAATGGAGCTTGCCAGAGGTTGGGGGAATAAGAAGACTGGGAAGACACTTGTCAAATGACATAAAATTTCAGGAGAATAAGTTCAAGAGATCGACTGCACATCGTGGTGGCTATCGTTAATAAGGGTATATTGCAGACTTGAAAATTGCTAGGCTGGGCAAGGTAGCTCATGCCTGTAATCTTAGCACTTTGGGAGATTGAGGCAGGAGAATTTGAGATCAGGAATTTAAGAGCAGCCTGAACAACATAGTGAAACCTCATTCTACTAAAAAAAATTTAAAAATTAGCTGGGCATGATAGCTTGTGGTTATAATCCCAGCTACTTGGGACAATCACTTGAACCCAGGAGGTCAAGGCTGCAGTGAGCCATGATAGCACCACTGTATTCCAACCTGGGCAACAGAGCAAGCCCTTGTTTCAAAAAAGAAAAATAAAATTGCTAAAAGAGTAATGTTAAGTGTTCTCATCAGACACAAAAAATGGTAAGTATGTGTGGGAATACCTATGTTACATGGCTTCATTTAGCCATTCCACAATGTATAGCTATATCAAAACATCATTTGAACACCATAAATACATGACTTTTGTCAATTAAACAAAATGTTATTAAAGTCTCATGTTATGCACAAAATTTTAAAAATGTAAATTCTCCAGTTTCCTAGATCCAAGATGGCCGTTTAGGAACAGCTCAGAGTTGCAGCTCCCAGTGAAAGCGCAGAGGGTGAGTGGATGCCACATTTTTATAGCCCAACAACCAGGAGATTCCCAGGCAGAGGAGACCCACGGGTCGCCAGAGCGGCTGTTTTGGCTGGCGCAGTTCTTTCAGTCGGAAGGGCTGCTTTGCCCCACGCGGCAGCTTTGTCGGCGGCCCGGCCAGCGGTTCTCCCTACAAAATACACTGGTCTGGGTGCCCCTTTGGCTGGCGATTGGAGCCCCAGGAAGCCACACGTTCATCTGATTAAAGAGGGGACTGAACGGGGAGCCAGGCCAGGAGATACCTGAGCAAAAAAAGTGCCACGAATCTCAATGCCACTGTTTACCAGCGCAGTAGGTCGCCGCACGGGAAACAGATCCCAGCGCCTTTTCAACAGGAACACCTGGGATAAAAAAAAGAAAAAAAAAAAAAAACAGGCTCTGAGGCAGGGAGCCAGGTGACCAGGCTCGGCTGGTCCCACCCCCAAAAAAGAACAGCAATCAGAAACTCTCTGGATTGAGAGTTTCACAGCAAGCACAGCTGAATCCGGGACAGTCCAGTTCTGTGGGGGAGAGGCATCCGCCATTACCGAGGCACTCCATCAATAAGGAGGTAGTCCGCCATTGCTGAGGCAGCCTGCTGTTGCCAAGGTGACCCGCCATTGCTGAGGCTGCCTGCCGTTGCCAAGGCGACCCACCGTTGCCGAGGCAACCTGGCATTACAGAGAGAGTCCGCCAATACAGAGGTGGGCCACCATTGCTGAGGCAGTGCTAACTACGCCCATATAAACAAGACTGCACGGAAGTTTACAGGGCAGCTGGACGGAGCCCACAGCAGCTCAGCAAAGCCTCTTCACGCAGACAGTGACTAGGCTGCCTCCTTGCTAGGCAGGGCAGCCCTGAAAAAAAAAAAAAAAAAAAGAGGCAGCAGCACAACGGAAACTCATAAATAAAGCCCTAACTCCCTGGGTCAGAGCACCTGGGAACAAAAAGCGTTTATGAGTTCTGCTGCAGCAGACCTAAACGTACCTGCCCAGTAGCTCTGAATAAACAATGGAGCTCACAGCTCAGCACTTGAGCTCCTGTAAAAGACAGACTGTCTCCTCAAGCAGCTCCCTGACCCCTGTATATACAAAGAGTCACCTCATAAAGGAGAGATCAGACTGACATTTGGCAGGTATCCTTCTGGGACAAAGATAGCAGAAGAAGAAACTGGTAGCAACCCTTACTGTTCTGCAGCCGCTGCAGGCAATCCCCAGGCAAGCAGGGCATGGAGTGAACCTTAGCAGTCCTACAGCAGAGGGGCCAGACTGTTAGAAGGAAAACTAAGAAACAGAAATAACTTCATCATCAACAATCTAGACTTCCACTCAGAGACCCAATCTGAAAGTCAGCAACTACAAAGACAGGTAGATAAATCCATAAAGATGGGAAGAAACCAGTGCAAAAAGGATGAAAACACCCAAAACCAGAACACCTCTTCTCCAACAAGGGATCACAACTCCTCACCAGTAAGGGAACAAGGGTGAATGGAGAATGAGTATAATGAAATGACAGAATCAGACTTCAGAAAGTGGGTAGGAAGAAACATCTGTGAACTAAAAGAACATGTTCTAACCCAATGCAAAGAAACTAAGAACCTTGAAAAAAGATTTGATGAAATGCTAATGAGAACGGACAAAATAGAAAGGAATATGAGTGAATTGATGGAGCTGAAAAACACAACACGAGAACTTAGTGAAGCATGCATAAGTTTCAACAGCTGAATTGACCAAGCAGAAGAAAGGATATCAGAGGTCGAAGATCAACTCAATGAAATAAAACGAGAAGGCATGATTGGAGAAAAAAGGGTAAAAAGGAATGAACAAAGTCTCCAAGAAATGTGGGACTATGTGAAAAGACGTAATCTTCATTTGATAGGTGTACCTGAATGCGACAAAGAGAACGAATCCAACCTGGAAAACACTCTTCAGGATATTATCGAGGAAAACTTCCCCAACCTAGCAAGGCAGGCCAATATTCAAGTACAGGAAATACAAAGAACACCACAAAGATATTCTTCACGAAGAGCAACCCCAAGGCACATAATTGTCAGATTCACCAGGGTTGAAATGAAGGAGAAAATGCTAAAGGCAGCCAGAGAGAAAGGTCGGGTTACCCACAAAGTAAAGCCCATCAGACTCACAGCAGATCTCTTAGTAGAAACCCTACAAGCCAGAAGAGACTGGGGGCCAATATTCAACATCCTTAAAGCAAAGAACTTTCAACCCAGAATCACATATCCAGCCAAACTAAGCTTCGTAAGTGAAGGAACAATAAAATCCTTTGCGAACAAGCAAGTACTCAGAGATTTCGTCACCACCAGGCCTGCTTTACAAGAGCTCCTGAAAGAGGCTCTACACATAGAAAGGAACAACCAGTACCAGCCACTCCAAAAACATGCCAAATGGCAAAAAGCATAAGCACAATGAAGAACCTGCATCAACCAAATGGCAAAAGAGCCAGCTAGCACCAAAATGGCAGTATCAAATTCACACATAACAATATTAACCCTAAATGTAAATGGACTAAATGCCCCAATCAAAAGACACAGACTGGCAAATTGGATAAAAAGACAAAACCCATCTCACCTGCAACGATACTCAAAGGCTCAAAATAAAGGGATGGAGGAAGATTTACCAAGCAAATGGAGAGCAAAAAAAAGCAGGAGTTGCAATTCTCATCTCTGATAAATTAGACTTTAAAGCAACAAAGATCAAAAGAGACAAAGAAGGACATTACATAATGGTAAAAGGATCAACGCAGCAAGAAGAGCTAATGATCCTAAATATATACGCACCCAATACTGGAGCACCCATAAGGCAAGTTCTTAATGACTTACAAAGAGAATTAGACTCCCTCACAATTATAGTGTGTGACTTCAACACCCCATTGTCAATATCAGACAGATCAACCAGACAGAAAATTAACAAGGATATCCAGGACTTGAACTCAGACCTGGACCAAGCAAACCTAATAGACATTTACAGAACTCTCCACCCCAAATCCACAGAATATACATTCTTCTCAGCACCACATCACACGTACTCTAAAATTGACCACATAATTGGGAGTAAATCACTCCTCAGCAAATGCAAAAGAACGGAAGTCATAACAAACAGTATCTCAGACCACAGTGCAATCAAATTAGAACTCAGAATTCAAAAACTAACTCAGAACCGCACAGCTTCATGAAAACTGAACAACTTGCTCTTGAATGTTGACTGGATAAACAATGAAATGAAGGCAGAAATAAAGATGTTCTTTGAAATCAACGAGAATGAAGATACAACATACCAGAATCTCTGGGACACATTTAAAGCAGTCCCTAGAGGAAAATATATAGCAATAAGTGCCCACATGAGAAGCAAGGAGAGATCAAAAATTGACATCCTATCGTCAAAATTGAAAGAGCTAGAGGAGCGAGATCAAAAAAACTCAAAGTCTAGCAGAAGACAAGAAATAGCTAAGATCAGAGCAGAACTGAAGGAGATAGACACAGAAAAAACTCTTCAAAAAAATCAATAAATCCAGGAGATGGTTTTTCAAAAAGATCAACAAAATAGACGACTAGCCAGATTAATAAAAAAGAAAAGAGAGAATAACCAAATTGATGCAATAAAAAACGATAAACGGGATATCATCACAGATTCCACAGAAATTCAAACCATCATCAGAGATTATTACAAACAACTCTATGCACATAAGCTAGTAAACCTGGAAGAAATGGATAAATTCCTGGACACTTGCCTCCTGCCAAGCCTAAACCAGGAAGAAGCCGAAACCCTGAACAGACCCATAACAAGGTCTGAAGTTGAGGCAGCAATTAAGAGCCTACCACCCAAAAAAAGCCCAGGTCCAGACCGGTTCACAGCCGAATTCTACCAGACATACAAAGAGGAGCTGGTACCATTCCTTCTGAAACTACTCCAAACAATCCAAAAAGAGGGAATCCTCCCCAAATCATTTTATGAGACCAACATCACCCTGATTCCAAAACCCGGCAGGGACTAAACAAGAAAAGAAAACTTCAGGCCAATATCCATGATGAACATAGATGCAAAAATCTTCAATAAAATACTGGCAAGCCAATTGCAACAGCACATCAAAAAGCTTATCCACCATGATCAAGTAGGCTTCATCCCGGGGATGCAAGGCTGGATGGACATACGCAAGTCTATAAACATAATTCACCACATAAACAGAACCAAAGACAAAAACCACGATTATCTCAATTGATGCAGAGAAGGCCTTTGACAAAATTCAGCAGCCCTTTATGCTAAAAACCCTCAATAAGCTAAGTATTGACGGAATGTATCTCAAAATAATAAAAGCTATTTAAGACAAACCAACAGCCAATATCATACTGAATGGGCAAAAACTGGAAGCATTCCCCTTGAAATCTGGCACTAGACAAGGATGCCCTCTCTCACCACTCCTATTCAATGTAGTACTGGAAGTTCTAGCCAGAGCAATCAGGCAAGAAAAAGAAATAAAGGGTATTCAAATAGGAAAGGAGGAAGTCAAATTGTCTCTATTTGCAGATGACATGATTGTATATCTAGAAGACCCCATCGTCTCAGCCCAAAATCTCCTGAAACTGATAAGCAACTTCAGCAAAGTCTCAGGATACAAACTTAATGTGCAAAAACCACATGCATTCCTATACACCAATAACAGACTTAAAGAGAGCCATATCAAAAACAAACTGCCATTCACAATTGCCACAAAAAGAATAAAATACCTAGGAATACAACTAACAAGGAACGTAAAGGACCTCTTCAAGGAGAACTACAAGACACTGCTCAACAAAATAAGAGAGGACACAAACAGATGGAGAAACATTCCATGTTCATGGTTAGGAAGAATCAATATCGTGAAAATGGCCATACTGCCCAAAGTAATTTACAGATTCAACAGTATCCCCATCAAGCTACCAATGGCCTTCTTCACAGAACTGGAAAAAAACACCTTAAACTTCATATGGAACCAAAAGAGAGCCCGCATAGCCAAGTCAATTCTAAGCAAAAAGAACAAAGCAGGAAGCATCACGCTACCGGACTTCAAACTATACTACAAGGCTACAGTAATCAAAACAGCATGGTACTGGTACCAAAACAGAGATACAGACCAATGGAACAGAACAGAGACCTCAGAGGCAACACAACATATCTACAACCATCTTATCTTTGATAAACCTGACAAAAGCAATGGGGAAAGACTCCCTGTTTAATAAATGGTGTTGGGAAAACTGGCTAGCCATGTGCAGAAAGCAGAAGCTGGACCCCTTCCTGACACCTTACGCTAAAATTAACTCCAGATGGATTAAAGACTTAAACATAAGACCTAACACCATAAAAACCCTAGAAGAAAATCTAGGCAAAACCATTCAGGACATAGGCTTAGGCAAGGACTTCATGACCAACACATGAAAAGCATTGGCAACAAAAGCCAAAATAGACAAATGGGACCTAATCAAACTCCACAGCTTCTGCACAGCAAAAGAAACAGTCATTAGAGTGAATCGGCAACCAACAGAATGGGAAAAAATTTTTGCAGTTTACCCATCTGACAAAGGGCTGATCTCCAGAATTTACAAAGAACTAAAACAGATTTACAAGAAGAAACCAAACAAGCCCATTCAAAAGTGGGCAAAGGATATGAACAGATACTTTACAAAAGAAGACATACATGAGGCCAACAAGCATATGAAAAAATGCTCATCATCACTGGTCATCAGAGAAATGCAAATCAAAACTACATTATGATACCATCTCACACCAGTTAGAATGGCGATCATTAAAAAGTCTGGAGACAACAGATGCTGGAGAGGATATGGAGAAATAGGAACACTTTTACACTGTTGGTGGGAGTGTAAATTAGTTCAACCATTGTGGAAGACAGTGTGGCGATTCCTCAAGGACCTAGAAATAGAAATTCCATGTGACCCAGCAATCCCATTACCGGGTATATATCCAAAGGATTATAAATCGTTCTACTATAAGGACACGTGCACAGGAATGTTCATTGCAGCACTGTTTACAATAGCAAAGACCTGGAAACAACCCAAATGCCCATTGATGATAGACTGGACAGGGAAAATGTGGCACATATACACCATGGAATATTATGCAGCCATCAAAAACAATGAGTTTGTGTCCTTTGTAGGGACATGGATGAACCTGGAAACCATCATTCTCAGCAAAATGACACAAGAGCAGAAAATCAAACACCGCATGTTCTCACTCGTAGGCGGGTGTTGAACAATGAGAACACATGGACACAGGAAGGGGAGCACTACACAATGGGGTCTTTGAGGGGGAAATAGGGGAGGGACAGCAGGGGGAGGGGAGGTCGGGA
The DNA here is from genome assembly GCF_009761245.1 of Sapajus apella. Taxonomy (NCBI): domain Eukaryota; kingdom Metazoa; phylum Chordata; class Mammalia; order Primates; family Cebidae; genus Sapajus; species Sapajus apella. The sequence continues at coordinate 19,992,546 of NW_022436963.1, forward strand.
GAGATAGCATTGGGAGAAGTGCTAGATGTGGGTGATGGGGAGGAAGGCAGCAGATCACACTGCCACGTGTGTGCCTATGCAATAATCTTGCACGTTCTTCACATGTACCCCAAAACCTAAAATGCAATAAAATTTTTTAAAAAATGTAAATGTTCCATAATTTAAAAAAATATGCAAAGAATTTTATTTCAAAATTGGTGAGCCAAAGGAATTACCAACTGTGTTTATGCTGTACCACATACTGATACCAAATGAAGTAGTGTACAGATACTCACAACTTTGTTAGTAGTATGGAAATTGATTCTGTAAATAATTTTACTCACTATTGTGCTGTTTAACAGTCAATACTCCCAGGTTAAAATCTTTTACAAATTCTATAATAATGTCATCCATACATGCAGTGATGCTGAAAAACATAACCAAAAACCAATAACTTTTGAACGACTGCCAAAATATATCATGCTGTTAATTTAGGTGCAGACTCACAACTATTAGGGATAATCCTAAAATATAAACACAGCATCAAAACAACAATAAGATAAGATGGCTGTAGATTTATAAACCATGAAGACAAGCTCTCTGCTTTTTTTTTTTTAAAGAGGAAACAAGTCCTGAATGATATGCTTTGTGAATTATGTGAGTTCTTCAAGGCACTATCTTGGCCATGAACACCATGCTACTCTGAATTTTCAATCTTGCCACAAAGAGTGAAGTCTGAAGGGCGCATTCCCAATAACTATATTTCTTTCAGGTGTTTTACCTTTATGTTACTTTTTATTCAAAGAAAAATGAGAAAATATTGATGTATTTAAACCATGGTAAGTACCTAACAGCTCCCTGTCTTTTATTTAAAGGCTATACTGCCAAATCTATCTCTTAAAAAGGTATTTGCAAATGCTTCTCCAGTAATTCTGCGATGGAAACTGCCTGTAGAAAATCTCTACTGGTGTTAATTTTGCAATCCTATTGAGCCTCACATTAACAAAATAAAAATGTATTATGCTTGCTCTTTTTATATGGCAGGTGTGGACAGCTTTGGAAAGCTACTTGTTTATTTGTGACTGCCATAGCTGTCTTTCTAAATTATCCAGTGAAAACAAATATTAACTTTTTTTAAACAAAACATAAACCAAACAGTGAATGGGATATAAAGTGTTATTGAGTCAAAACAATTTGACAAGCATTTGGATGCCTACTATGTGCAACGCCATAAGCCAAATATAAGCCTAAAATATTCACCAAATGAGCTACCAAATGAGCTATTTGATACGCTCTCCAATAAGCTACTCTATTATGAACTCTGGATGACACTCAGTTGTGTGTCCTGCTGAGTGAACATGGCCAGCACAATCTACTTGGCCTTTTCATTATTCACTCCTGGACAAAAAATTTGTCTTATCCACTCTTTTTTAATTCAAAATTACCTTCAAGAGGCAACATTGCTAAAATTCTTTTTTTTTTTCTGAGACAGCGTCTCACTTTGTCACCAAGTATACAGCGCAGGGGTGCAATCAGAGTTCACTGCCACCTTGACCTCCACGGGCTCAAGCTATCCTCCCACCTCAGCCTCCTGAGCAGCTCGGACCACCAGTGAGTGCCACCATGCCCAGTTATTTTTGTCTTTTTTATAGAGACAGGGTTTTGCCATGTTTCAGGGAGGCCGGTTTCCAACTCCTGAACTCAAGCCATCCACCCACATTGGCCTCCCAAAGTACCAGGATCATAGGCATGAACCACTGCAACTGGCTGCTAAAATTCTTATGCCATTTCCTTCATTGTGTTAATACTTTTCTAAGATGGATTTTACCTTCACCACTCTCGAGTTTACTCTAAAACAGTTTATTTGCTAACTCCTCTCTCCTGGTAAGTCTGCTTTACAAATAACTTTCCAAACTATGAGGTCCAAATAAATTCAGTTGGGTTTACAAGAATGGCTTTGTCATTTCCCAAATGGATGGGAGCAGTCATTTCCCCTTCCTAACAGTCCTATTACCCTTTTAACCCCTAGTGATTTATAGAATCTCAGCTCTTAATATAATCATCAAGATCAAGAGGTTTCACCATGATTTCTAGTGGTCTTTTCACAGTGTCGCTGCCCAGGATTCACACCTGAGGTCTTCAGGCTTTAAGGGGTCTACAGACAGAATTTGGGGAAATGAGGTTCTGAACTTGGATGACATTAAAAAAATTAAATCTTTATTCCATTAACCTCTAACAAAAATATAACATTCCTTTCAACAATGAACACAAGCAATAAAATGCAGTAGTATTAGCAGTACCTGCAACCCTGTCATCAAAAGAAATCAAGTACTTTCTTAATCTCACATCTCAGCTATTGCAGACATATTGAAGCGTCACTGAATGCTCATTACTCCTTCTAATCATGGTAGTTATGAGCCCTGCTACAGATCTTATTTTAATTTTTAAGTCCTGGGGTAGATGTGCAGGATGTACAGGTTTGTTACATAGGTACACATGTGCCATGGTGGTGTGCTGCATCCATCAACCCATCACATAGGTGCTAAGCCCAGCATACATCAGCTAATTTTCCCAATGCTCTCCCTCCCCCTTCCCCAACCCTGATAGGCTCAGTGTGTGTTGTTCCCCTCCCTATGTCCATGTGTTCTCATTGTTCAGCTCCCACTTGTAGTGTTTGGTTTTCTGTTCCTGCATTAGTTTGCTGAGGACAATGGTTTCCAGCTTCATCCATGTCCCTGCAAAGGACATGATCTCATTCCTTTTAATGGCTGCTTAGTATGCCCATCAACGACAGACTGGATAAGGAAAATGTGGTACATATACAAGGTCCTTTTAAATGTGTTAATAAAGTACAAATATTACTCTATCACACTTGTTTTTAATATCATTGTATTTCATACAATTGGTCTCCTCTGTCCTACTCCTGATTTTATTTTATAAACATGAGAAGGGTCCATCAGCTTCAACACCCTGCCAAAGGGATCCATGACTCAGAGAAAGAACCCCAGTGGTGTGCAACAGTGATCATGCCTAAGTCCCAGGAAGGAAGCTAAAAGCTGGAGAGGCTAAGTAACTGCGCTAAGTTATTCAAAAAAACAGGAACAACAACATAGATCATGTGTGAATACTTCCTATAATTTTTTCTATTATTGCTGTAACAAATTACCACAAATGTGATGGCTTAAAATGGCATAAATTATATGACGGTTCTGCATGTCACAAGTCCAAAATGGGTTCAACTGGGCTAACCTCAAGGTGTCCACATGGATGCATGCCTTCTGGAGGCCCTAAGGGGAAACGTATTTCTTTGTCTTTCCCAGCTTCTGAAACAGGCTGTTCATATTGCTTGGCTTATAGCCCATTCCTTCTTGAAAGTACATCACTCTGACCTCTGTTTCCATCATTGTATCTCCTCTCTGATTCCAACTCTCCTGCCTCCTCCTCCTTTCATGTAAAAGGACCTTGGTGATGACAGTGGGTCCATTTACATAATCCAGGATCTTTTCCGCATCTTAAGATCCTTCATTGCACCAGTGAAGTCCCTTTCCCCATGTAAGGTAAACATGTTCATAGGTTCCAAGAATTAGAATGTGCATCTCTTTAAGGGACCATTATTCTGCCTACCATACACTAAATACCAGAAATTTTGCTTTATGTCACACAGAATGCAATCTTCTTGAAAATATTATCTTCGGCTCACATATGACAATTTTGAAGCTCTGACTTCAGAATTCAAGGTCACTGAGGCAGCAAGGGGCAGAACTAGGATTCAGTCATTTTAGCTACGTGACTCTAACAGCAGGTACTTTTAAGCGCCTACCATGAATAAGACACTTTAAGTATAACCGACTTTCGTACCTTTTAGTTTCTAAACTCACCGTCCTATGCTTGCTTGGTCAACTCTCACTTACCTCTTGGGTACAAAGTTTAATGCTTTCTAAAATTTTTAAGTTCTGGGGTACATATGCAGGATGTGCAGGTTTGTTACATAGGTAAACATGTGCCATGGTGGTTTGTTGCAGAGATCATCCCATCACCTAGATTTTTAAGCCCAGCATGCATTAGCTATTTTTCTTGAGGCTCTCCCTCCCCAAGCTGCCTGACAGTCCCCAGTGTATATTGTTCCCCTTCCTGTGTCCACCTGTTCTCATTGTTGAGCTCCCATTTATAAGTGAGAACATGCAGTGTTTGGTTCCCTGTCCCTGTGTTAGTTTGCTGAGGATAATGGCTTCCAGCTCGAGCCACATCCCTGCAAAGGATATGATCTCCGTCCTTTTCATGGCTTCATAGTATTCCATGATGTATATGTACATTTTCTTTATCCAATGTATTATTGATGGGCATTTGGGTTGATTTCAATCTCATTACTGTGTATACACCCAAAGGAGCATGAATTATTCTATTATAAAGATACATGCATGCTTATGTTCATTACAGCACTATTCACAATAGCAAAGTTTAACGCTTTCTTTAATGGCTTTCTAGGGCCTTCACTGGAATGTGTGCAGTCACTGAATTTTATTTTTATTTTTCCAGTATTAACCTTATCTTCATGAACACACTTAAAGATAGGGAGAATAAAAATGAGAGGCTCAATGAGCAGCTTCTTTACACTGTAATAAACCTAGTCCCCAGCATAACTCATAAGAATGAAAATGCAACCTTTGAAAGGAAAGCCTTTCCCAAAGGGTATCTCAGGTCAAATTGGTGACTACCCTTTCTTTTCAAGACTTCATCTTGAATTCTACTGAAGACACAGAGAGGTGTCTATCCCTGCTCTCAAACAGTTTCTAACCTAAGGGATGTGGAGAGGGAATAAGTAAAACTTCATCAGCTCAAATATGACTCAGGCAGTGAGCAACACTGTCAGCTACCCAGGCTAGAGGTCAACATCACAAAGAGGTTTTTCATAATAAAAGAAGCCAAACTAGAGTGGGCCGGGCGCGGTGGCACAAGCCTGTAATCCCAGCACTTTGGGAGGCCGAGGCAGGTGGATCACGAGGTCAAGAGATCGAGACCATCCTGGTCAACATGGTGAAACCCCGTCTCTACTAAAAATACAAAAAATTAGGTGGGCATGGTGGCACGTGCCTGTAATCCCAGCTACTCAGGAGGCTGAGGCAGGAGAATTGCCTGAACCCAGAAGACGGAGGTTGCAGTGAGCCGATATCACGCCATTGCACTCCAGCCTGGGTAACAACAGCAAAACTCCGTCTCAAAAAAAAAAAAAAAAAAAGAAGCCAAACTAGGAGGACCCTCAGAACAGGCAAGAATGCTGCAGAGAGCTCTAGAGAATGAAGTGAGTTTTGCAGGGCGAGAAAGAGCTGTTGAACATTAAATAAAAATAAAAAAGCACAGAGGCTGGAAATCATGGCATAGGGCAGGAAAGTTTTATTTGCACTTGAAGGGAGAAGGTGCTATAAGAAGAACACTGGACCTAGAATCGAAAAGCCCAGATTTGAGAAGCCAGCTCTGCGGCTACCTGTGTTAACATTAGGTATTTCATTACACCAAGTTTTCTCATGCACAAAAAGGGATAAGAAGAAGGTTAACTCAGAAAGATGTTATGCAAAATAAGTAAAATAAGATAAGCGAGCATGCATAAATGTTCATCTGAATTTGAGGGTAGGATAGTAGTGAGAGAGTATTACCTGGAAAAGGAAGGGAAGACGAGGTATATTATAGTATTATGAACAGTGTAAGGAGGCCCAAGAATGAGGAAAACCCACATTACTTCTGAAAGTTTAGTATCTTTCTACTCCAACCTCTTTCTTACTCAGTAATATGAGAACCACCAGATATGAGAACAAATAACAGGTCTTGTATAATTTCAAAAGGTCTATTTTAAAGGAAGTTACCTACTTCTCAAAGCACCACAGATGCAGATTCAGTAAATGTACAGCCAGAGTCTAGAATCTTCCATGCATGAAAGTAGAATTTACATGAAATATAACACCTAACTTTACTGTAGCCTGTCTGAGGAGCCCCAATAAAAGGACCAATAAAAAGATTATTTTGACTACCTAAACCATGTAGGTACTTAGGGATAAAAGGTAAAAAACAAGTTTTTCTAAAAGTAAGTCCAAAACGAATAAATAGTCAACAGTCTTTTTTAATTTAAATAGCATGTGAAGACTTAATTTGGTTTGGGAAAGAATCATTTTCTTTTTATAACTTTGAATAAAAGTTTTTCTTAACTGACATCTACCCTTAGCACTCTATCAACAACAAACACTTTCATGGATAAGTTTTAAAAATGAATAAATGAACTGATCACCCCTTTCAGTTTACTGTTTCACAAAATATGGCAGAGGAACATGAGGCCAGTGTCAAAGGCATACTGTGCTCTCCCTACTCCAAGTTAGATCTTAGGAAATTGCTCTCTTTAAGTTTCAGCTGCCTCAACTGTAAAATGTTGACCAAAATGCAAAGATTTCATGAAACAATTAGTGTAAAACCCCAACACTCAGTTAGAGGGGAGAGGCAGACATGTATTCCCAACTCTTCATACTCCATTAGCCAGAGTGATGTTCACCCTGACTTCCCCAAATCTCAGGAGACCATCCATAGAGTAAGAGGAATGACTTAGATAATCGGTTGATTGGCAAGTTTGGAGAAAAGGAACCTAGCATTCAAAGCTCATTCCCTGGTAGGATCCCTTGTAGGGTCTGCCTACCTGAGCAGAGGCCAACATTCTGATCTGCTTAGTTCCATGTAGTAAGGAACCTACCCTGCTAGGGACAGCCTGAAAATAGCTGCCTTAGCCATCCCTGGTAGAATAATCTATGACCAAGTCCACTTTCCCACAGACCCAAAACCATGGTCTCTACTCCTGCTGTTATCAATAATACAGCTGAAATTTCAGCTCTTTATTTAACTTTTTTGTTAATTTATCTGTTGGCTCTACACAGATGTAGAAAAGAATGTTGCTTACTGTGCTTATACAAGCCAAACAATCAATACGAAACACTAACAGATATTACTAATCATCATCATCATCATCTTCTGCATCTCCCTACTTGATCTTCACCATCTTATATCCTTTTTGACATCACCAGTGGGATAGCTAACAGGCATTTCAACTCAGCATATCCCAAAGCAAAACTCTGATTTCCACTTTCACCTCCCATACCTATTCCTCCCATACACTTCTTCATCTCAGAAACCACCACTCCTTCTTTCTTGCTGCTAAAGCCAAAAAGACTGGCATTCTCCTTGATTCTCTTCTTTCTCTTACAATCTCCATCCCATCTGTCAGCAGAATGACATTGGCGCTATTTCACATTTTCACAGTCTACTTGGTTCTTGCTACCTCTGCAACTATTGCCTTTGTCCAAGCCATCCTCACTTCCTAACAGGATGACTTTCAAAGCCTCGCAATGAGTCCATTTCTGCTCTTGCCCTCCTATACACCAACACAACTACCAGAGTGATTCTTTTAAAGCGGTCAGATTACATCTTCCCCTGCTCAAAATCGTCTATTATACTGTCATCCTACTCAGGATAGAAGTCAAGTCTTCACAATGGACTACACTTCCAGGGGTGGGAAATGCAGTATTCACTCCACATGACACTCTGGCCTTTCCACCTACTCTTTTCCCTCCTCCCTCATGGCCTCTGTACCTGCTCTGTACTCCACCTGGAACACCTGGCCCCCAGTTACCTTTAGTCTTTATTCAAATAGCATCTGTTTGGTAAGGCCTTCCCTGGTGACCTCATTTGAAATAGCAAACTCCCCCACACCCACCTTGCTCCCTCAATTCCTTGACTCTGGGTTATTTTTCTCCTTAGAACGAATCGCCATCTGGCATTTACTTTTTTTCCATTTGTTCACTGTCTGCCTCCATTATCACTAAAAGCTCCTTGAGGGCAGTGTTTCCCCAGAAAAAGAACAGTGTGTACTTGACGCACAGTCAGTATTCAAATATTTGCTGTATGAATGAATGAGGTAGAAGTATATGATAAAAACAAATGCATTTCTTCCTTGCTAGCTGGCTTCTGGAAGGCATAATAAATAATACATGCCATGAATAAATAAACTCCCAAATTGTAGAGTTACGATTTTTCCATCTAAGGTAAACTAGTCAGGTTAGTTGCTCAACTGGAGCAGAGATAGATTTTTTTGTGAAAAATTTCACTACAAAGCCCAGATGCCATGTGGCTGTCTAACATGCATGCAAAGTAAAGTACAAAGTTGTGCAGTTTACAGGTGACATAATTAGGTCACTGAGGGCAAGAATGTTTAGAAATGATAAAGAAATCTGTATGATTTTTAAAATTAGTCTTTTCATAGCGCAGTAGATGTGCTTTCCCTCTTAGTTCCCAAGCATCAAATGCCAGCTTCAGCCTCTCTGCTGCCTCTTTCCTCCAGGTGATTTCGCTTCAGGGCTGCCATTTTACTTGTCATCTTCACATATCCTTCTTTAAAATTATGTGTGATGTTTCAAACACACCTACCAAATTGCCTTTCACTTTGTGTCAGAAAAACTGTGCACAAATTACAGTGTATTTTCTCATTATATTCAATATTATCACAAAGAAACCCACCCCAGCTCGGTCTGTGGATTTCAGTTTTTAAATCTCATGAAGATTTAAAATGAGAAACTACAGAGAAAAAAGAAGAAAGTATAATATCCAACCTCCCCCACTGGGCTCCTTATGTTGTCTGGTGGGTGACCTAAGAATTAAATATTGGTTCTGTTTTGGAGGAACTCGCCATCACAAGGAGACGGGGTTTTGCCGGGATTATCCTGCCTCAGGAATAATCCTCAATTACTCCAGTCACTAGCATGGAAAAAACCACAGCTTTTCTCCAAATGCTGAGAAACTAGTGGTGGCTCAAAATTAACAGGGGATAATAGCTGTTTGAAACCACAGCGACATTTATGTCCCTACAAATGGTGCTTATCAAACATTAAGTGAACTGCTGACTATGAAGAAGCCTGTGTGTAGGAAAGTCTGGCTTCTAAAACTTACTCTAAGGGTCACTAAACTGTATCCCTAGTTATATTACTTTACTCACATCTTTTTGTAGAAAAATGCTATTACTACAAGTCAGAAATCAAAAAATAACCATTCATTTGATATACATTTATTAAGCACCTACTATGTTCCAGGAACCCTGATAGGCAGTAGAAATCCACAGAGAAATAAACAAAAAAAATCCATGTCCTCATGGAAGTTACATTCTGGTAGTCCTCCAAAAGAAAAGTTATTTCCAATAGTCAGCTTTATTCCTAATTTGGAACCCACTTTGTATGGCAGAAAAACACTTCAGATTGGAGTCCAGGGGTCAGGGTTCAAGTTTTGACTATGCTTGCTCAGATCTTCAGTTTTGTGTAATTTACAAGGATGCAAATGAATGAAAGTGCCCAGAAAATTACCTGTTGTGTGGAAAATGATTGGTAAATCTGAGAACAGTGATGATGATTGGTATTGTTCTCTAACCTAGGAATTGACAAACTATGGCCCACAGGCCAAATCCAACTGACCATTTGTTTGAATAAAATAAAGTGTGATGACTGGGACACAAGCACACTCATTCATTTATGTATCATCTGTGGCAGCGTTTGCCCTACAGTGGCAGAATTGAGTAGTTGCAGCAGAGGCTGTATGGCCCTCAAAACCTAGCAATTTTACTATATAACCATCTGAAGAAATAAAATTTACCAACTCTGGCTCTAATCTTTTGCTATGCTAACTGAGGTCCAAGAACAGGCATCATCAGCATCACCCAGCTGCCCTGTTGGAATTTCAGAATCTGAGGCGCCACCCCAGACCTGAATCAGAATCAACATTTTAACAAGATGCCCACGTGTGATCCGTATGATCTCGGAAGCCCATGAAACACTGCCGTGGAGTGTGCCCATGAGGACATAAGTGATCCTGCTCTACTCCAGTATGGTCAATTTCAACCCTCCCCTTCTTTCTGCTCCAGCCAATAGCTAAATTCAGAACAAGAATGGTTTTCCAACTTAGTAAACATCAGAATCACATATGGAGCTTCCTAAAAATATAAACTGCTGGCAACCCCTCAGGTAATTCTGATTCAGTGAATCAGAGGTCAGGATCAAAGACTCCACATTTTTAAAACAAATACCCAAAGGAAATTCAAACACAAGTGACCCTAGGATATCACTTTTGAAACACTATTTTAAAAGAGTACACTTTTATATACTCTAGGATTGGGACAAAAATTAAGAAATATTCTGCATGTTCATCATTATTAATGTTTTTCTTTTGGATATATAAAATACCACTGGGAAATGTGTCAGCAATAGTTTATAATAATGACTTTTTGTTTTGGTTTGTGGTTTTTTTAATCCAAGATCTGTTTTTTAATTATTTTTTAATTAAAAATACAACTATATCTATGGTATACAACATGATGTTTTGAAAAACATATACATTGTGGAATCACTAAATCAAGCTAATTAACAAATGTGTTGCCTCACATACTTAAAATTTTATGATGAGAACATTTAAAATCTACTCTCAGCAATTTTCAAGTATACAATATATTGTTATTAACTATAGTCACTGTATGACTATAGTTAATATAGTCACATCTATGTTGTATTAGTTGGTGTAAAAGTAATTGCAGTTTTTATCATAGAAAGTAACGGCAAAAATCACAATAACTTTTGCACCAACTTAATAAAATAGCTCTATTGAACTCATTCTTCCTGTCTAACTGAAATTCTGTACAGTAATGATTCATGGTAACTTCATGGCTATAATATTAATTAAGTGCTCCAACTGAGCTACCAAAAATATTTTACCACAGTTATTATTTTTAATGTCATGAATACATTTTTATGTTTTCATTTCCTTATTCAAGAAATTGTTGAACACCAAATGTTTTTGAGGCATCATTCTAGACAGAGCAAGGATCTAAGAAATAAAAAATAACCCTTGTAGAATCTAAAATTGAATGACCCAAGCAGCATTTTCATTCATGCGTCAAGTATTTGGTGAGGACCTCCTCAACAGCCAGGCCCTGTGCTAGGTCAGGGATCAGGAGACGTTTTCTGTTAAGGGCCAGAGAGTAAACATTTTAGGCTTTGCAGGCCATGTATGGTTTTTGTCACATATTATTCTTCCAGGTTTTTTACCACTTTGTTAACCCTTTAAAGATGTAAAAATCATTCTTCATTCTCAGTTAGTACAAAGACAAACCACAGGCCAGATTAAGCCTGTGGGTCATAATTTGTCACCCCTGTTCGGTGACAGGGACACAGCAGGGAGTAAAACAGACAAAAGCCACTGCCTGCCAGGCTCTGTGGCTCATGCCTCTAATCCCAGCACTTTGGGAGGCCAAAGCAAGTAGATCGCTTGAGCCCAGGAATTTGACACCAGCCTAGGCAAAATGGTGAAATCTCATCTCTACAAAAAAGAAAAAAATTAGCCAAGTATGGTTGTGCGCACCTGTAATCCCAGCTACCCAGGAGGCTGAGGTGAGAGAATCACTTGAGACTGGGAGGTGGAGGCTTCAATGAGCCGTGATCGTGCCACTGCACTCCAGTCTGGGAGACAGAGCGAGACCTTGTCTCAAAAACAAGAAAAAGTCCCTGCCCTTGGGAGATTATATTCTAGCAGAGGGAAACACATAATAAGAAAATAAATGCAGTAAAATGGGGAGCAATTGTGAAGGAAATTGTAAGGGCAAAGGAAAATAGTAAGGGCATAAAAAAAGATAGGAGAGAACTTCAAATAGAAAGTAGCCGAGAAAGGTGACATTTAAGCAAAGACCTGAATGAAGTGAGTAAATGAGCACTCCTGTTTCAGATAGGGCAAGACTTGCTCAAGTTAAATTATTATATGGGGAATAATGTTAACACCATTTGAGCACGTTCGAAATAATGTCCAAAACAACAACAAACAAACAAAAGTAATTTGCAATAAAATCACCTGTAGTCCCCCAAATATTATAGTCAAGGCAGGTATGACCCTCTGACTACACTATGTAAATGTAGTCACTCTATATTTACATAGTGTGGTCAGGATTCCAACAGGTCCTGGAAAAGTCAGCATCTTCTCAAACTTCATTAACACCCAGATGCGATTCACAGCCTTTTCACATTGAGAAACATAAAACTGTGTCTTAAAAAATCATTCTAATTCCTCCTTTCCCTGACATATGGCCTGCAGCTCTGCTTTCCAATCTCTCGTTAATCCATTAAAGTTACCTTTGAGATGAGTTGATCCGCACTACAGAAGTTTGTTGCAAAGGAGGTGCTGGGTCTCTGAGGATACAGCTAAAGGAGAAAGTGTAATGAGAGCAACTTGGTAAACTGGCTAGAGATTTCAGAGGCTGGACAGAGCAGCTGCTGCAGTAGGAACAGAGGCAGTGGGCTGGGAGGGAAATGGAAGGGACCCTTGCTGGGTCTGTCATGGAAATGAAGCACTCGCCACAGACAGATTTAATTCACAGGCAGAAAGTTCAAGAGAGAAATACAGTTGTCTTATGCTCTCATCTTAACCTCCCCTGGGTTCCAGGGAGAAGCTGTCTGTACCACTGTCTCTACTCCAAAGAGATGCTTTTGTTCCCTCAGGCTAAAGTCACCAGAAAGTGGAGATGGCGAGACACAAGGACCCCATGGGGAATGTGGGCTATGTCAGTGAACCTTCTCCGAACAGAAATCAAGGTCTTGGCACTTTTGGTTGGTTGGTTGATTGACTGACTTATGACAGGGTCTCACATTGTTACCTAGGCTGCACTGCAGTGGGGCAAATACCGCTCACTGCAGCCTCGACTTCCCGGGCTTAAGTGATCCCTTCCACCTCAGCCCACCATGTAGCTGGGACCACAGGCACATGCCACCATGTCCAGCTAATTTTTACATGTTTTATCATGTTGCCCAGGCTGATCTCGAACTTCTAAACTCAAGCAATCCACCCACCTCAGCCTCCCAAAGTGCTGGGACTGCAGGCATGAGGCCACCATGCCCAGCCCACTTACTAGTTTTAGAAAAAACATTTGTAAGCAGTCTCCCTGAGAAATACTCAAGAAATGCAAACATGTGCCTTTAGAAGGTGCAATGTTTGATGTTGTTTCCTTCAATACCCAACCACAGAAGATGGCTGATGACATTCACAAATATAGAATATAGTCATGGAGAAGGAATAAAGCCCTGGACCCTCCCATATAGAAAAACTACAGTTCCACAGCTAGAGTTTCTTTCTAACAGTTCCAGAGTTTCTTTCTAACCCTGGACTTACCCTACCTGACATTCTGCACCTCTGCTACCAGTATGATGGCACTGTAATCTGTGCAAACATCTAACATCAAAGGATTCCATCTTGCCTCTACAAGTGTAAATAGACGGTGATATTAAAGAATAAAACATACATTCTCCACAAAACTTTTAATGTGCATTAAGTCCCTGTGGTTTCACAACCGTCTGGCACTGCTCTTACCTTCTTTCCTGACAGGACAAGGCCATTGCCGTAGAGCTAAATCACAATGTGTGATTATCACCCTACACAATTCATGCACTGTCACCTTCAATTGATTTACTAGAAAGGTTTAAGAGGAACATTTTTTCTGATTTAATATTTTTTATTATATTTTAAGTTCTTGGATATGTGTGGAGACCATGCAGTTATGTTACATAGGTATACATGTGCCATAGTGGTTTGCTGCACCCATCAACCCATCTCCAAACTAACCAACCAACAAGTGCCAAGACCTTGATTTCTGTCCAGGGAAGGTTCACTGACATAGCCCACATTTGCCATGGGGTCCTTTTGTCTCACCATCTCCATATCTTCTGGCGGACTTTACCCTAAGGGAACAAAAGCATCTCTTTGGAGAAAATACATTAGCTATTTATCATAATGCTATCCCTCCTGTGGCCCCCCCATCCCCTGACAGACCCTGGTGTGTGATGGTCCCCTTCCCTGTGTCCATGTGTTCTCATTGTTCAATTCCCACTTGTGAGTGAGAACATGCAGTGTTTAACTTTCAGTTCCTGTGTTAGTTTGCTGAGAATGATGGTTTCCAGCTACATCCATGGCTGTGCAGAGGACAAGAACTTATTTTTTATCCTTTTTTATGGCTGCATAGTATTCCATGGTGTATATGTGCCACATTTTCTTTATACAGTCTATCACTGATGGGCATTTGGGTTGGTTCCAAGTCCTTGCTATTGTGAACAGTGCCACAATAAACATACATGTGCATGTGTCTTATAATAGAATGATTTATACTCCTTTGGGTATATACCCAGTAATGGGATTGCTGGGTCAAATGGTAATTATAGTTCTAGATCCTTGAGAAATTGCTACACTGTCTTCCACAATGCTTGAACTGATTTACACTCCCACCAACAGCGTAAAAGCATTTCTATTTCTCCACATCCTCTTCAACATCTGTTGTTTCCTGACTTTTCAATGACTGCCATTCTAACTGGCAAGAGATGGTATCTCATTGTGGTTTTGATTTGCATTTCTCTAATGACTAGTAATGATGAGCTTTTTTTCATATGTTTGTTGGCTGCGTAAATGTCTTATTTTGAGAAGTATCTGTTCATATGCTTTGCCCACTTTTCAATGGGGTTTTTTGTTTCTTGTAAATGTAAGTTCTTTGTAGATTCTGGATATTAGCCCTTCGTCAGATGGATAGACTGCAAAAAGTTTCTCCCATTCTATAGGTTGCCTGTTCACTCTGATGATAGTCTGTTTTGCTGTGCAGAAGTGCTTTAGTTTAATTAGATCCCATTTGTCAATTTTGGCTTTTGTTGCCAATGTTTTTGGTGTTTTAGTCATGAAGTCTTTGCCTATGCCTATGTCCTGAATGGTATTGCCTAGGTTGTCTTCTAGGGTTTTTATGGTTTTAGGTCTTATGTTTAAATCTTTAAATCTTTATTAATTTTTGTATAAGTTGTAAGGAAGGGATCCAGTTTCAGTTTTCTGCATATGGCTAGCCAGTTCTCCCAACACCATTTATAAAATAGGAAATCCTTTCCCCATTGCTTGTTTTTGTTAGGTTTGTCAAAGATCAGGTCATTGCAGGTGTGTGGGGTTATTTCTGAGGCCTCTATTCTATTCCATTGGTCTATATATCTGTTTTGGTTCCAGTACCATGTTGTTTTGGTTACTGTAGCTTTGTGGTATAGTTTGAAGTCAGGTAACATGATGCCTCCAACTTTGTTCCTTTTGCCTAGGAATGTCTTGGCTTTATGGTCTCTTTTTTGGTTCCATATAAAATTTAATGCAGTTTTTTTTTCTAATTCTGTGAAGAAAATCAATGGCAGCTTGATGGGGATAGCATTGAATCTATAAATTACTTTGAGCAGTATGGCCATTTTCATGATATTGATTCTTCCTAACCATGAGCATGGAATACTTTTCCATTTGTTTGTGTCCTCTCCTATTTCCTTCAGCAGTGGTTTGTAGTTCTCCTTGAAGAGGTCCTTCACATCCCTTGTTAGTTGTATTTCTAGGTATTTTATTCTCTTTGTGACAATTGAGAATGGGAGTTCACTCATGATTTGGCTCTCTAATTATTGTGCATACAAACGCTTTAGATTTTTGCACATTGATTTTGTATCCTGAAACTTTACTGAAGTTGCTTATCAGATTAAGGAGATTTTGGGCTGAGATGATGGGGTTTTCTAAATATATAATCATGTCATCCATGACTTCCTCTCTTCATATTTGAATACCCTTTATTTCTTTCTCTTGCCTTACTGCCCTGGCCAGAACTTTCAAAACTATGTTGAATAGGAGTTGTGAGAGAGAGCATCCATGTCTTGTATCAGTTTTCAAAGGGAATGCTTCCAGCTTTTGCCCATTCAGTATGATATTGGCTGTGAGTTTGTCATAAATAGCTTTCATTATTTTGAGATATATTCTATCAATACCTAGTTTATTCAGAGTTTTCAGTATGAAGCGTTGTTGAATTTTATCGAAGGCCTTTTCTGCATCTCTTGAGATAATCATGTGGTTTTTGTCATTGGTGCCGTTTATGTGATGGATTACGTGTATTGATTTCTGTATGTTGAGCCAGCCTTGTAGCCCAGGGATAAAGCCGACTTGATTGTGGTAGATAAGTTTTTTGATGTGCTACTGGATATGGTTTGCCAGTATTTTGTTGAGGATTTTCACATCAATGTTCATCAGGGATATTGGCCTGAAATTTTCTTTTTCAGTTGTGTCTCTGCCAGGTTTTGGTATCAGGATGATGCTGGCCTCATAAAATGAGTTAGGGAGGAGTCCCTCTTTTTCTACTGTTTGAAATAGTTTCAGAAGGAATGGTACCAACTCTTTTTTGTACTTCTGGTAGAATTTGGCCATGAATCCCTCTGGTCCTGGGTTTTTTCTGTTTTTGTTTTTGTTTTTTTTTTTTTTTTGGTTGACAGGTTATTAATTACTGAATCAATTTCAGAACTTGTTATTTCTCTTTTCAGGGATTTGACTTCCTGCTTTAGTCCTGGGAGGGTATATATGTCCAGGAATTTATGCATTTCTTCTACATTTTTTAGTTTGTGTTGAGGTGTTTATAGTATTCTCTGATAATAGTTTGTATTTCTGTGGGATCAGTGGTGATATCCCCTTTATAATTTCTTATTGTGTCTATTTGATTCTTTTTTCTTCTTTATTAGTCTGGCTAGCAGTCTATTTATTTTGCTAATCTTTTCAAAATACCAGATCATTGATGGTATGGATTCATTGATTCTTTTGAAGGGTTTTACATGTTTCTAGCCCCTTCAGTTCTGCTCTGATCTTAGTTATTTCTTGTCTTCTGCTAGCTTTTGATTTTGTTTTCTCTTCTTTCTTTAGTTCTTTTAATTGTGATGTTAGGATGTTGATTTTAGATCTTTCCCACTTTCTCCTGTGTGCATTTAGTGCTTTAAGTTTCCCTCTCAACACTGCATTAGCTGTGTCCCACGAACTCTGGCATGTTGTGTTTTCATTCTCATTGGTTTCAAATAACTTACTTATTTATGCTTTCATTTGGTTATTTACCCAGTAGTCAATCAGGAGCAGGTTTCAATCAGGAGCAGGTTGTTCAGTTTCCATGTAGTTGTGTGTTTTTTAGTGTGTTTCTTAATCCGGGGTTCTAATTTGATTGCACTGTGGTCTGAGAGACTTATGATTTCCATTCTTTTGCATTTGCTAAGGAGTGTTATATTTCCAGTTATGTGGTTGATTTCAAAATAAGTGCAATTTTAGAATAGATGCTGAGATGAATTTACATGTTGATTTGGGGTGGAGAGTTCTGTAGATGTCTATTAGGTCCACTTGGTCCATAGCCGAGTTCAAGTCCTGAATATCCTTGTTAATTTTGTCTCATTGATCTAATATTTGCAGTGGAGTATTAAAGTCTTCCACTATTATTGTGTGAGAGTCTAAGTCTCTTTGTGGGTCTCTAAGAACTTGCTTTATGAATCTGGATGCATCTGTATTGGGCTCATCCAGATTCATAACTATTTAGAATAGTTATCTCTTCTTGTTGTGTTAATCCCTTTACCATTACGTAATGCCCTTCTTTGTCTTTTTTGATCTTTGTTGGTTTAAAATCTGCTTTATCAGAGATTAAGATTGTAACCCTGCTTTTTTTTTTTTTTTTTTTTTTTTTTTGGCTTTCCACTTCCTTGGTAAATCTTCCTCCATCACTTTATTTTGAGCCTATGTGTGTCTTTGCACATGAGATGGGTCTCCTGAATACAGCACACCAATGGGTCATGACTCTTTATCCAATTTGCCAGTCTGGGTCTTTTAATTGGGGCATTTAGCCCATTTACATTTAAGGTTAATATTGTTATGTGTTAATTTGATCCTGTCATTATAATGCTAGCTGGTTATTTTTATCATTATCATTAGTTGATGCAGTTTCTTCATAGTGTCGATGGTCTTTATAATTTGATATGTTTTTACAGTGGCTGGTACTGGTTTTTCCTTTCCATATTTAATGCTTCCTTCAAGAACTCTTGTAAGGCAGGCCTTGTGGTGAGAAAATCTCTCAGCATTTGCTTCTCTGTAAAGGATTTTACTTTTCCTTCACTTATAAAGCTTAGTAGGGTTTCTGTAGAGACATTCACTGTTAGTCTAATGGGCTCCCCTTAGTGGGTAACCTGACATTTCTCTCTAGCTGCTCTTGACCTGTTTTCCTTCATTTCAACCTTGGTGAATTTGATGATTATGTGTCTTGAAGTTGCTCTTCTCAAAAAATATCTTTGTGGTGTTCTCTGTATTTCCTGTATTTGAGTATTACTCTGCCTTGCTAGCTTGGGAAAGTGTTCCTGGATAACATCCTGAAGAGTGCTTTCCAAGTTGGTTCTATTCTTTCGATCACTTTCAAGTACACCAATCAAATGTAGATTTGATATTTTCACATAGTCCCATAATTTTTGGAGGCTTTGTTCATTCCTTTTCATTCTATTTTCTCTCATCTTGTCTTTATGCTTTATTTCATTAAGTTGATCTGATATCCTTTCTTCCACTCGATCGATTTGCTATTGATACTTGTGAAGTTCTCATGCTATCTTCCACTTGATCAACTTGCTATTGATACATGAAGTTCTCATGCTGTGCTTTTCAGCTCCATCAGGTCATTTATGTTCTTCTCTAAACTGGTTATTCTAATTAGCAATTTCTCTAACCTTTTTATAAGGTTCTTAGCTTCCTTGTATTGGTTAGAACATGCTCCTTTAGCTTGGAGGAGTTTGTTATTACCCATCTTCTGAAGCCTACTTCTGCCAATTCATCAAACTCATTCTCCACCCAGTTTTGTTCCCTTGCTGGCCATGAGTTATGATCCTTTGAATAAGAGGCGTTCTGGTTTTTGGAATTTTCAGCCTTTTTGCACTGGTTTTTCCTCATCTTTGTGGATTTAACTACCTTTGGTCTTTGATGTTGGTGACTTTCAGATGAGGTTTCCATGTGGATGCCCTTTTTGTTGATGTTGATGCTACTGCTTTCCGTTTGTTAGTTTTCCTTCTAACAATCAGACACCTCTGCCGTAAGTCTGCTGGAGGTCTAGTCCAGACCCTGTTTTCCTGGGTATCACCAGCGGAGGTTGCAGAATAGCAAAGACTGCTGCCTGTTCCTTCCTCTAGAAGCTTTGTCCCAGAGGGGCACACACCAGATGCCAGCCAGAGCTCTTCTGTATAAGGAGTCTGTCAACCCCTGCGGGGAAGTGTTTCCTTGTTTCCTCATCAAGCACGGGGGTTAAGGATCCACTTGAGGAGGCATTCTGTCCCTTAGCAGAGGTCAAGCACTGTGCTGGGAGATTTGCTGTTCTCTTCAGAGGTGGCAGGCTGGAACATTTAAGACTGCTGAAGCTGTGCCCACAGCCACCCCTTCCCCTAGGTGCTTTGTCCCAAGGAAATGGGAGTTTTACCTATAAGCCCCTGACTAGGGCTGCTGCCTTTCTTTCAGAGATGCCCTGCCCAGAGAGGAGGAATCTAGAAAGGCAGTCTGGCTACAGTGGCTTTGCCAAGCTCCAGTGGGCTCTGCCCAGTTCGAACTTCCTAGCAACTTTGTTTACTGTAAGGGGAAAACTGCCTACTCAAGCCTCCATAATGGAGGACACCCCTCCCTCTACCAAGCTAGAGTAACCCATGTCAGCTTCAGACTTCTGTGCTGGCAACAAGAATTTCAAGCCAGTGGATCTTAGTTTGCTGGGCTTCATGGGGGTGGGATCCACTGAGCTAGACCACTTGGCCCCCTGGCTTCAGTCCCCTTTTCAGGGGAGTGAACAGTTCTGTCTCGCTAGCATTCCGGGCGCCACTGGGTTATTTAAAAAAAAAAAAAAAAAAAAAAAAAAAAAAAAAAAAAAACCTGCAGCTAGCTTGGCATCTGCCCAAAGGCCCACCCAGTTTTGTGCTTGAAACCAGGGCCCTGGTGGTGTAGGCACCCAAGGGAATCTCCTGGTCTGCAGGCTGTGAAGACTGTGGGAAAAGCGTAGTATCTGGGCTGGAGTGTACTGTACAAGAGGAACTTTTTTTTAAAAGATTACCAGTTCCAAATAGCAGATTTGAATACAGTAAAGTGTGAAACCACTTGGTCATAAAATCCATGGAAATTTCCCAGGTGCATAGCATGTTTTAGAAACATTTACCACCCTGTGGGTAACCCCTGCTTTGAACATGTCCTCCAAAGGTTATGTGAAATAAATCCATGCAGAATTCATTCACCAAACATGTTAAAGTTTCTCCTTTGCATCAAGACCTAATGCTAGAACAGCTCTCAGAAAGATAAATATTACTGCTGCTAATAGCTATCACTTTTGTAGCATTCACTATATCCACTTTACATATAATAATGCATTTAATCCTTATAACTGTACTAAAAGGTAGATGCTATTATCACCTTCATTTTTTAGTTGAGGAGTTTCCATAGCTATTAAGTAGCAGAACCAAGCTTGAAACACAGAGTCTGGCTCCAGTGCCTGTGACATTAACTGTCACATTATACTGCCCAGTAACACCTGTGAGAATCTGTCTTTTCCACACTTAAGTGAGACACACATGAAACTGACCTGTCCAGTATTTCCTGATGTGCTACCTCACACATGGCTCTAAGGCTAGGCATGGGATGAGAGACAGTGTATCAGAGAGTGTCCTCTCTCTGCTCTCAGATAGCTATGTATCAACAAATAAAAAATGATTGTCTTGCTTTTTAGTTCCTTAAACATGAGATATATCTGGGGTTTCCTGTGACCTATATACCATTTTCCCCAGGAAGGAGGTGTCTTAAATCAACATAGTAAAAACTTTCAGCAGCCTTTTCAACCTACTGTACAGCCTTTCATTGGACCATGGTAGGTCAACTCACCTGGGTTTCAATGGTACCATGCACTTGGATTAAAGGTATAAATAAACAAGCATATTTAATGTCATTACCTTCTTCCCAGTAGTCTCCATGGCCTTGTAACATTTCCCACATCCAGTACCAGTGGCTCTGACAGCAATTTCTACTGCCAACTCCAGAAGAATAGAAATCTGTCCTGCACCACTTCCTATCCCAAAATAAAGTCCCTAGCCCCTCTGCCATGTCGCCCAGCATGACCGTCTTGGGGTGGGAACATGCACAGGTGCATGCAATGTGGCACATTGTCTCCTTTCCACCTCATTAGCTCACCCAACAAAAATCAACCTGATTCTTTGGAATGCTTTACCAGGGAGAATGCTAGCTTTAAAAACAAAATGTACCTAGCAAGAAAAATGGACACACTCCTCTGAAATTTCTTCCTTAAATAAATAGATTTCCTATACCTAGCATAAGCTATCCTTCCAGAATGGAATAAAAAAAATCCTTGCTGATAAAATATAATGATAAATATATAGTTTTTCATGATATATTTTTCTGTGGCTCTTACGGTAGTAAGATTCTTGCCTAATAACACATATTTCCTTCTTCTCAGATCTCTTAAACAGTCCAATAGATTGATGTAAAAGGTGGTAACTCATTGTGCCATATTAAAGATGGACACAAATGCTTCTATGCTTCTCTGATGAAGACATGAGGTCTATACCCACTTCCTCTGAATCCGAATGGGCTCTGTGAAAGGCTGGAGTAATAGAATATGGCAGAAATGACACTCTGCCCCTTTATGGCCCAGACTTCATGAGATTAACAGCTTCCACTTTTTGGCTCTTGGAATGCTTGTTCTTGAGTCTTGAGCCACCATCAAGAAGTACAATCATCCTTCTGGAGATACTTTCTAAGAAGCCCTAAGACTACACAGATCACCAGAGGCACCCAGCTAAGCCCAGCATTACAGCTGTCCTTGACAAGGTAGCAGAAATGTGAGTAAAGCCAGCTTGGACCCTTTGGACTAGCCCAGGTGTCAGCTGACTATCACCAAGCAACCCAGTCCTTGTGGAGAACTACCACCTAACCAGGCCTGCCAGAATTCCCACTCCACAATCATGACATGAAATACAACATTAAGCCATGAAGTTTTGGGGTCATTGCTTACATAGCAATGAAAAACTGAACACCAGCCTTTGTTCACATTGCATCTTACTCAGTTTATTCTCTTACAAAGGATCTATTATTGAACAGTTCATTCAAGTTCACCAGCCTTCGACAAGTTCCTTTAATTGCATGCCATCCCCATTCTTTAGTCTTTCAAAGGACTTTTTTCTTGTAGTTTTACTGAGGTTTAATTGACAAGTAAAACTGTATACATTTGAGATGCACAACATGATGATTTGATAAAGGTACATATTGAGAAATGATTACCACAATCAGGGTTTTTGGCTTGCCAGTTGCCATTTACCACTGAGTTGCAAAACTGCCTCTTTCACTGTGAAGCAACTGGAATCTATACACTCCTCCTCTTCAAATTCTATCTGCCTCACAAAACGCTCTTGAAACTTCAAATAAATGCAACTCATTTATCTTAAACACTCAGGGGTAAGTATTATACTGCAGTAATATTGCCTAAGAGGACTCCAAGCATTGTTTCAGTTGCTCATTTCTTTTTATTCATTCAACAATAACTACTGAGCATCCACAATGTACCGGTCACTGCTCTCAGGACAAGGGATGCAGCAGGTAAATAAAATATAGCCTTTATCCCCATGGAATATACTTCTTAGCGAGGGACCAGATAGACAACAAGTAAAATAAAAATAAACATGAAAAATCCAAATTATGGTATTTCTTGTCCTGGATCCATGAGGAATCACCACACTGTCTTCCATAATGGCTGAACTAATTTACATTCCCACCAACAGTGTAAATGCATTACTGTATCTCCACAACCTCACCAGCATCTGTTTCTTGACTATTTAATAATCACCATCCTGACTGGTGTGAGATATTATGTCACTGTAGCTTTGACTTGCATTTCTGTAATGATCAGTAATGTCAACCTTTTTTCATGTTTGTTGGCCACATGAACATCTTCTTTTGAGAAGTGTTCATGTCCTTTGCCCACTTTTTAATGGGTTTTTTTCTTGTGTATTTAAGTTCCTTATGGATTCTGGATATTAGACCTTTGTCAGATGGACAGATTGCAAAAATTATTTCCCACTCTGTAAGTTGCCTGTTCACTCTGATGATAGTTTCTTTTGCTGTGCAGAAGCTCTTTAAATAGATCCCATTTGTCAATTTTTGCTTCTGTTGCAATTGCTTCTTTTGGTAATTTTGTCATGAAATCTTTGACCATGCCTATGTCCTGAATGGTATTCCCTAGACTTAGTATGTACCCAAGGGAATATAAATCATTCTATTACAAAGATACATGTACCTGTATGTTCATTGCAACACTATTCACAATAGCAAAAACATGGAATCAACCCAAATGCCCATCAATGATAGACTGGATAAAGAAAATGTGGTACATATATACCATGGAATAGTATGCAGCCATAAAAAGGAATGAGAGCATCTCCAAGGACATGGATGGAGCTGGAAGCCATTATCCTCAGCAAACCAATGCAGGAACAGAAAACCAAACACCACATGTTCTCACTTACAAGCAGAAGCTAAACAATGAAATTACAGGGACATAGGGAGGGGAACAACACACAGTAGAACCTATCAGGGGGTGCAGTATGGGGAGAGAGAACATTAGGAAAAAGAGCCAATGCATGCTGGGCTTAATACCTAGGTTATGGGTTGATAGGTGCAGCATACACCCATGGCACACATTTACCTATGTAACAAACCTGCACATCCTGCACATGTACCCTGGAACTTAAAATAAAAATTAAAAACTTAAATTCAAATTATGCTACATACTATGAAGGACAGACCATGGTGACCATAGAAACTGGGTGGGAAGAGAGATATTTTAGCCAGGAAAGGGCTCCCTAAGGAAAATGAAATTTTTATATACTTTCTAGACAAATACTATCATCTTAAATCTATAGATATGCACACTCTCCCAGTCACTGATTGAACTACTTGCCATTACCTGGTAACTTACAGGATTAGAAACTGGGATTTCAAAACTCATTGACAGGTTATAGTGGTGGGAAAGAATCAAAGGAAGACAAGACCAGAGGGGGAAACAAAATGGGAGAGAGATCAGTGAAACTGTACCCCGGGATTGTGGTACCAGAAATGTAGGGAAACAAATTGTGAAGATAATACGGAGATCAGATCTACAGGACAAGGGTGAGCAAAGGTTAGGCTGCCTCAGGTGTCTAGGAGAGCTCCTTAAAAGTGCATATTCCTTGGCTCCCACCAAGAGACTCATCTGTCTAAGTGGGAGCCCAGGAATCTGTTTTAACAGCTCCCTAGTGATTCTAACGCAAGTGGCCAAACACCACACTTTTAGAGTCCCTACCTGAGATCTTAAAAACTGATAGGTAAGGAAGATGAGAAGAGCCCACACACTAACTCTTGCAACTCAAGACTGAGGGAGGCCAACACAGAAAGGAGGCAATCTGAAGGAGCAAAGTTTGGAGGGAGAGGACTCTTTCATGCCATATAACGCTAGGAGGGACCGCGCATCTAAAAGAGGAATGACTGGCAGAATTAGTTTGGAGGGTAAACTGACCCCAGGCCTTTCTTCTCCCTCTTTGGGGCTTGTCATACTCGTATTTGGTCAGTTCTGAGCCAACTGGGGCCTATTCCTGTGTGGAGGCCTGTGGCTGTCCAGCTCTGCCAACAACCAGGTATAGAAGTCCATCAAATTCCAGAGAGAAGCATCAGCAAGCCTCCTTGGCTGCAAACCTAAAGGTAGCCTGTTTCAACAGTGCCTAAGGTGATGTACTTACCTCCACCTGCCTGACTCCATGGCTGTCTCAACAAGCTCAGGGGATGGAGAACCTAGAGTAGGGGGTGTAATTTACCAGACCTCCCAAAACCCCAGTTAAAAGTTTTGAGTTGAATTGGTCAAGTTTAGCTTCAGCATAAAAGTCAGTACATACCCATCATCAACTTCTTTTCCAATTTACTAGCCTTAAATCCTTAGCCTTTGAAATTTACTAACAAAGTTCCCAAACATTATTATGTTACCCTTACCTTAGCATTGTCACCTACTAAAAAGATTTTAAAAATAAATAAAACAAACCAGCAAGACTGACACCCTGGGATCCTGTGAGCACTGGGGAAAAAAAAAAAAAAAAAGACAATGTAAAAGAAAACCTACCTCATCTACCTTATCCATATTCAAGATCAGACTAGTTAATCCTTTTGGATCTAAAATCCTACATGTTTCCCAATAGTGTTCTGAAATAATTACTCCTTAATAAACTCCCTTCTCAGGAAAATTGAGGGTTCTCAAAGAAGAAATGCAAAGGTTCAATTGTGATTCATCTGAATCATTTGCAAGAACATAGTAATAAAGTACAAAGCAATGATTCCTGAATAAGTAAATTATACTTTATGATGTCAGATAGATATAAACTTAGAATGTCATAATGTTTATATCTCTATTAGCTTTAATTACTATTATTATCTACCATAGAGTTAAAGAAAAAAAAATTTTTTCCCTCTGCTAATATTCTAAAAATAAATCTTCAAGTGTTAATAGACATGAGTCAGTTGTGTTTTGAATATGGGAACATGTGACTCCACAGTATCTATCTTCTTTCCCTTACCTTCAAACCTATGTTAAGTAGTATTTTAAATGCATGATTTATCATTTATTATTAATTTTCCCTGAGATGCCTACCTTTCCTCCTCTCTGCTTACTGGAAGAGACTTGTTCTTAAAACCCAGGCAAGTCCCATGTCTCTTTTCAAGAGGGTCTGGGAAGAAGGAGAGGATGGGACTCTACCTTCCCTGGGTCACTCCCTCTGCTAATTCATATCCTACTTCTCATTTATACAATACAGTGAGCATCATTCTACATTTTCCTCCAGTGTCTTACCATCTGTTTTCCAGAATATGCCCCCTTTATTAATTATTCATTTCAATGTAATAAATACTTATTGGATTGTCTGCTAGAGGCAAAGAAAGGCACAACAAGGTAGCTAACTAAGGGCAGGGAAGGAGGCCGCAAGCTGAGCATTTTGGATCCTCCACTTTTATCTGCGTGACTTTGGGCTAGCTGTTCAACTGCTGTGTCTCAGCTTCCTCATCTGTGCACACAAAGATTATAGCAAGACCCATATCGAAGGCTTTCTAAATAAATGAATACTTGCAAAGCACTGGAATGGGATGTAGAGTATAGCAAGCCTCAATTAACATCAGCTGTTACTGTTATTACTATTGCTAAGCACATTCCTGGGCTCAGAGCATACAGAAATAAACAGGGCATGATGCCTGTCATATTTTTGAACCCATTCACTGATTTAACAAATATTTACTAGGCACCTACTATGTATGAGGCACCAGGGAATAAAATTGGGAAAATTCTCTTTCAGTGAGAAACTAATAAATGAAAGTATAATTATTTTCATTGGAAAAATAAATGAAAATATAATAGGATGTCATATAACTATGAGTTGTATCAAGAATTATAAAGCAGGAGAATGGGAGAGTGATGTGGTGGCAGAGTAGACACCTGAAGAGATGACATTTACATTTAAGCCAAGTTCTCAATGGAATGAAAGAGTGACCATGAAAGAGGGCTTCAGGTGGAGGTAACACAGGCCTGAGACAAGAATGTTCTCTGAGGAACAGCAAGGAGGCTAGTGTGGCTGGAACAAGGTGAACAAGAAGAGAATAGCAGATGACATCAGGGATGGGGCCAGGACTCAGGCCGGACAGGGGCTTGGAGTCATGAAAATGAATACAGTCTTTATTCTAAGGACTGTGGGAGCCACTAGAGGGTTGCAAGCAGGGGAGGGACGTGCTCAGCTATGCGGAGAATGTTCTAGGTTCATATACATTTTCACTAATGGTCAAAAGGCTACGTGTTCACAGCTCTTCTTGTGAGTTATCTGAGGTTCCTGTTGGGCAGGCACCAAGTCTTAAGAGTCTTAAAATGTCACACAGTTCCACAGAATAAAGAACAAATATATAGGCAAAGCCTTACAAATTGGATGAGTGGCCTTAGCCTCCCATTTGACTTCATTTTATTTTGTTTGGTTTTTAATCACCAAGTAGGTACTAATATATTCTTCTCTCTGGTGTTTTCTATTGGTTTTTTTATTTGTTTATTTACTTAGCTAACCAATTTGCAAAGAAAGTTCAACAATAATTCTACCTTCACAGAAGTGTGCTTTTCCAGAACCTTCCGCTTCTGGAAAACAGATTTGAAAAACAGAAAAAGAAACATTTTACTGAGCTCTCCAAAAATCAGTCACAACTTCCCAACGCAAAGCCTTTATACTTTACTTGTACCTGTCTAGCTCCACAGCAGTTCACTCTTAGTTAACATACAATTCTAACACCCTAGGTCCCAAACCCACAGCAGAGTAAAAATTATATAACAGTAAATTCTGAGGGGCCAGAACATTGACAATGATAAATAACAACTGACCATATGAAAGCTAAGTAAGAAATAAAAAACGTAAATCACAACAGAACTAAGCTGGCTGCTACCACTAAACTCACAACTAAATGTTTCTAAAGCAATCAACACCAAAGAGTTCAATTATGTTCTGTGTCTTCTAATATACAAAAGAAAAAAGAAACAATATAATACAATCTAGATTACTTCTGCGCAAAATGAAAATCAGCAATGTTTTGGTATATAATAAGAATAGCTTGATTTATTATCGTACTTTATATATAATGCGAAGAAAATTTGGTTTCCATAATGAAGCCCAATACATTGCCAATATAGAACATAAGTCAGAGAGTCAACTTTTAATACCACAGCTGTTACAAGAATGTACTTTTAAACACATTCTGCATAAATGCTCATCAAGAAAAGAAGGGTTAAACTCACTACGGTGCACACAGACTGTGGGAAAACATCAGCGACTGAAAAGAAGGAAACTGACAAACACGTAGTGACATAGCATGTGATCCCTAAGACAAACTGACAAGTGGCGGGGGGAAGTTGTAGAACAATATCAACAGTAGACCATGTATCTTAAAAGGGAGACTTCTACCTGCACATATACACGTATATAAATGCACTGAAAACTTCGTGGTTAAATAGACACAGATAAATGCCAACCGAACATCCCTTCTCCCCATTTTCCTTACAATCAGAAACATGATTTGTTCCAAAGTGGTCAAGTAACCCTGTTCTGACCAATGAATGCCACCAGATTTCACTGGGCATGGCTTCTAGAAAGCTACTGCTCTCCTGACAGAGCCAAGCTTGCTGCCTTGTACCTGTTTTCCTTTACCCTTTCCTATCTTTCTTCCTGGAATGCAGACACAATATTTAAAACTAGAGAAGTGGCCAGGTGCAGTGGCTCACACCTGTAATCCCAACACTTTGGGGTCAGATCACGAGGTCAAGAGATAGAGACCATCCTTGCCAACATGGTGAAACCCCATTCCTACTAAAAATACAAAAATTAGCTGGGTGTGGTGGCATGTCCCTGTCATCCCAGCTACTTGGGAGGCTGAGGCAGGAGAATCGCTTGAACCCAGAGGGTGGAGACTGCAGTGAGCCA
Organism: Sapajus apella; assembly: GCF_009761245.1. Taxonomy (NCBI): domain Eukaryota; kingdom Metazoa; phylum Chordata; class Mammalia; order Primates; family Cebidae; genus Sapajus; species Sapajus apella. The sequence goes on from NW_022436963.1 coordinate 20,020,958, forward strand.
AGATTGCGCCACTGCACTCCAGCCTGGTGACAGACCAAGACTTTGTCTCAAAAAATAAAATAATCTAGAGTGCTGTCTTCCCACAACGAGAATAAAAGTCCCAAAGTAAGATGCTGAGGTGGAAAAGACAACTGAGTGTGGGATCCTTAATATTTGTACCAGTTCTGGACTGCCCATTCAGAGCTGGTACAACTACCCGCCCCCAGGCTCCTTGGTGTAAGGAAAAAACATGCTGATTCGGTTAAGCTACTCAGTTGATTCCATGCAGATAAACACAGTCCTAACTGATTAACAATCTAAACTGAGAGCAGTGGTTGCCCCTGAGGAGAAAACTAGGTAGGAGCATGTGAGAGAGGAAGACTGAAAGGTCTAAGGCAGCTTTACCTACTTTCTAAAATGTTTTAAAATAAGAATGCTTTATTATTTGTGTCATTTTTAAATTAATAAAATAGGTGTGCCATTCTGAAATTCCATGTCTAAGTGGCACAAAAGTGTAAGGTAGGCACCATAGCTGTCTTATACTACATGACTCTCCAAAAATTATATCCCAAATATTTTACCTATTCCCTCTTAGAAAAGATGTCCAGTCTTTCAGTCTTAATCTTGGCCTATATTTTCAACCCATTAGGCAGCCTCCCGGGGTAACTTCAGTAGGCTCCATATGTGCAATAACCTTCACATGATCTTTAAATCAACTTTTTAACAGTGATACTGAGGCAGGAACCTTGAGCTAAAAAGCAGATATGAGAGGTTCCACTTTGACTTCTAGCACTAATGATGACACAGAAAGTCACTCAACCCAAGTCACAGCTTCCACATTCATATGGAAGGAATAATAGCAAGAATTATACCTCACTCATATTCAGGAATGTGCAGGAAGGAACCACAACACAGAAACAAAACCTATCGCTGCAGCAGCACTGTTGTACAGAAGGGAAGGATAAAGCTTTGGAAGAAAATGGGTACACCTGGAATCCAAGCTCCGCCATCTGCTGACTGGGTGACCTTGAGTTAGATGCAGAATGGGTCTGAGCCTCAACATAAACATGACAGGATAACAGGACAGACCTCCAGGATCAAGGACAAAGTCAAATGGGACAACACGCAGGGTAGAGGATTTGACTCAGTGCCTGTTAATAATATTAAAATAAAAATTACTTTTAAACTTGTCATCTTTAAAACATTTTTCCGGAATTAAATTTCCTGAGCATTCTTGTTATCCTTACATGTTTGAAATGTGGCAATCAGATTCCCTTTCACAATGGCATTTAACGTTTTCTCCCAATTTGTGCAAACTGCCAAATGTTGCCACGTAGGCTTTCTGAAAACTTGAAGCTATATGGGTGGCACAAATGTTAAATAATACAGCGCATCTAAAGGACAACAGTTCCTCTTAATAAAGGACTATCATGGTCTGTTGATTTGCTAAGCACATTAAGCACACATGGAGCATTGCAAACATGGAAAAACAATGCCTGTACCCTAGAGTATGGAGATAATTTGAAAAGAAGATAAACAGGAAATGTTCGTTGTTAGGTAATGAGGACCAATGGATGGCAGCTTTTAATCACTCAGAAAATGCTCTTAATTGCCATCAAAATTATTACAAATCATTGAAATTACAATCATTCATTAAGACTATGAATACTAATTTATCATTATCTAAAGATACATGTAGAAATACACTGTGAATTGTAAATACATATACAAAAGTATTAATTTTCCTTGAATGTTACAACTCTGAGATGAAGATCACTCAGCCATAACACCAACCATCAGTAATGTAATTTGTTCAGAAGTGGTCAAGTCTGTTCTGACCAACGAATGTATGAGTGTAAGCAGATTTCACTGGACATGGCTTTCGCACTCAGCTTTAGAAACTAACATCACTCAAAACAAAACAAAAAAAAAAAGAAGAAAAGAGGAGGTAGGAGAAAGCCACATGACCTGAAGAAATACAATACATTAAGCTCTGACTCTAGTTAAGAGAGGATATAATCCCTAGAACAGGCCAGTTGAACTCCATCTCAACCCATGATTCAGTAATTTCAATCTGATTTCTGATTTTCCATCTGCTTATCAACATCAAAGTGACCCTGCTCTTCCTCCCCTCTGTGGACTGTCAGATGCCACTCACTTCAGCAATCAGTATGGCAGTGTTGCTATCTTTCCAGAGAAAGCCAGGGAGCCAGCACTGAAGTCATCCAATTCATCATTTCTCCACCTTTCGGCTAAGATCAAGTGAAGTCATCTGGTTCCCTTATATGAAAGACGGCTCACTCAGGAGCACATGCTTCATGGAAATGAGTGGCATCCTTTCTATACACACTATACCCTCAAGTCTCTCTGCTTCAAAGAACAGCAAGAACAGAACAGTATCCATCATTTACACAACTTCTTTTATGAAGTTACTAATGCTGGAATGCAGATTAATAACACCATTAACCCAGTGTACCTACCATTTTAACAAATGTCTATGTGAAACAAAGTATTACTTGCTTTTCTCAACTGATGAGAAAAGGAAGAAAAATCATCATTTTATTACCAATCACATTTTCTTTTTTGACAAACTGAAAATTCTTTTATTTTTTTAATTATACTTTAGGTTCTGGGGTATATGGGCAGATCACGCAGGAATGTTGCACGGATACACACACAGCAATGTGGTTTGCTGCCTCCATCCCCCCATCACCTACATCTGGCATTTCTCCCCATGTTATCCCTCCCCAACCTCTCCACCCCACCGCTGTCCCTCCCTTGGCTCCCACCAACAGACCCCAGTATGTGATGCTCCCCTCCCTGTGTCCACATGTTCTCATTGTTCAACACCCACCTATGAGTCAGAACATGCGGTGTTTGATTTTCTGTTCTTGTGTCAGTTTGCTGAGAATGATGGTTTACAGATTCATCCATGTCCCTACAAAGGACACAAACTCATAGTTTTTTATGGATGCTTAGTATTCCATCGTGTATATGTGCCACACTTTCCTTGTCCAGTCTATCATCAATGGGCATTTGGATTGGTTCCAGGTCTTTGCTATTATAAACAGTGCCGCTATGAACATACGTGTGCATATGTCTTTATAATAGAAGGATTTATAATCCTTTGGGTATATACCCAGTAATGTGATTGCTGGGTCAAATGGAATTTCTATTTCTAGGTCCTTCAGGAAGCACCACACTGTCTTCCACAATGGTTGAACTAGTTTACACTCCCACCAACAGTGTAAAAGTCTTCCTATTTCTCCACATCCCCTCCAGCATCTGTTGTCTCCAGATTTTTTAATGGTCGCCATTCTAACTAGGTATGAGGTAATATCTCAGTGTGGTTTGATGTGTATTTCTCTAATAATCAGATGATGAGCATTTTTTAGGCTCATGATGATATGTTTGGGCTCAGGATGATGATACGTTTGTGGGCCTCATATATGTCTTCTTTTGAAAAGTGTCTATTCATATCCTTCACCTACTTTTGGATGGGTTTGTTTTTTTCTTGTAAATCTGTTTTAGTTATTTGTAGATTCTGGATATTAGCCCTTTGTCAGATGGGTAGATTGCAAAAATATTTTCCCATTCTGTTGGTTACCGGTTCACTCTAATGATTGTTTCTTTTGCTGTATAGCAGCTCTTTTTGAACCAAATATAAAAATACTTGAGAGGTTAGCATGTACTAGTTACTATATGCATGTTTGTGTGTGTGTGTTTAAGGTATATGCATTGACATAGATGTAAAAAGAATTTTCACAGCAACCAGGTAAAAATGTAGGTACAACTGTTGCCCCTTTTAACTGAAGAAACTAGTGTTAAGAGAGGTTAAGTAACCTGGGTAAGGTCACACAGCTAGTCTGTGCAGAACCAGCTCTTGATCCTAGGCAATTTTGATCCTAGAGCCCAAACTCCTAACCAGTGTGTTATAAGGCGACAACGAAACTTGCAACTTTAAATATAATCTAGTTATTTTTATCTTTGTTCTGGAATATCTGAGTCAAAGCTCTCAAACTCATTTGCTTATACTGCAGGTTCAAGGGGTCAATGTAAATTAGAGAGATAGGCTTGAGGGTGACAGAGAAAATGAAAAATGTCCCATCTGCAAGAGCTGATGGAGAGCTGGGGTGCAGCCAGCAGCCAGCTGCAGCAAACTCCTGCAAAACAGCAATAATCTGTTATTATTTCGGTGTTGTCCCAAATTTGGATTATCATGTCAAATCTTGGGATTTTCAAACAATGCAACCCATTCAAACAACAGTTATTAAACATAATCTGAGCCAAACAAAACATGTCTGTGGGCCTACATCACCTATGGGCCAACACTTTGAGAGCTTTGCTTCAAACCAGGCCTTGAACAAATTTTTTTGTGGAAAACTTCCATATCACTGACAATAATTAATTGGCAATATTCACATTTCATTGTGAATATCCGCTTGAGCAGCTCTGAAAAACTTGAATCCCCTCATCCCCCTGAGACACTTAACCTGTTTCTTAATTCATGTTTTCTTGCTACAAAGTTTCCCTTTTGTCAGGTAGAAAATGACCTTGCTAGTTCTGTTTATTATTTAACAGAACTCAGTCTCAAAATCCCTGTCATAATCCATAATAAAATAGAGAGAGCCAAACTTAATCGGCTGTAAATGTACAGTCGTTAGCATTCACCACAAAATGCTAATAATATTTGGAGAATGCCATTTCTCTTCTGGCCTTTTGACCAAGTTGGTTAATGGACTGAGACTTGGGAAATAATGGAAATAATTTAGGCTGAGAACTTCTCAGCCATGCATCAACCTTGAATTGAATGCCATGCAGGGAAAGCAGCACTAAGGCTGTGGCCAGGATTTGGCAAGGAGAACTCACCAATCAATGCAGACACCCAGAATGCTAACAAAAGGAGGATTCAGTGATTCAAACAGAAGTAGTAAATACCCGCCAATTGCATACCTAGCAAGAGGTTTTCTTAGAATACTACAAAATTAAAATTGTATGCCTAATATTTAGGTAAGATCCTTGAATCCTGTGGTTTTAAAGAATTTTCTACAAGATAGTTCATCTCTCAGTAACATGTATTCCATTGTACCTGTGACTTTTAGGAAGTGGGATCTTTCCCAAACATCTTTGACTGGGAAGTTAGCCTTAGGACCTAATGTTCCTACTTAGTGTTGGAGCTTTTTTTGTTGTTGAGATGGAGTCTTCCTCTGTCACCAGGCTGGAGTGTAGTAATGCAATCTCGGCTCACTGCAACTCTGCCTCCTGGGTTCAAGCAATTCTCTTGCCTCAGCCTCACAAGTAGCTGGGACTACAGGCCTGCACCACCATGCCCAGCTAATTTTTGTATTTTTAATAGAAACAGGTTTCACCATGTTGGTCAGGATGGTCTGGATCTCTTGACCTCATGATCCACCCGCCTTGGCCTCCCAAAGTGTTGGGATTATAGGTGTGAACCACCGTGCCCGGCGTGTTGAAGCTTTTTAATATAAGATATTGTTCATTGTAATTGTCAAATTTTAATTTGACAGAGTCTATTTGTAATTGTCAAATTACAATTTGACAGTCTATTTGTAATTGTTTATCAATTTCGTTTCCCCTTGAAATAGTTCCTAGTAACCTGCTGAAATGTTCCCACTAATGTGTCATTAGTGTATCTGTTTCTCTGAAAACAAAATGAATTGATGAGGCAAAAGCTTGTTCCACATGGCACCTACCCAATGAACAGAAAGGTTTATTCATTTAATTACTAGTTATGAATATCAAGTGTACTATTGTCACTTTTTAGGTTTTCACCTTTAAAACATTAAAATTTATCATACAAATGAATGCATTTGCTCATAAAACATTTAAAACCACAGTGGACTCTGAAATACTCAACCACCAAGCTTCTGGGTAACTTGGATGATGCAACTCTAATAGTCTTTGTTAGGTAGTGCTCCTTTTCCCCTCTCTCTCTGAAACTATCTATAGTAGGATGTTGGCAAATGGTCTTTTAAAAATAAAACCTTTGGATTAAAATGAAAAGTGAATCCCTTCTACATTTTTGTTACTAACAAATAATACCTTTGTAAATTTGAATGGAAAGCCACTTATATGTATTGCTACTAGGTTGCAGTTACGTTCAAGTTTAATTTAAAATACACTACTCAAAAATTTCATGAAAGATGAATTTCAATAATCAAAAAATAAATGCATTTCAAAGCTAGAAATAAAATTAAATGAAAATTTTAAAACAAAAGATTGTTCAAGTCCACAGTACCTCTTTAATACATAGGTCCCTAATCCAATAGGCTAAATCACATCATCTTTGGGCTGTGACCTTAAAACTAAGTGAAGCACAGAAATTATTTTCTAAAATATTTGCCTTTAAATTTCTTCCTTTCAAAGAACTCTCACATAGTTTATAGGGCTGTAAAGTGGAATGGTCACTGTGGTCAGCCATCTGTTAGCATTTTGTGATATTAAATATGCACCCTCTTCAGGACCCAGAAATCCCTTCATCTGTACATCCCAGGAAAATTCCTGAAGAGTTTCCTAAAGGGACATTTACATGGATGATCACCAAACCATTTTTGTTGTTGACGTTGTTTCTGTTTGTCTTTCTCTTGGGGCAGTGAGGAACTGAAGCAACCTAAGTGACCATTGCTAAGGAAATCCAGAAGTTACCTGTGATGATTCACTATGGAATATTCTGCAGCAATTGGAAGCTTAGTACATCCATCATTCACTACCAAAAACTAACTTGGGAAAACCTTCCCACTTGAATATGAAATGCTGAGATGACAGCCCACAGGAGAATTTACTTTAGGAAAGAAAATGTCCTGTTTGATTCAATATTCTCTCATTCAGTTAGTTTTCTTTTTTATTTTTTTAATCTTCTTTTGCCAGGCGTCTTGTGAAACAAAACTAAGACACCTCACTCCCAACCTTTAGAAACTCTTGTCCAGGAAGAGGGACAGACACAAATGATTTTTGAACATAATATTATAATAAAGGCCACAAGAGATGCATGGACCCATTCAGTAAAAGCACCCAAGGTGCTACCTGTGCCAGAGGACCCAGAGACAGGACGATATGGTTGAACTCACCACAGAGGGGAATGAGCCAACCTCCCATGGCCCAGCTCAATACCTTCGGAGAAAATACAGCAGCCCTGGAAGTCTTCAAACATGCACTTACTTCTCACTCCACAAGCAGGGAGAAAAGGGCAGTTGAAGGCAGTGGAAAATCAATCCTCCTGTGACCTGTCATTGGATTCCCACCTGCTGTAAATGCACACTGAGAAGACGAATGTGGGTAATGGATATGTGATTTACTAGACACAGTGTTGGAGAGAGGCGATACTGCCAAAAAACCTTCATTAACATACCCTCGTATCATTCACACTTAAGATCAAGGTCCTCACACTGCAATAGTATGCAATTAGTTCCACATCTGCCTCCTGCTCATCAAATTTTCCTCTTCTCCCTTTTTTCCAGCCACATAGGAAAGCTGGCAAACTTGAGGTTATGGCAGGACAGCTTCCTAAGTGATCACCACATGCTTTCCCTGTGGGGAAATAGTTCTCCAATGATTCCACTAGATGCCTGGGTCACCACTGACACTTAGCAAGTTAGAGGACTTGATAAAGGCAGGTATAGGCTAAGATTTCCTGCCAACACTCAGAGCAATTCTTCATTTTTTTAATGCCTTGGTGAAACCTATGAACTTCTCAAAACACATACTGTAAATGCATAAAACAAAATTGATAGGATTGCAAAGGAAACTGGTTACATTAAAATACTCCAAGTTAAGAACCTAAGTAATTTGTAAATGCCACTTATAGGGTTGGCATTTACAACCTATATAAATGTGGGTGTGCAGATGTGTTGCTGTTCATGCCAAGAAACATTTAGCAGCATGTGGACCATATGATGGTCCTCACAAGGATGTCTCTTAGCCTAATTAACCTGCTTATTAACATCTTCCTGAGCATTTCCAGATTAGCATATAACATAGGATAGTAATAGACAGAGATTCCTCTTCTACCCCATCAGGAAGGCCTGAACTACAAATGTATTTCCAATAGTGATGTGCACCATTCTACCGCCCTTGCCACCTTCTGAGCCACCAACAGCATGATTGAGCAGGGTGAGGACCACTGTCAGAGGTCTAGGAACAGTCAAGTCATTTCGCCCCCTTGAGCTGGAACCTTCTCAGCAAACTGACATCTATCTCAGTGCTAATAAGGCCACCATTAGCCACAACTGCTGAGCAATTTGTTACATCATGGCCCCATTCAGCCTACAAGCTTAAAAGACTTTTCAGACACACACACAAAAATCATTTTGATGAGGGCCTCCCAGCTAAAATGAGTAAGAACCCATTTTACTAGCAAGAATAAAGTTCACAGGCCAGGCACAGTGACTCATGCCTGTAATCACAGCACTGTGGGAGGCCAAAGCTGATCGATCACTTGAGACCAGGAGTTCGAAAACGGCCTGGTAAATATGGCAAAACCCCATCTCTACCAAAAAAAACAAACGAACATATAAAAATTAGCCCGGCATGGTGGTACATGCCCGTAGTCCCAGCTAGCTACTCAAGAGTCAGGTAGGAGGATCACTTGAGCCCAGGAAGGCTGGGATTGCAGTGAACTATAGTCATATCACTGCAAACCAGCCTCCTGGGTGACAGAGTGAGACCCTGTTTCAAAAAAACATAAAGAAAAAAAGAATGAAGTTCACAGTATATTTCCAATAAGACAGTAGTTGCATTCTTGTATTCTGATTTCAAAAAATACATAAGTAATAACCCATTGATAGGAAGTCATAAGTCCTTTTAAGTCTATTTGTATTTTTCCCATCAAAATGCCATTGACACATGCTTAGAAAATGAGAAATGTACAGATAAGAGACATTTTATCCAATCCAGTCAATTATTGATCCCAAGATAGACATGAGGACTCTTAAGAATCTGCCCCATTGCTTTGAACTTAAAAACTCATCTAACTTCCATGTTTTACAGCTGTAAAAACTGAGGCCAAGAGAGTAAACAATTTGTTGCAGTAATTTTTCATAGTCTCACAACTATTGTGGAAGAAATGCCAGTCTTCCAGCTTCTGGGTTGATGTTCTTATTATTCAGAGCTGCATAGACGTGATCTGTTTAAAATATTCTTATCTGAAAAACTCTATGACTGAAATTATTACACCCTTTATTTTAATTCACTAATTCAAAATAATTAGCCTGGGAATACCAGTCTGACTTATGAAAATGCCTAAGGCATTTTAAAATAAATCTATTATTTTATTTTCAAGTATTCTCAGCAACTTCACCTAGGTAACAAGAGAAGAATTTATAATGAGCAATTTCTTACCTACAAAAAAATGCATTAAATGTGTTATACACAAAAATTAACTCAAAATGGATCTCAGTCCTAAATATAAAGCCAAAAACTAAAAACTGTCCCAAAGAAAATATAGAAAACAACCTGTGTGATCTTGGATTGGGACAAATATTTCTAAGACACCAAAAGCAAAATACATAAAAGAACAAACTAATATACTGAACTTCATCAAAACAAAAACTTCTGCTCCTCAAAAAACATTGCCAAGAGAACAAAAATACAAGCCACATACTGGGAGAAAATATTTGCAATTTGATTATTTGATAAAGGAATGTTAGGAATATATGAAGATCTCTCAAAACTCAATATTGAGAAAACAAACAACTTGACTTTAAAAAGTGGGCAAATGGCCGGGCACAGTGGCTCACGCCTGTAATCCCAGCACTTTGGGAGGTCGAGGCACGTGGATCACGAGGTCAAGAGATTGAGACCATCCTGGTCAACACGGTGAAACCCCGTCTCTACTAAAACTACAAAAAATGAGCTGGGCATGGTGGCGCATGCCTGTAATCCCAGCTACTCAGGAGGCTGAGGCAGGAGAATTGCCTGAACCCAGGAGGTGGAGGTTGCGGTGAGCCGAGATCGCGCCATTGCACTCCAGCCTGGGTAACAAGAGCGAAACTCCATCTCAAAAAAAAAAAAAAAAAAAAAAGTGGGCAAATAATTTGAACACACTTCACCAAAGAACATAGGTGACAAGTAAGCAAATGAAAATATGTGCATTAAGCTGATGCAAATTAAATCCGCAATACGCTATCACCACACGCCTATTAGAAATGGTTTAAAGATACAGACCATACTTAGTGCTAGCAAGAATATGAAGGAACTGAAACTCTCATTCATTGCTGGTGGGTATGCATTGGCATACCACATTAAAAATGTTTAACAGTTTCTTAAAAATCAAATGGCCAAGTGCAGTGGCTCACACTTTTAATTTCAGCACTTCGGGAGGCTAAGGCGAGTGATCATGAGGTCAAGGGATTGAGACCATCCTGGCCAAAATTGTGAAACCTCATCTCTACTAAAAATACAAAAATTAGCTCAGCGTGGTGACACGCACTTGTAACCCCTGCTACTTAGGAGTCTGGGGCAGGAGAATCACATGAACCTGAGAGGCAGAGGTTGCAGTGAGCCAAGATTGCACCACTGCACTCCAGCCTGGCAACAGAGCAAAACTCAGTCTCAAAAAAAAAAAAAAAAAAGAAAGAAAAGAAAAGAAAAGTAAAAAAAATCTAACTTACACCTACCATATGAACCAGCCATTCTGCTCCCAAGGTAGTTACCAAAGAAAAATGAAACCATATGTCTGTGTAACACTTGTACAAAATATTCATAGCAGGTTTATTTGTAATATAGCCAAAGTTGGAAAAACTCCAAGTGTTTATCAACAAGTGAATGGATAAATAATGTGTGGCACATAATGGAATACTACTCAGCAATAAAGAGAAATGAGCTTTCGTGCCAATTTAAAATATTTTAGTTTAAAAAAGAACCTATAAATACATGCAGCAACATGAAAGAATCATCGAACAATTATGCAGAAAGAAACCAGATGAAAGAAAACATGATCCCACAAACAAAATTCTGGAAAATGCAAACTCATCTACAGTAACCAAAAAAAAAAAAAATCTGTGGTTGCCTAGGGATGGTGGGAGGAAAAGAAGAGCAGATTACAAAAGAGCATAAGGAAACCTGTGGAGGTGAAGGGTTTATTCATCACTTTTATCATTAAGATGGTTTCATGGGTGTAAATAGGTTAAAATTTAACAAATTGTACACTTTCAAATTTGTGTAGTTTATTGTATGTCAGTTATACCTTAATACAGTAGTTAAAAAAACAAAAATAAAATCTGTGCATTGACTAAAATGGCAGAGCAGAAGCAGTCTGGCTTCACTCTACTCCACAAAAAAAAAAAAAAAAAAAAATATCAGCACCCAGATTATCACCAGCAATATCCTGGGACTTAATCTTTTTTAAAATTTTTCTTTAAAGACTGGCTTTCTCTATGTTTCCCAGTGATAAAGGTTTGGCTGTGTCCTCACCCAAATCTCATCTTGAATTGTAGCTCCCATAATCCCCATGTGTCATGGGAGGGACGTGGTAGTATGTAATTGAATCATGGGGGCAGGATTTTCCCATACTGTTCTCAAGATAGTACACGAGATCTGATGGTTTTATAAAATGCATTTTCCCGTCACACCCTTTTTTGCCTGCCACCATGTAAGACATGTCTTTGCTCCTCCTTTGTCTTCTTCTATGATTGTGAGGCCTCCCAAGCCATATGGAACTGTAAGTCCATGAAACCTCTTTATAAATTACCCAGTCTTGGATAGTTCTTCATAGCAGTATGAAAATGAACTGATACACTCAGTCTAGAATGCAGTAGCTATTCATAGACACAATCATAGTGTGCTGCAGCTTCAAATTCTGTCCTCAATCAATCCTCCTGGCTTAGCCTCCAAAGTAGCTGGGAATATAGGCACAGCAGCTAGAACTCAAACTTGAGGCTGAGATGTTCCCTGGTACCACAGAGAGGTGAAAAACTCCAGAGAGATGGTAAGAGGAATAGACTTTTCCATCTGCAATGCCCCTCCCCCAAATATGCTATTTGCAAATTCCCCCAGACTTATTATTTCTACACTGGAAAAAGTGAGATTGAGGTGGACAGCCAGCTTCCATATCACTTTGAGTTCTCATGCAGGGAAACCACTCCTTTCTCAACCTATGGGAAGCACAGCAAGCGCCTGTAGGGAGGAAAAACCCTGAGGGTGCTAGAAACAAATACACGATGTAAGACTAGCAACCTCAGCTTACAAAATTCTGCTTTTTATCTTAGCCATAAAAGATGCCAAACTAGCGTGGCTGTTCAGCAGCACCACACTGGGGAAGGCACATTCCACAGGTCTTCCAGGCATGAACCCCTAGCTATACTTCTCACACAAGAGTGTCTCCTTTGGGAACCATAGTCCCATTTCAGGACTGGCAGAGCTCTGAACACGAGTGAAAGTAGAGGCAAATCTGGGCTTAAGGCACCATGTAGTGCCAAAAAGGAAGCAGCTATCTAGGACTAAGGGGACTCAGTAGGCAACTGCAAAGAACCTCTAAGGAAACACACCTCAGAAAGACCAAAACAAGCCAGGCAGCAAAGATGGAAATGAATAATTAACTCTTTTGTGCAAAGCCATAGACATATATTCACAAGAAACAACAGCAAACAAGGAATCCTGAACTCCCCGAACAGACCAAACAAGCAGCCAGTGATGGACCCTAATGAGATGACAATGTGTGAGCTCTCAGATCAAGAATTCAAAATAGCAGTTAAAAAAAAAAAAAAAAAAACTCTGCAAACTCAAAAAAACTCAAATTTATCAGATAAATTTAACAGAGAGATTAAAGTAAAAAAAGAAACCAAATAAATTCTTGAACTGAGAAATACATGTGTTGGACTGCCAAATGCATTAGAAGTTCTCAATTTCATCGCTTCTCGGCCTTTTGGCTAAGATCAAGTGTAGTATCTGTTCTTATCAGTTTAATATCTGATACGTTCTCTATCCGAGGACAATATATTAAATGGATTTTTGGAAATAGGAGATGGAATAGGAGCTTGCTCCGTCCACTCCACGCATCGACCTGGTATTGCAGTACTTCCAGGAACGGTGCACCCCCCTTCGGGGGTTACAAAAAAAAAAAAAAAAAAAAAAAAAGAAGTTCTCAATTTCAGAATGAATAAAACAAGAAAAAAAAATCTGTGAGCTCAAGGGCAGGCTATTTGAAAATATACAGTCAGAACAGAAGAAAAGAATGAAAAGGAACAAAGAACACATGCAGGACATGAAGAATTACCTAAAAAGAACAAAGCTAAGAACCACTGGTGTTCAAGAGGGAATTGAGAAAGAGCAAGGGGTAGTAGAAAGCTTTTTCAGAGAGATAATAACAGAAAACTTTCCAAATCTAGAGCAAGATATAAATATGCAGGTACAAGGAAGTGAGAGATCACAAAATATATCCACCCCAAATAAGACTACCAAAAAAGTATATAATAATCAAACTCTCAAAGGTCAAAAAAAAAAAAGAGAGGATCCTAAAAGCAACATGAGAAAAGAAGCTAATAACATATTAAGGAACTCTGAATTGTCTGTCAACAGACTTCTTGATGGAAATCACATAGGTGAAGAAAGATGGGACAACATATTCAAATTGCTAAAGGAAAAAAAACTGTCAGCCAAGAATACTGCACCCAGAAACAGTTTCCTTCAAACATGAAGGATAGATAAAGTCTCTCCCAGAAAAACAAGAGCTGGGGGAATTCATCACCACTAGACTTGCCTTACAAGAAATGCTAAATGGAGTTCTTCAATCTGAAAGAAAATGACACTAACATGCAAAAAGAAAACATTTGAAGGTAAAAAAAGACTAGTAAAGTAAATGCACAGATAAATTCAAAATATCCTAATACTGTTATTATAATGTGTAACCCACTTATGTCACTAATATGAAAACTAAAGACAAATCTATCAAAAATAATGACAACAGCAATTTATTAAGGGATAGGCAATATTAAAAGATGTAAATTGACACAACAAAAAGTCAAAATGTGGGAGGGACAAAGTTAAAGTCCAGCATTTTTGTTTTTCATTTGTTTGTTTGTTTTGTGATCAGTTATCCTTTATTTAAAATAACTTGTTATAAGATGTTTTCTGTAAGCCTCATGGTAACCCCCTAGATGTCTTCTGTAAGCCTCACAGTAATCCCACAAGGCAAAAACCTATAATAGATACAGTAACAATGAAAAGCAGCAAATTAAAACATACTAACAGAGAAAAAAAAAATCACTTAGCCACAGAGGAAGAAGACAGTAAGACAGGAAGAAAGAGAGGAGTTACAAGACAACCAGAAAATAACAATATGGTAGTGATAAGTACTCATCTACCAATAACAACTTTGAATGTAAATGTACTAAATTCTCCAAATGAAAAACACAGAGTGGCCAATTTAATTCTTAAAAAACACAGCCCACATGCTGCCTGCAAGAAATTCAATTCACCTATAAAGACACATACAGACTGAAAGTGAAAAAAAGGAAAACTATCCCATTCAAATGGAAATGAGAAAAGGGCAGTAGTAGCCAAACTCATATAAGATATAGGCGTCAAGACAAAGGCTGTAAACAATCTGGCAAACATGGTGAAACCTGGCAAACATGGTGAAACCCTGCCTCTACTAGAAATAAAAAAATTAGCTTGGTATGATGGCACACACCTGTAATCCCAGCTACTCAGGAGGCTGAAGCAGAAGAATTGTTTAAACGAAGGAGTCAGAGGTTGCAGTGAGCTGAGATCATGCCACTGCACTCCAGCCTGGTGACAGAGCAAGACACCATCTCAAAAAAAAAAAAAAAGAAAGAGAGAAAAAGAAGTTCACTATATAATGATACAGAGGGTTGAATTCAGCAAGAGGATATAACAACGGTAAATATATATGCATCCAACACCATAGCACCCAAAATCATAAAGTAAACATTAACAGATCTAAAGAGGGAGACTACAAACAATAATAGGGGACTTCAACACCTCCCTCTCAGTAATAGACAGATCATCCAGACAGAAAAATCAACAAAGAAACATGAGAGTTAAACTACACTCTAGACAAAATGGACCTGACATTTACAGAACATTTCATCCAGCCGCTGCAAGATACACCTTCTTCTCCTCAGCATATGGAACATTCTCCAGGACAGGTCACATGTTGGGCCACAAAACAAGTCTTAACAAATTCAAAAAAGTAAAAATCATATCAAGTATCTTTTCTGAAAACATTGAAATTTTAAAAACTCAATAAATTGGTTACAGAAAGAACATACCTCAAAACAATAAAGGCCACACATAACAAACACACAGCTAACATACTGCATGGGGCAGAACTGAAAGCCATTTCTCTAAGATGTGGAAAAAGACAAGGACGCCCAAATTTACCAAGTTTCTTCAACATAACATTTGAAGTTCTAGCCACAGCAATTAGACAAAAGAAAAAAATAAAGGGCATCCAAACTGGAAAGGAAGAAGACAAATCATTCTTGCTCATGGATAATATATTATATTTAGAAAAGCTTAAAGATTCAAAAAAAAAAAAAAAACTCTTAAAAGTGATAAGTGAATTCAGTAACTTTGCAGGGTACAAATTAGCATAAGGAAATCAGTAGCACTTATATGCAAGGAATCTGAAAAAGAAAACAAGACATCAATATGCCATTTACAATAGCCACGAAGAATATAAAATACCTAGAAATAAATTTAATCAAAGATGCAAAAGACCTCTACAAAGAAAACTATTACACACTGATGAAAGTCATTGAAGAGGATGCACAAAAAAGGAAAGATGTCTGTACTCATGAGTTAGAAGAATTAATACTCTTAAAATGTCAATACTACCCAAAGTGGTCTACAGATTCAATGCAATCTCTATCAAAAACCAGTACCATTCTTCACAAAAATAGGGAAAAAAGAGATGCTAATTTCGTGTGGAACCATAAAAGACCCCAAATAACCAAAGTAATTTGGTTGGACAAAAAGAACAAAGCTGGAGGCATCATACTACTTGACTTAAAAATATACTATAAAGCCATAGCAATTAAAACAGCATGGTACTGGCATAAAAAGAGACATACAGAGCAGTAGAACAGAATACAAAACCCAGAAATGAATCCACACATTTACAGTTAACTCATTTTTTTATTTTTATTTTACTTTAAGTTCTTGGATACATGTGCAGAATGTGCAGGTTTGTTACAAACATGTACATGTGCTATGTGATTTGTTGCACCTATCAACCCATCATCTAGGTTTTAAGCCCTGCAGTCATTAGGCATTTGTCCTAATCCTTTCCCTTTCCTTTCCTCCCACCCCCGATAGGCCCCGGTTTGTGATGTTACCCTTCCTCCATGTGTTTCCATTGTTCAGCTCCCACTTATGAACGATAACATGCGGTGTTTGGTTTTCTGTTCCTGTGTTAGTTTGCTGAGAATGGCATTTCTAGCTTCATCCATGTCCCTGCAAAGGACATGAACTCATTCTTTTTTATGGCTGCATAGTATTTCATGGTGTCTATGTGCCACATTTTTTTAATCCAGTCTATCATTGATGGGCATTTGAGTTGGTTCCAAAATCTCACATGAGTTAGAATGGCAATCATTAAAAAGTCAGGAAACAACAGATGCTGGCGAGGATGTGGAGAAATAGAAACACTTTTACACTATTGGTGGGAGTGTAAATTAGTTCACCCATTGTGGAAGACAGCATGGCGATTCCTCAAGGATCTAGAAGCAGAAATGCCACTTGACCCAACAATCTTATTATTGGGTACATAGGCAAAGGATTACAAATCATTCTACTATAAAGACACATGCACATGTATGTTTACTGCAGCACTATTTACAATACCAACTCATTTCTCACAAAGGCACCAAGAACTTATATTGGGGGAAAGGACAGCCTCTTCAGCAAATGGTGCTAGGAAAACTGAAAAACCATAGGCAGAAGAACAAACCTAGACCCCTATCTCTCACCATATACAAAAATCCAATCAAAATGGAGTAAAGACTAAAATCTAACACCTGAAACTATGAAACTACTGGAACCGAACACTGGAGAAATGCTTCAAGATATTGGTCTGGGCAAAGATTTTTTAGTAAGATGTCAAAAGCACAGGTCACAAAGCAAAAACTTTCTGCCCTGCAAAGGAGGCAATCAACAAAGTGAAAAGACCTATGGAAAGGTCTTTTCCTTTGAAACCTATGGAAAGGCAAAAAAATATTTGCAAACTATCCATCCAACAATCAATTAATAAGCAGCATATATAAGGAACTCCAACAACTCAACAGAAAAAAAATAGAAACGGTTCAATTTTAAAATGGGCAAAAGATCTGAATAAACATCTCAAAAGACAACGACTAACAGGTACGTGAACAAAACGCTCAACATCACTAATCAACAGAAAAATGCAAGCCAAAACCACAATGAGATATCATCTCACCTTTGTCAAAATGGTTTTCATCAAATAAACAAAAAATAATGGATGCTGCCAGGAACGTGGAGAAAGGAGAACACTCACACATTGTTGGGGGAATGTAGATTAGAGCAGCCACTACAGAAAACTGGATAGTGGTTCCTCGAACACTAAAAATAAAAAATAAAAAAATGATCCAGCAATCCCACTGATGGATATCTATCCAAAAGAAAGGAAACCAGCATATCAAGAAGATAGCCATACTCCCATGTTTACTGCCGCACTATTTGCAATAGCCAAGATATGAGAACAACATATTCAGTCATTAAAAAAGAATAAAATCCTGTCATTTGCAGCAATATGGATGTAACTGGAGGTCATTATGTTAAGTTAAATAAGCAAGGCACAGACTGATAAATACTGCATGTTCTCATTCATATGTGTGAGTCTAAAAAAGTAGATTTCATGGTAGTAGAACAGTTAGATAGAAGGAATATAATCTAGTGTTCAATAGTATGATAGGGCAACTATAGTTAATAATGATTTGGTTTCAGCTCAAAATCACTGGAGAAGAGGAATCACAACATTCCCAACATAAACAAAGGGTGAATGTTTGGGGTGATTGATGTCACAATTGTCCTGGTTTAATTTACATATATACACATTGTATATATGTATCAAACTATCACATGTACCCCAAAGATATATATAACTACTACGTAGCAATAAAAAGAAAATGCATTAGTTCCCAGACATAATACCAAGCCCTTTAGATAAATTGTCTCATTTCACATCACAAAAACACTTTTAGGTAGGGGATGTTGTAATACTCACTTCCAGGAAAAAGAAACTGAGGCTCAGAGAGATGTAATAACTTTGCCCAGGATCACATAGGTAGGACTTTGCAGAGAAAAGGCACAAGCATTTTGACTTCATGTTAAATAAATGCTTCCCAAAGCACTTGACAATTTTTTAAGATAACTTGAACAGCTCCCAGGTAAATATGTTTATACCATTTATTTGCTTAGCAAATCTCTTTTCATAGACAACATGGGTAAATATCAGCCCTATCATTTGAAGGCTGATCTTTCATTACACATTTCATTACAAATTCTAAAATTAGTAAGGTTCAAATTCAGGTCTCAGTGACAATTCAGGTTCTGATGTGTCACACACCTATGAGGCATAAATCAGGCTCATTAGAAAACGAATTCCAGATCAGTACAACATAAGGTAGAAGAGAAAGGCTAACAACCTTGCTCCCACCTGGAGAGATCAGGCAATGTCATATCCGTTTTCCAGGAAAAGACAAACAGAAACAGACACAGACACAACAGACACACACAGACATACATACATACACACACACACCCTGGGCCAGAAAAATGCTGATCTAGCCATTCTGTGGATGTTTCCAGTTTCTAGATGGTATCCTGAAGGCACACTCACTAGAAAAGTAATACATATTAATAGCTGATCTCTCCTGTTCAACGTGGGCATCATTTCCTTTTGGATATGGTTAGCAGCAACAGCTCAAACACATAGACTGTGCCTAGTTAGAAATCATTGTCCTCCACGGGGCAACACATACTTGAAAAGCCTGTAAAATGACGACAGGTAACTTGGAGGGAGGGCAGAAAACAGCAACAGTTCACGTGTTCACTTCTCTAGCTCAAATCCAATCAGGCTTTGAAAGCTCCCTTGAAAGACAAGCCTTCCCCTATCCCTTGCAAATGCTTTCCAAACAAGTAAGACTTTACAGAGAGCAAAGAAGACTTTTCCAAAATCTATAACTGTTTGATTTTCGGGAAGAAGACACACATCTTTACTTTGTACTCCTTTATGCAAAACCAAGTTCACATTGCTCAAATCTCCCACACCCCTGGATGGCTGCTATTTATTTCCCGTCCTTTCCCAAGTACCTGTGCAATGTCAGTAATGAGCTACTGAAAAACTGCCTACTGATAACAACACTGTTGCTATTCACTTATTTCATTTCATGCCCATATAATATTTTTCCTGAAACAAATTTCTCTATTGTTCCCTCTCTGCCTCTAGGATCCCATTACCCGATCCCTGACAGGTAAGAAAAAAACAGAGACCCACTGGAGACAGCCAACCACCTCATGCCCTTCTAATCCTGTCGGACTTAGTTATAGTTCTTATCTGATTTCAGACACACCCTAAAATATAAGCACTGATGATACTTGGACTTAGCAGTCAAACTGTTTTTAACTCTTGCAAACACAGTCTTCTCACAATCCTTTGTAATGGGTTTTTAAATGTCCTTTCGATAATATTATTTTAGTGTTCTATTCTGAGGCTACCATATGGACCAAAATATTTAAAGCATCCAAGCAACACCTAGGAAAACATAAAACGTCATTTTTCTTCCTGCCCCGTCTCTACTCCTGCTGTTTCCTTTCACCAATGATTTTATTTTCCTTATATGGAACAAATGATTCCAATTTCCTCGTATAGCACTGACATACAGATGAGGTATTGACCTGTGGTTTTTTAAACCCCAAATTGTAGACCTGTTTAAATGAGTCTAAGGCCATGGCTTAAAAGAAGAAAAAGGGAAGTTTCTTCTCAAGGGTACGGAGAATCTTTTTCCAAACTGCCCAGAGAACTCTTCAAAGACGTTGTCTATTCCACCTCAAAGACTCAAAGAGGGAAGGGTGAAGAAGTCTGCTCTGCCAAGTAGGATGGCTCACAAGTCATTTAAAGAACTGAAATTCTTTACTCCCGTCGGTAAGACAAACTTTTCTTCCCACAAAAAAAAAAAAAAAAAGGATGTAAAGCATGCTCATTTGTCATACATTTCGAAAAGCTGACCTTGCCGGTGGCACTGGGACTTGAACTTGCAGCTGAGGATATGAGAAGAAGCTGACTATTAACACCTCATATAATTTGTTCCTTTCCCTTCTTATTAAATGCTGAGATTATCATGAGCCCATCAAGATGGCATTTCAGAAATATAATATGAGGTACAAGGGAGGTCAATGGAATCCCTCACAATGGAAGCTTTTAGCATCCACAAAGTGGAGTTGGTACAAAATGAGTGTTTTCACAGTCCTTCCCAAGAGGTGGAGATGGAGGTCACTTTGACGGGGTGAAATACACCTCTCCTCAGCCTGACCGTGGCACAGCAAGACTGAAATGGAGACTCGTCACCACTCAGACCAAACTGTACCTTGATAGGAGCTAGAGTCCAACTTCCAGCTGTTTTTTTTCTTCTGAATCAGTGGCTCTCGTCTTTGGCTACAGGTCTGAATAATCACTAGTACCGCTGTTAAATAATACAGGTGCCTGCACTCTACTTTGTAAGGTTCAGGTGGAATATAGCTGCAGGGGGTCCTCTGTGTTTTTTTAAGTGCAAAAATCCCCAGGGAGAGAGTAAAGTAACCACTATTTTATGGATGCCTTTTTCCATTGCTACCAAAACACAGGCCCTTTAAACCATTCCACAGTCTTGTCTTTTTCTTGCTCATAAAATAGAGTATGTTATTGTGGAGTTGCCTACATAGCAATACATCCATAGATTTACTGAAATAACCATTCGTTGGAAGTAGGACAGGAGGAAGGAAGACAGAGGAAAGTATAGGAAAAACCATATTAAAACAGTATCATCAGGTTTCACCCCAGCGGGTAAGTGCTCATTATTGATCAAAATAAGTTTGCTAGTGAGTAATTTTAAGACTTAATGGTTGGTATCACATGCATAAACACACACACACTCACATACACACACACACACACATACACACACTGTCAAATTATTTTTGCCCCTTCCCCCTCCCTAAAAATACGCTCTTGCAGAGAATAAGAACATAAGCAATTCATCAGGAAACAGAACTGTCTTCCCCATTCTTTATGACTTGAGATTACAAACCCCACTTACCTGGTACTTTTTCTAAATTTAGTAGTCATTGGTTAAAAAAAAAAAAAAAAAAAAAAACTAAGTAACTAAGACATAAAATAAATAAAACAAAGAGAGTTAAATACTGTGCTCTATGACAGACCCATGAAAATTAAAATGACTAATAATTCTAATCTTTAAAAAAGCAATATTAAGACCTAACTTATTATTAGTTCATGACACAGTAGGCGCTAACCACATGTGGCTACTGAGCACTTGAAATGTGGCTAGGGCCACATGTTAAAAATGATAATATTTTGAATATATTGGGTTAAATAAAATATGTTAGTAAAATTAATTTCCTCTGTTTCCTTTTACTTTTTTCAGAGCGGCTGTAGAACATGCAAAAATTACATGTGTGGCTCTATGATAAGCCTTGCCTACCCCCTAGTGTCAGAACTTAGGCAATGCAAGAAAATCATTTTTCAAACTCATCTGCGTAGGATACAATTCATTTCTGCCGGTAAAGTACAAATAGCAGCTTGCACATACGATTTTATCATTTTCACAGATTTAAACCTCAGAGAGACTGCTGTAATAGATGTTATATGCCCCACTTAATTAGTATTTTTTAAAGTACCAGGTTTCTTGAAGAAAATTCGAGATACAGTCCATGCAGTCAAGCATATTTGCAGGGTTCCTGTAAATGTCAGCCCTTAGAGGGGAAGAAGACATGAGGCCAAACTTGGATGCAACAACTGCTCTTCAAAGAATGTACCCTAAGTTAAAAATAACGTAAGCCACCAAAATACACAATCACAACTCGCATGTTTTGCATTTATAACAGGAAAAAAAAAAACAGAAAACCTAAATTTCCATAAATTTGAACAGTACAGAACCTCTACAAAATAAATAAAAAAAAATTCAAAAGAAGAAGGCAGGTCTAAATAAAGACGGCTAGCATTTGAGCACTTGCTAGGCAAACGCAGTTCTCAGCATTTCCCAGACATTAACTGATTCCTTACTATAACTCTGAGGATTATTTTTTATTATTTTTATTATTCTCGTTTTGCATAGAAAAAGGCTGAGTCCCAAAGAGGTTTCATAACTTGCCCAAGAATGAAAGAAGGACTGAAGCAAACCTGAAGCTCATGCTGCTTCCTGTGCCATGAGTAATAAAATCTTTTGTCTCAGGCCAGTTGTGGTGCCTCACCTGCAATCTGAGCACTTTGGGAGGCCAAGGTGGGCGGATCACTTGAGTTCAGAAGTTCGAGACCAGCCTGGACAACATGGTGAAACCCTATCTCTACTAAAAATACAAAAGTTAACTGGGCGTTGTGGCAGGTGCCTATAATCCCAGCTACTCAGGAGGCTGAGACAGGAGAATCACTTGAACCTGGGAGGCAGAGGTTGCAGTGAGCCAAGATTGCACCACTGCACTCCAGCCTGGGCAACAAAGTGAGACTCCATCTCAAAACATAAGCACCAAAATAAAATAAAATCTTTCATCTCTGACCTAAGTATCTCATGCTTTCTGCCCAGCATCCGCGAAACTACGACCAGCTAAACTATCAGCTTGCGAGGAGGGTAAAGGCTCAGACCCTTCACCATTCTTGATATCTAACTACTTCCCAATCAGTGAGACACCCTCTCTACAGCAGATTTAGCTCAAGGCCAGCAAATAAAAGAGCTCTCAACACCCTCTCTAGGTCACTCTGTTCTCCAGCTTGCTGAAGCCTTTCCCTCCTTCTTAAGATTGAGCTGAAACCTGTCTTCCTAAAGTGACTTTCTCCACTACAGTCAGCTTTCTAGAACAATGAAAAGCAAGTCTTTTTCTCTTATACATGAGAAAGCTTCAAACCCTGAAGGCTCTGACCACATCTACTCACCCAAGCTCACAGTCTTCAGCCGTTCCTGGAATGTGAATCTTTCCAGACTCATTCTAGATGCCTCCAAATGTGAAAACAGCTGCCATTTATGGAATGTTCCCTATGTGCTAATCTCTTCACCTACTTTTCCGTATTTAGTTATCCCAGTAACTCCAATTAAAGTAGGCATGTATATCATATCATTTTTATAGACGATGATACAAGCTCAGACAGGTTAAGTGGCCTGGATGAGGCCACACAGCCAAGATGTACCAGAACCAGAATTATGTTTGACTTTAGACCCCACCCCCTGACACAACATTTGATTTCCTTTGTTGCTTCATTTCCAGGCATGCCCCACTTTTTCCAGGGACTTTATGCCAACAGATTAAATAGTCACCAAGCACCACAGCATTTGGTGGAATTGAAACAGCGCAGTCCAGGTTATATTCAAAGTTCTCTGGGGAAATGGAACTATTAAAGTGAATGTATAAATCAATAGCACCCAAGTTTCCAACTCTCTCAGCTGGCTCAGAAAACTAGCTACAATTTCAACTTTAAAAGACCAAATCCGTATTTTTGAAGTGCCCAAATATTCCCAGTAATAAATCTTAAAATTGTAAGATGCTCTGTGTCACAACCACTCATGTCTACGCCGAATGAAACCTCCAGGAAGATCCCTAAATGATTAATTCCACTGGAGTCAAGTTTCTGAAACTTCCTTCCAGACGGCATCTTTCCACTTTGCCATGTTTGCTGCCCCCTTGTGGGGAAATGATGCTCTGCTTACAGCCCAAAAAAAAAAAAAAAAAAAAAAAAAAGGAACAAAAGGAATTGCTAACTGAAGAAATAACAGAGTTAGCCCTGGCTTCCTTTTAAAGGAAAAGGATCTGCCAATTGGCCCTTCACCTTTTCTACAGCTTGAAGCTACACAAGTCCTATATGTGTATGTGATCTTCTGCTCAATTATTATGGCAAATAGACTAAAAACAACAAAAGTGGTCTTTTGTGTCTTATAGTTGCTTAAAAATACCATTTCTGGACTCTGTGGAAATGTATCAGTGCCATTTGTCTTCAAGAAAGAGTCTCACCACCCATCCTGTGAAAATTAGGTGGGTTTTTATTTAGGTTTTTTTTTAATGCTTAAACTAAAATTAAATCTTTGATGCCCACCTACCATAACACTCCATCTCCCAAAACTGGGGGGAGACTGCCACCTTCTTCTCTCTGTGTCTCTTAGGCAGGTAGGTAGAGATATGGTTGTAAAATGTCTCCTTGTTTACACATAACAATCAACAAGCCACTCTTCTAATCCAAGCCATAAAAAGCATCAAACTTCTAACGAGGGGTTCCTAGTGCCACCATTTCTTTAATTGGCCAGTACTAACCACAAAGCCCATGGGACCATGCTGGGAGCCTTTCTGGACACTTACACACAGCCTTCTGCAGTTAACTCTCTGCAACTTGCTCCCACTGTAATACATCCGCAGTGGAGTGAAAATCTAACCAGAGTTTCTCAGGATCTCAGTGCACTGCCTCAGTTATTTCTGGTGATCCTGAGTTCTCCATCAGCTGAGCACTAAATCGGGACAAAACTGCCACATGGACATTGCAAGATTATTAGAGAAAATTTACAGCATGAATGGGAGTGGGTGGTCATCTCACTGAAATGCTTTGCCTGTCAACTAGTCTGGCTCTTAAACTCCAGTCAGGAAAACAGTGGAGTAATCTTATCTGTATTAAACAGGTAAGATTGAGGACCTCAAACACTACCCTCGTGAACAGACTCATAAAAAGAGGCATAGCACAACAACCAACTACCTGTGTGTACTTCGCAGCAGCCAGATAGTATTGATTTTATGCTAATTTGCTACAACTCCAATCATTATTTTTCTCATCTTCTTGGAACTGTCACTAGAGGAGGGAAAATTGAGTTGTATTAGATTTTGAAAATTATCTTGAGCCTAAAATTATAACTAACCTTAAAATATCAGAATAACAAAGTGGAAAGTATGACATGTTATATATTAATGGTAAGAATATCTCATGAACTTTCCATGCAAAGACCTTTGGAGAGAGAATTTATAATTCTGACCCATACGTGATTTGGGGTTTAGGCATCACTCTTCCTCAAAGAAGTCAAAACATTTCTGGCACTGCCATGCCTCAGATTACCACAGCTGAGAGAGTAAATTAATTCACAACAAGTCCATTGACAAATATGAATTATTCAGGAAAACACAATTCACTGGGGAGTTTCCACTATGTCACTTTAAATGTTGATGCAGGAAAGAAAGGACAGAAACACAAAAAAACACAAACCGATCTGTAGCTGATGGTTTTGATCTCACCTTTAAAAATCAGCAATACACAGATAAGAGTTTCACTAGAAGTTATCAGAATGACTGCCTCTAAATCTTTTAACAACCCCCATTTTAAGTCCCTTATGAAAGTTACCACAGATTTTTCTTTCAGTCTTCTTTTTAAAAAGATCACGTAGCCTATTTTCTCCACGTGTCTAAAAAAGGTCTTAAATTATATGACTGTTCCCTTCACTAAGGCCCTGTAAGTGTTAATTGAAGTTTATCATAAAGATGGTCTACTTCTGAGGAAGCATAGGAGTGTGTGGATGGATGGTCAGACAGATGGACTGACATGTACACACACACACACACACACACACACACACACACACACACACAGACACGCCAACCACACAAATTGCTGCTGGTTTTCTGGGATTCCTTGAGAAAAAGTGCTATAAACATAAAAGTGTGTCCAAGAAAATAAAAGTTTTTAAAAGCCTGAAAAATATTTTTTAAAAACTCTTTACGCACTAAACCATTAAACTGTGTTACACCACCATATTTCATGCTTCCTCTAGTTATTTACACACCATCAGAAGCTCTCATCAGTTACCTGTGTCCAAAATGTGGACTCTGACATTTGGAGGGGTTTTATTAATTGATCTCAGCAGTGCATAATGAGCTTAAAGGACTTACCTGTATGTCCCCGGAGGTGCTGGCTTGAGGCGGACATCAGCTTACAGCACACCATTAACACGTAGGCTAGAAAGAGCCAGTGCGGCAGCAACACTGACTTAGCACAGACTCTCATCCTGGAGGAAAAGCAGGGCTGGAGTCAGTGAGGGTTGAGGAAGGCCAGGCTCCCTGGCAAGCACCATCCTAGGAAGGCGGGAGAGAGCAGGGGCAGATCCCTGGAGCTAGACTTCCTTTCTCCCAAGAAAACAGAAGACCAATCAAACCTTATTTGCACTGAGCATTAACTAAATTTTCAATAAACACCTTTGATAATTAAGAGTTTTCCAAGTTAGCACTATGCGTCAGTGAGAAGCTCATTTATCAATCCCCAAGCTGTGCTCGAGTTGCCCTAATAAAGCATGGGGATTTTATTCTATTTTATGCCATGAGATGTAAAAGCAACATACTTAGGAATAGATGCAAATAAAATATATATGGTTTCTAGATCTTAAAGAATCCACGGAGATTTTGCACAGGTAGTCCAAGAACTTTCTCCTGGTTTCTCTGACTGTATACAAAGGATTTCTGGTCCGAAAGACTAGATTCACAGTTGACTAAACCAGTATCAAGATTTGGAGAGGAGTACGGGCAAATCCAGGTGAATATAAAATAAATTTAACTTCCTATGATGGACAGTATCAAAACAGTTGCTCAGACAATTCAGTTCACATTATAGTTGCATGTTCTATTCTAAAATAAAAGAGTAAATACAAAATCATTATTCCCAACTGCCTAATTTTCTGCCCTTTTTTCTAACATCATAAGGGAATTAAGTAAATAGAACTTGATGAACTTTTGGCGTTTGCTTTTTTAAAATTAACATTTCAAGCAAAAGTCACTGCATTTGGCACCTGAAATTCTAGTGAGACTAGGTTCTGCCTCACACATGCCTCATGGCATCCATTATTACTACAATGGATCAAAGAAACCCCCTTTTAATAAATGCAAATGTATACACAGTTATGGGCCCACAATAAAAACATGGGTTTGGATTCTTGGCCTTGGGCACCTGAGTTTGGCCTCTCGCCTGCGTCATACTATAGGCAAGGCTCCTAAGGAAGTCCTCTAAAGAGGCATCTCTAGCTGCCAGAAACGTAGCAATGCTTCTACCAAAGTCCCGGTTCCCTGCTCCAGGGAAAACACATCAAAGCCTCAGAGGAACTCCATGCCCACACCACGCTCCCAGGCACACACAGGTTCTGCTGCCAGCCTTCTCTCCCGCGACTTCTCACAATTCAGTCAAATAGACCTTGATAAAGGGCATATTGCTTATTGATTTGGGACTCAGTCTCCTTTTAAGCAGCCAAGCCATCATCTTTAAAGAATTTGATGTTAAAGGTAACACAAAGCCTTGGCTTCTTTTTGCCCCTTTAAACTGTTTCAAAATGGTTTTAAACTGCTTTGTTGGGTAATTTGCAATGCAGCAATATAAAACTAATCCTTCATTTATGTGATGCCTTGAAATTTTCCCTTTTGGGGCCGCTAATGATGACAAATTGGAAGTCAGGGTACCTGATCCAGATTGTAAATGTGTTTTGTTTGATCTGTGCCTTTTTTTAAAATAAATTGAATTGGTTGCCAACACATAAAATGTCCAGTTTGCACATCAGAATCCAGATTCTCTTGAAAAATTATTCCTGACATCCCTGGGCTCACATTTCCACATGGGAGTAACAGACTGGGGTGGTCGCACCTGCCCCTAGACAGGTCTCCATAGTCCCTCCCTCAAGCCAGTACCTTAGGCCCACCCAGCCTGACTCATTCGCATGTGGCCATGTGAACTTCTGATCCTTGGGTAAGAGAAATAAGCCTTTGTAACAACTAGATCAATAGCTGACACTGGGGTAACAACTGGAATTTTAAAACATTATGTGTGAGAAAGGGTGTTGCATTTTTTAAAAAATCATCAAATATGGGAATTTGAGCCTCTGGGCTTCCCCCAAATTATATGACTGATAATAGCAACTCAAACTCACGGAAGGTCCACATATTATTTTCTTTGCCACCTTTCAAGCTGCTTCTAGAGTTTATGTCCCCTTCTTGTGTGTACTTGGAGGTAGGGGAGATGGAAGGCATGCTTTAAGAAACTAAAGGCCCTTAAAAGCAGAGCAGCTCCATGTTTCTGTGTAACTTTGGAATGCTAGGAATGTCTGAAGCAAATTACCAAACTTAGAAGTTTAAAACGACAATCTATACCCATACTACCCTCAACCACCCAATCTCATCTGACCTCAGAAGCTAAGCAGGGTCAGGTCTAGTTAGTGCTTGAATGGGAGAAGTTTGAAACACCAATATATTATCTCATAGTTTCTGTAAGTCAGGAGTTTGTCATGTTCTGGCTGGGTCCTCTGCTCAGAAACTCACAAGCTAAAATCAAGGTATCAGCTGGGAGTGTCCTCATCTGGAGGCTCAACTGGTGAAGGATCACTTCCAAGTGCTCTCAGGTTGTTGGCACAAGCCATTTTCTAGGGACTCTCTGACTGAGGGCCCTGTATTCTTGCTATCAGCCAGGACCTGCTCTCCAGGTTTTGCCACATCTTTGCCACATGCCCCCTGCATATGCTCCTTCATGGTTTGAATCTCTTCTTCCAGGAAAGGCTCAGTCCCTTTTTAGGGCTTACCTGATTGGGTCAGTCCCACCCAGGATAATCTTTCTTTTGATTAACTGAAAGTCAGTGTATGTGGGACCTTAAAAACACTGGTGAAATCCCTTCATCTCTGCCTTACAGGTGTAATTTAATCAAAGATGTGAATCTCATCATAACCACAATTCCACCCACACTCAAAGGAAAGCAATTCAAATATTTAAAATAATGTCCCACTATTGGCAATAACTGAATGAAATATCTCTAATACAAAGAGAAAAGGTTTAACTTGTCAAAACCATAAACTGATAGATAATTTGATCATGTGTGTCAAATGTTCACAATGTTCATATCCTTCAACCTAGCAGATCACTTATAGGATTTAACCCTAAAGAAATAACAAGCAATGTATGGGACCTTTTTATTGTTTATACTACTGAAAATGATCTGGCCATGCATGGTGGCTCATGACTGTAATCCCAGCACAATGGGAGACTGAGGTGGAAGTATTGCTTGAGGCCAGGAATTCAAGGCAGGAATGAGCTATGATTGTACCAGCACACTCCAGCCTGAGCAAAGAGTGAGACCCTGTCTCAAAAAAAGAAGGCAGGGAGGCAGGGATGGAGGGACAGAGGGACAGAGGGACAGAGGAACAGAGGGAGGAACAGAGAAAAATGATCCCAGTGTTTAACAGTATGAGACTGGTTAAACAAAATATGACACAGCCATGAGATGGAACGTTTTTCAGTAATGAAAGTGATATTATAAAATGAAAAAGAAACAAAAATTTATTTTAAATATATGAATTATGTGACAGTCTGGGCCTGTTGTGCCTTCAGATCCATTCTTCCCCTTTTCCCTGAACTAAAGACTGGAGGGTCCTCTAGGCTGCATTTCCCAGGCTCACAGGTTAGCTGGCTACTGGCTGAGTTCAGTCAAGGAAAGGCAACAGCTGGAGTCTGGAGAATGCGAAAAGGGATAGGCAAGGACATCTCTCCCTGCCTTCTCTGTCTTTGGCAGGATCTGTGGATTGGCCATTTCTCCACCATGGCTCCAGTTCCGGACAGAAGGGCCCACTATGGTTGCAGCTTCCAGTCTAGTTCCCTTCTTCTAGCACTGCTTCCCCATGGACTACTTCCATGATCCCCAGCCGGGGCATGCAGTGGTTTCCTGCGTGTCTTCTGCTCAGTTTCCCAGACTCTCCCATCATATGTATAACCAGTCTCCAAAATTCACTTTCCATTGGACAAAAACGGAGGGTGGAGATAATGCATTCCCAGGACATGCAATTTACCCAACCTCACGGAGCAGTGAAAAAACCAGCAGAATGATTTCTGTTTTCCTGGTTGGATTCAACAACAAACCACTGAAATCAAAAGTCTCAAAAGCAGACATTCCAAATCCCAGGCAATGATCCCTAATCCATCTTCTTCTTAAATGGATAATTCTACATAACGAGTTGCTGGGTGAGTAGCAACAAGTTCCCAGTCCCTAAAACAAGTATTCTCTTAACAATAGCTCAACAACCATTCCTCTAGAGAAATGCCAGGCAGGGTGGTAGGGGTGGGGCCAGAAAGCTATTCAGCAATAGATTTATATTTCCTCATCTTTTCCTCTACTGAATAAACCAAAGTACTGTTTTGCAAACTGAAATAATTTCTTTCACAAGTGAAAGCTAAAATGAAAAGATCAACATTTCGCCAAATTCCTAAAAATTCTATGTAAAAGCAGGCTTCAAAAAAAAAATCATCAACTCCAGGATACTCAGTTTTGCTAAAATTCTCAATACTTTGTAAAGATATTATCTCTAGGTGAACATTAAAATAATCTTACCTTGGAGACTTCGTAAGATTTGGTTCCAGTCAAACACAATTATTCCAGGATGTATTTCAGAGTGACTCCAAATTCCCATCTGTAGCTAGAACTAATCATTTCTGCCGTTCCAAAAAATTATCATAGCTTAGAAGACCTATGTTAAAAAAGCCAAAAAAAAAGGGAATCAATTAGCATTTTAATGTTAAAATGAAACTAATTTCCAGGAGCAAAATAATGGTCTTTACCATGACACCTGCAGTTTCAGGCAAATGGCAGGCAGCCAAACATATCCATAGTTGTGAGGTGTCCTAATATTAGGAAGGAAAAGATAGAAAATTCTACAGTCATTAACTAGCCACATATTAGTTAACACAATATAGTTTTAAAGAACTTCCTGCAATGGGAAGGGTATTCAAAATGTAACAGAGGGCCCCAAATCATTTGAAATGCATCAATTTCACTCTCCCATTTCGTTGACCATTGGACAAAACTGGAAGTTGGAGATAACAACTTCCCAAGACATGCAATTTGCCCATGCCCATAGAGCAGTGGAAAAGCCAGCACAAAGCTCTGAAGTCTTAGGTTTGTGTGGCATAAGCCTGAAGATGATGCTAGACAATCTACAAGGTTGCTTTTTGAAAAAAATGTTAATAGGACACCAAGTGAAAAAGTATTTTCCAATATAATCCACCATACCAAAATATAGAGAACACTTGTGAATACTGCAATTGACACTCCCTCAATGCACAAACCTAAAAAAAAAAATTTCTACTTAGTGAACACATTTGTAAAAGGACTCAGATGGTCCTAAAGCAAAGACATCTTGAGGAAAAAACAGAACATGAAACTATACCATTTGTAATGATGCTAAGTTAAATACATCTCTCCCTGTGGTGGAGATCAGAGAAAAATAATGATATGCATTAATATATATTCAAGTTGCAAATATAACATAAAAATGATTTTTGAAACACAGTCTAATTACTTTAGAATCCTGTAGAACCAGTTAAGAATCCACCACCAAGCACAACTGAGATTTTTCTCTTAGATAGCCGGAAGATAATTCCACAAGTTTGATTAAAGAACACTTTCGGTGATAAATTTGAAGACTCACCACTTTGGGCTTCATATAAGAGGGTATGGGCCTTCAGTAATTAGTTCAACATGAGGGAAATGGCTTTAAATAACTGTATAAGTATGAGTTGCTCAGAAAAACAACAACTTGAAAATGTTCACCTGCCAAATCCTCCAACTTTATTAAGTATGTTTGTTCTTATGTCCACCCAAGGGCACGATGTGACCTTCTGCTATCAGAAAGAACTACACAATACAATTTATCAGAACCCATCATAATGAACTTCCCACATATTGGAAACCAAAATGACCTTTCCTGGCTAATATTTATCTTGTTTTCTTCACACAAAAGGAAACACTGGGTATTCAATTCATTAAAAAAATAGATCCATCAGTGGAAAGTAATGCGATCTAATAGTTCATATGCCATTCAAGGAGCCAGGAGTTTAATTTCAGGCTGAGCCGTAACTCATTCAGTCGTATTTTCCCAGAGTGTACCTTAGGCATTGGCTTGAAAGAATTAACTCTTTCTTCTCATGTCTTAGTCCATTTTCTGCTGCTATAACAGAACAGAAATTGGGTCATTTAGAAAGAAATTTATTTCTCACAGTTCTGGAGGCTGGGAAGTCCAATATCAAAAAGGCAATTAAATTTCAACACAAGTTTTGAAAGGCACATTCAAGCCATAACATTCCACCTCTGGCCTCCCGAAACTCATGTTCTTCTCACATATAAAACATATTCATTCCGCCTAAATAGCCCAAAAGCATCAATTCAAAAGCCCAAAGTCCAGAGTTCCATCTAAATCAGATATGAGACTCAAGGCATGATTCATCCCACCTCAAATGTCCTCCAGCTGTAAGCCTATATAATCAAAACAAGTTATCTACTTCCAAAACACAATGATGAAACAGGCATAAAACAGACATTGCCATTCCAAAAGGGAGAAATACGAAAATGAAGGAAGTAACTGGTTCCCACTATGTCCAAAACCCAACAGGGAAAACAACATTAAGTCTTCAAGCTGGAGAATAATGTCCTCTGGCTCCATATGTCCTGCATACAGGACATGCTACAGCAGAAATCAGGTTACCAATGCCTTTGGCAGCCCTGCCCCCATGGCTTGGCTGGACCTCATCCACTCAGCATCTGTCTTGGGTTGGTGTCTTGTGCCCACAGCTCTCCGAGGCTGGAGTGGTACGCCAGCAGCTCTACATTTCAGGAGTCTCTGAGGTAGTCTCGCTCTCATAGCTCCACCTTAACAGTGCCCCCTAGTACTGCTCTCTGTGGTAGCTCCGCCCTTGTAATGAGTTTCTGCCAGGACCTCCAGACTGTCTGATACATCCTTTGAAATCTATGTAGAGGTGGCCATGGCTCCAAGGCTCACACATTTTGTACTTCCACAGGATCAGCACCATGTGGACGCCACCAAGGCACACCACTTGTGCCCTCTGAAGCTCTGGCACTAGCTATACCTGGGCCTGCTTGATGGGTGCTGCATTGGAATTTGGGGAACAGAATTCTAAGGCTGCATAGGGCAGTAAATGCTGAGGTCCCGCAGGTACCGCTTTGGAAATCTTGCCCTCAAGGTCCTAGGTTGCCTGAAAGGTCTGTGGAATATTGTCAGGGTAATTCTCTCATTGTCTTAAACTGCACCTGTCTCCACTCTAGCTGTATTAATCTCTTTAGCAAATGGGTGCCTGACCACACCCTTAGTATTTTCTCCCAAATGTGGTGTTTTATTCTTTACATGGCCAGGCAGAGAGTCTTCCAAAGCTTTCTGTTATGCTTCCCCTTTACTTATGAATTCTGTCTTTAAATATTTTTTCTATTCACTCATTTTACTGTGAGCACCCAAAGAAACCATGCAGCACCTTGAACACTCTCCTGCCACGTATGCTAGATCACTGCCCTTAAATTCCATCTTCTATAAAACCCTAGGGCATGGACACAATTCAGCCAAATTCTTCACCATGTTAAAACAAGGATTGTCTACTCTGGTTTCCAATACCATGTTTCTCGTTTCTGCTTGAGACCTCATCAGAATAGCCTTTACCATCCATATGTCCAACAACATTCTGATCACAACCTCTTAAGTGATCTCTAAGAAGTCTCAGACTTTTCCTACAGCTATTCTCTTCTCTCCTCTGAGGCCTCACCAGAACTACCCTTAACACTCCATTCACAGCAATACAGTATTTTTTCAGCATTTACTTCAAAACTGTTCCAGCCTCTACCCATTACCCAGCTCCAAAGCTCCCTCCACATTTTCAAGTATTTGTTATAGCAATAACCCCACTCTCTGTACCAATTTTTTGCCTTTGTCTGTTTTCTTCTACTATAATGGAATACCTGAAACTGGATAATTTATAAAGAAAAAAATCTATTTCTCATAGTTCTAGAACTGGGAAGTCTAATATGAAGGTACCAGCATCTGGTAAGGGCCTTCTTGCTGCATTACCCTATGGCAGAAGATGGAAGGGGAAGAGTATTCAAGAGAGCAAGAAAGGACTCAACTCGCTTTTATGACAATCCACTCTCACAATAAAGAACACAGCCCCCAAGATAATGACATTAATCTATTCATGAGGGTGGAAGCCTCATGACCTAATCCACCTCTTATGATCCTACCTCTTAATATCATCACAATGACAATTAAATTTCAACATGAGTTTTGGAGGGGACATTTAAACCAAACTGTGTCACTTCTAAACTTCAGTACATTAAAGATCAATAATTTTGTGCATGGCATCAAAAAAAAAACAGCATTTATTTGCAATCATTTCATTCCTCTGTTGTTCCCAACTATAACACAGTCCTATCTATCAGTCTGCTTCAAAAGTCATTTGTTTTTAAAGAGTCTCAGTGCTCTCAGTGATGAAAGACATTGCCCATATCTAGACTAAGAAAACTTTTTTAGATCACGTCTGGTCATTCTTGGAATGAACTAAAAAGATGGTGGATGCTGGGCTGCATTTTTCATCTTCTGCCTGATGTGTGGGTATTATATAGAGACAGTCACTGATTTACTACAAAAGAGCAGAAAGCCTATTTATGTCTCTTGACACCAAGAAACTTTGAGGTTCCCAGGCAGAAGAGACCATTCTTCAGATGTTTAATTTATTTCCATGTTACACAAGAAAGAATTTTACCTACACTTGATTTCTTATCAAGGAAAATAGAGAGGCTGTGCCCTCCTCTTCACTTTATCTTCTTGCCTCCATTATCAGTGAGGTAAAATCCCCCAAAGAACTATTCTTTCTAGAATATAGTCATTCACTTGTAGATGAGCACCTTCAGAGTACCTCTTCTGTCTGAAAACCCCCCTCACTCCACATGCGAATTTGCAGGGCATCATATTCCCCCCATCTTCCCACTCAAAATCTATATGATGATGAAATACCAGTTCCTCTTAAAATTGAAAAACACAGTGACCTTAAACCTGGATCTAATCATGAGGAAAATCAAATGAACTCAAATTTGAGAAACACCTGCAACGTAATTTCTCTGTATTCTTAAAGAGTATCAAGGTCATGAAAGACAAATAAAACTAAACATGAGAATTGTCTCAAATAAAGGCAAGAAACATGGCAGCCAAATGCAACTGTGATCTTACATCGGATCTTGGACCAGGAAAAACAGTCATTCTCAGAATGAACTGTACATCCACACAAAAGCAAGAACACATATATGTAGCCCATAAAGGCCATAAGTGAGAAAAGCAACAGTATCTGAATATAGCCTGTATATTGCATTACAGTGTTCTACAACATTAAATTTCCTGATTTTGATTCTCATACTGTAGGTAAGAAAGAAAATGCCCTTGCTATTAAATAGACCCTGAAATATTTAAGAATAAAGGGGCAAATGCCTCCCATTTATTTTCAAATGACTTTAAGAAAACATGGGCGGGAAGAAGGCAAAAGGAAAGAGAGAGAGAAGAGCAGGATAGAGCAAATGAGAGAGAGAAGAGAGAGGGGATGAATGAATGTAAAAATAAGTAAAAGGTAAACAATTGGTGAATCAGGGCACAGGGTATATGGGATTCTCTGTACTATTCTTTGAACTTTTCATTAAGTTGGAAATGATACCAAAGTAAGACATTACATACGTACTTAAAAGGCTTCAGTTTATAAAATATACTAAAATGACTGAGAACTTACTGCCAATTCTAAACAATAAGGAGAGTTGAAAGCTTGAATGTTCTGGTTAATTCAACTCTCTGAGCATTCACCCAAGCCTCCAGAGAAGGTTTATTTGTTTTTATTTTAAAAACACTTACACAGCGCCTGCTAGGAACCATGTACTTGCTAGTCATTTTAAAATATACACTCACTTAAAAAGAAGGGTTTATTTACGTCACAATATGGCATAGGAAGAAGTGTCTTATCCAAGCTCACTAAGCTAGTACGTGGCTGAGCCAAGATTCTAATTTACGCTGTCTGGTACCAAGTTTCAGTTCTAGTAAAATTATCTCCAAAAAATATCAGTCCCTTTTCATGCTTTAGTAAACAGGAAGAGAATAAATCTGTCTTTCTTCAGGACTTGAAGACATTGGTCATCAATCTGACATTAAAAATTCTATCTGTGGCTGAATTTGTGTAGACAATTGGACTGAATTTGTTAGCAGATGCTGGAATTGTGCCCATGATGGTTTACATTAATACCTAAATAAATATTGCCTCATCTCTGAAAAGCTAGTGAAAAACAGTGGCACAGGCTTCTGATTTGCTACTGATTTATTAAAGGTTAACTAATGTCATTTCCCAAATTAAGACCAAGTATGCAAGAATTATATACAGCTTGAGTGCCTTCACCACCATTTTTTTAACCAGATGGAAAACAGCTGCACTTCTGAATAGACTTCTAAAACATTTCAGTGAAGATATACCAGAGCCAGATCATGCATGAGGCTAAATTACTTCGGCTGATTTCTATGAAGGAATTCAGCACCAAAACGTTAAAAATGGATTTTTGTGCATCCACTCAAACTCACCTCCTAACACATTCAAATTCAAAAGCATTTTTACAACAATACACAGTGCAGCAGAATCTACTTAATAACAAACAAACAGCCCAAGTGCTACTAAACCACACTGCCCTTTCCTGCCTGCCCGCTTACCAGGGAAGCCTCCAAGCACATCTTGCCTCACCTCCAGAGTGAGGCGGTTTGGATAATTAGCTATTTCCAGACTCACAATCAGTGACCTCCCAGGCTGGAATCTACTGGGATAGCCTGGTGCCTTCTGTACTCAGCCCGTTGGGTGTCGGGGCACAAGTAGGAATAATTTTTTCAGCTAATGATGTAAGAGGTGACACCCTGAAGAGTTTAGACATTGTGGTTAATCATTTTTCCATACTAATTTCCACACAGACAGATGATGATGGAAGTCGAAAATGTTTCAGAAATCAGCAACCTGGGTTTGGGGGGTAATTAGAGGGTTTTATGAGTGGAAAGTAGTAATGTCTTTCCATTCCGATAATCAATAGAAATTCTGAAGCAGAACTTGCCTACATCAAACTGTTCATCATTTCTCCACACAGAAATGAGGAAAGATGTTTCCATTTCCAGTTGCTTAAATAACACAATCACATTGAATTGTCTTCAGAAATCTGCAAATGGCTTTTCCACCAAAGCAACACAAAGAAATGTAACTTCTCTCTTGACAAATATATCCTGAAATAAGGCAGGTATTAATGATCTTCTTATATTAAAGAGTGTGCTGGTGAAAGTAAACGTACTTAATAGGTTACCAACGTTTATGTGACTATATTTCAAGCACTGACACATGGCAGAACCTCCACTGAGCTATCATTTATAATTATCACATATGTGGCATTACTTTGTATTTAAGGAATGTTCATTGTCTTATGTTAAAGCAACCATATTTTTCCACCAATATGTGGTATATACATGTCATAAATTGCTTTTTATTGCTTGCTTAAAAACATCAGTGAAGAATTTACTACTGAACAATTTTACAACATGCTAAAGCATATTGTAAACGAGCCATTAAAGACAATAACTGTCTATTAAATATTAAAGAATTTTATAAATGTCATTTTAATTTCAAGTGTTACCAATACCATCTCATCTAAATCAGGTGGTAGAGAGTTGTTTTAGAAATGTGAGAAGGTTGGAGGGGGTGGATGAGAAATCAGCTAATGGGTACAATGTACATAAATCAGGTAATGGATGCTCTAAAAGCCGTGCCTTAACCACCACGCCATCTATGCATGTAACAAAACTGCACATGTGCCCAAAGAAAGAAATAAGATTCTTTTCCCATTTTTAAAAAGGGCTCTTCTAGTCAGAGATGATTTAAATAAGTAGACATGCTGTTTGTGTAAGGTTTACACTCTGTCATTTTAAGAACTGAGGAATTCCTTAAAACCACACAGCATCTTAAGGGCACTGACGTATTCCTTTCTAATGGATTTATGGTCAGATTACGCATTTTGTTAATGAAGAAAAACTCCAGCCTTCAAGTGACCATGAAGTAAAAAGTACAAAAGCAGTAACTGCTAAGTGATAATGGTTAATTAAGAGACAGTATACATAAAACTTAGCTGGCAAATTACATACAATAAAATGAGCTCACCAAAATTGGCAGCACCCAGCATGGCTCTGCAGCTTGTTGTCCAAGTGAAATTGCCCAGGTCTAGGGCTGAACAAATGTAAACCGTAATGACAGTTTAGCCATAAATCTCTCAAGGCCCAATTATCCTTACTGCAGAGGGTTTATTTCTTTTAATTAGACCAGTTTTTAATTGGAAATTTTCCTCTCATTTCTCATTTTTCAAATAAAACAGTCTCTATGGATTTTATTTAACATAATCAGTAGCCAACATAAATGTCGGAGGCTATCTACGAGTTGCCAAGCACTTGAATTTTATCCAAAAAGTTTTTACATGATAGGATCTATCTTCTACATAAAAAATTTTCATAAACATTAATGAATGGGTCTTCTAATACTATCATCATTGCTATGGGTAAATGGTAGTCTATTTACTTATAACCAGAATGTAAAGTTCTTGAGGGTAGAAATAATGTCTTATTTCTCTTCTACCCCAACTGCTAGTGTAATACCTTGCATACCATGGAAGTTAAATGCTTTGTTAATAAATGAATAAATGTAAGGCCCTAGTTTCACTCCCAAATGAATGGTCATTTAACGTCCATGCTTCCCAAATTCCTCATCTGTAAACAAATAGAGTTTAACTGGATGACTTCCAAGGTGCCTTCCAGCTGTAACAATGACTCGTGGACCATTTCAGGAAAAATACAGTGTGAATTAGCTACTGTTAACAAACAGCTCAGGGACATATATATACACAGTAAATTCAGCCATGAGTGAATTATATGGCAAGACAAAGCCCATCGCAGACAATATTGGCCATTCTAACCTGTTAGTAGGATAAATGCTTCTTAAAAGCTTAATCTAACCTGTATTACATTTCAACCTTAAATTCATCTTTTGTTTGACATTGGTGCCCTCCTGTGGGCAAAAAAGGAAATCTTTTGACCATGCTAACATGTTAACTGGTTTACACTATGTACGTTTTTATTATAATAATTACACGTTTAAATTTTTAATAAAGGCATATTTATAAATAGAATTCTAACTATCCTTAAATAAACATAAGATATAATTTAAGTAACACTATCACACTAAATAGTACTACCAAAAGAAAAAGTTAAATCAAAATATACTGACAGCGTCTAAATGAAATGGTAATTTTTTCTATGGAATACTACACATAATAAATGCAGGCTTAATGGGATTCAGCGTTTGTTGGTTCTTTCTGTTACTTCTTTGTTTTTTTTCTTGAGACAGAGCCTCACTCTGTCACCCGGGTTGGAGCGCAGTGGCACTATCAGGGGTCACTGCATCCTTGATCTCTGGGACTCAGGCGATCCTCCCACCTCAGCTTCCCAGGTAGCTGGGACGATAGACGCACACCTCCATGCCTGGCTCATTTTATGTATTTTTAGTAGAGACAGTGTTTTGCCATGTTGCCCAGGCTGGTCTCGAACTCCTGGGCTAAAGCGATCCTCCTGCCTCAGCCTCCCAAAGTAGTGGCACTAGCCACCGCACCCGGCCCTGTGACTTCTATAACAGAAGTCCATGCTGTGAACTATCAAAGGTCCTGAGCTATTTAAAGATATTCAAACACCCAGCCTGTGTGTACTGAAAGTAGACTCGCTACTGGCACTATACTAAAGCATGCTGGGGGAAATTAAGAAAACTGATTGTCAATTCACAGGTGACAATCTAACTGGAAAAGAAAAAAAAAAAAAAAAAAAAAACCACAAGGGGCAGCCAACAGAGTAGGCCATTCAATATTTGGCAGTGTGTTTTAGCATAATGAAAACAAAGACTTTAACCATGTGGAAAAGGGCAATATCACTGGGGATTGCTGGAATCCAGGAAACCCTCCTGGAAGAGGCAACAACACAGAACAGTAAAAGAAAAGATGGAAAGCAGTAAAAAGGACTTTGAGGGTGTTTTTGGTTTTGTTTTGGTTGTTTTTCTGTTTTGGGAGGGGTTTTTTGAGATGGAGTTCGACTCTTGTTGCCCAGGCTGGAGTGCAATGGCACGGTCTCAGCTCATCACATCTGCCTCCCTGGTTCAAACGATTCTCCTGCCTCAGCCTCCCAAGTAGCTGGGATTACAGATACCCACCACCATGCCCGGCTAATTTTCATATTTTTAGCAGAGACGAGGTTTCGCCATGTTGGCCAGGCTGGTCACAAACTCCTGACCTCAGGTTATCCACCAACCTCAGCCTCCAAAGTGCTGGGATTACAAGTGTGAGCCACTGTGCCTGGCTGTTTTTGGTTTTGTTTATTGTTCTTTTTGAGGGGAAAGGTCTGGATGTGTGTGTGGGTTTGTTGTGTTTTGATTTGACTAGGTGGGAGAAAAGGAAGAGCCACTAAAGGAAACCACAAAACTCATCTAGAGAAAAGAGGAAGGGAGATATGGTGACTAAGGGGAATTAGCTGTACACTAGGAAGTGAGACAGAAGAGCTAGCACAGCCTCCATGTTTTATTTGTGTTCATTGGGTCACTTCTGTATGATTCATTCAACAAAGATTTTTTTTAATCAACTCTTCTGTGCCAGAACCTGTGTTGGGTACCAGACACAGAGGGTGGACAAGGTCCCCAGTGTCCTGGAGCTTGCATTATAGCATAGGGAGATAAACAGGTAAACAAGCAGGAATGAGGTAACTGTGGACAGAGAGAAGCATTACAGGAAAACATAAGTTAACAGTGTGATGGAGACTAGCAGAGCTGGGAGGAAAAGAGGTTAGCTACTTGGACTGGGTGTTCAGGGATGGCCTGGCCTCACTGAGGTGACTGTGACATCATGGTGAATTATATAATGTGACCTTCCAAGGGAAACATATTCCAGGTAAAGAGACAGTACAAAGGGCCTGAATCTAAAATAAGCTTGGTGTGTTCAGGAGCAGAGAGGTAGCTAGGGCAACCAGAGGGGAGTAAGCAAGGCAAAGAGAGGTAGGAGGTAATGTTAGGTAGCAGGTGATGGCAGAGAGGTCCCCAGGGACAGACCAGACAGAAACTTGCAGGCCATCATGTACTGTTAGAATTTTATTCCAAATGTGGTATGGAGCTTTAAGCAGGAGAGAAACAGGAGATGGTTTACAGCCCTCCAGCTGCTGGGTAGAGAATGCCCTGGTGTGGGGGCAGGATAGGAAACAGGGAGACGCCTGCAGAGGTCCAAGCAAGAGACGGTGATGGCCTGGAGCAGGACGGTAAAACAGAGCCCAAGAAAAACTGATCTTCTAAAGCCAAAAGTAGCGCCGAGCACACAACAGGTTCTGAACAAATCTGTGAATGAATGAGTGCTTCAGTAAGTAAGTAGAAAACCATTATTACCAGTCTTGCAGCATGCCACTGGTTTTTTACCTCTCTCTAGAGCTGGTGTCTGTCTTATGGGCAAGACAGACAACAAATACTGACATAGATGGCCCCAAGAAAAGAAAAAGTGGCAAAACACCTTGTTGGCTGCTTGTTGACACAGACTAAGGTTTTGAGGAGAAGTGCAAGAGAATGAATTTGGCCAGCTATCTGGAGTAGGGTACTAACGAAGCCAGGCCTCTAAATAGCGTCCTCTCACATCCCTGCTAGGTATTGCAGACACTCCAAGTGGGAGCAAACTACTGAACTACCTATAAGGTTCAAATTTCATTAATACTAGTTTTTATCTTACGGAAACGGTACTTCATACAAGCTATTGTTTTTTGTTTTTTTATTAAGACAGAGTC
Organism: Sapajus apella; assembly: GCF_009761245.1. NCBI lineage: Eukaryota > Metazoa > Chordata > Mammalia > Primates > Cebidae > Sapajus > Sapajus apella. Next base: position 20,062,862 of record NW_022436963.1, read on the forward strand.
TCAGTCTGTCACCCAGGCTGGAGTATAGTGGCGTGATCTCAGCTCATTGCAGCCTCTGCCTCCCAGGTTCAAGCGTGTCTTTGGCCTCAGCCTCCCGAGTAGTTAGGACTATAGGCGTGCACCACCACGCCCGGCTAATTTTCGTATTTTTAGTAGAGACGGGGTTTTGCCATGTTGGCCAGTCTGGTCTCAAACTCATGACCTCAAGTGAGTCGCCCACCTCAGCCTCCCAAAGTGTGAGGATTACAGGCATAAACCACTGCGTGCAGCCTAATCTATTGTTTTTCACTCTTTACTTTGGCTACTAGGAAGCTGAGAGCAAAATTGACAGTTCATCTTCAGTAAATGAACAGGAGCTTTTACCATGCCTTTTATATGCTAATCTTATGCTTAATTATCCTTATTTTTGGCCGCCCCTGCAATCCCAGCACTTTGGGAGGCTGAGGAGAGCAGATCATCTGAGGTCGGGAGTTCGAAACCAGCCTGACCAACATGGTGAAATCCCGCCTCTACTAAAAATACAAAAATTAGCCATGCATGGTGGTACATGTCTGTAATTCCAGCTACTTGTGAGGCTGAGGCAGAAGACCCACTTGAACCCTGGAGGCAGAGGTTGCAGTGAGCCAAGGTCATGCCATTGCACTTCATTCTGGGCAACAAGACCAAAACGTCTAAAAAAAAAAAAAAAAAAAAAAAAAACCTTATTTTTCCTTTTATTTCTCATTTCAATGATTATTCTTAAAGGCACTCTCAAATCTGTTGTGATGAAGACAGACACAAATAAATGAATATATCAACAAGACACCATATGCTGTAACAGGTCCAACGTTCAGATTGTCCTAAAAGTCTCTTCATTGACTCTCCTTTTTTTCTACCCATCCTACTTGCCAGAACAAAACTCAGAATTTCCCACGACATGGTTACCTCAGGTGAAAGCATTCTTTTCTTTCCAAATTAAAATTGTTTCCCAGATAGTACAACACAGGGAGTCACAGGCAACTGATCACATTGGGATTCACTGACTGATTTCCTGGTAGATAGCAAGGTTGTATGAGGGGATGGGATAAAGGACCAGTCGGGTTTGGTTTCAGGTAAACAGGAACGGGAGGAATAAGGTCCAGGACATGTGGCACAGGGAAGTGAGTGCAGTCAGGAGAGCCGGAGGAGGACAAGGTGAAAAAGGGGTAAGATGGGAAGGAACCCCAACAAGACACATTTTGCAGCTTGAGCAAAGGTCAGTCTTGACCAGCAGTAATTCAGAACCAGTCGCTTCATCTGAAATTAAAATCAACATGTTATGTGTGATCTAGGAATCCGGAAGTGTATTCACAGGCCCTAGAAAATGTTGAAAGTCATATCTGATTGTTTTGCCATTCTGTTTAAGTCAAGGAAAGAGAATCAAAGAATCTGTTGTCATGATAACTATTTAGCAGATGTAGGCCAGGTGTGGTGGCTAACACCTATAATCCCAGCACTTTGGGAGGCCAAGGCAGAAGGATCACCTGAGATCAGGAGTTCAAGACCAGCCTGGCCAACATGGTGAAAACCCATCTCTACTAAAAATACAAAAAATTATCCAGGCATAGTGGCATGTGCCTGTAGTCCCAGCTAGTAGGGAAGCTGAGGCAGGAGAATGGCTTCGACCTGGGAGGCAGAGGTTACAGTGAGCCAAGATCATGCCACTGTGCTCCAGCCTAGGTGACAGAGTGAGAGACTCTATCTCAAAAAAATAAATAAAAATGAATAATAATTTAGCAGATGTGTACTCTGGGTCAAATACTGGACCAATCAAGCACCTTTTCACTCATCTTGTTGAATCCTTAGAATAACCCTATAAGGAAGTTTGTTTTGTTTTGTTTATATCTCTGTTTAACAAGGGAGAAAATAAGTAATTCCATTTACTTACCCAAGTATACAACATAAGTGGTAGACCCAGGATTCCAAACTAGGCTAGGATATTTCACTATCCGGGAAGAAAAAGGAGTGTAGACCAGAAAAAAAGCTTTAGAAAACAAGAGGGGGAATTGAGGTAGGGTTGTAAGTGGTAAGCCAAGACCTTCTAAAGACTGAAGTTTGGACACTACAGAAAGCCCAACTCAGACTATCTCTTGGTTTGAAGATGCAGTTGTTAAAGATGGAGTCTTCCCAACTCTGGCTGTAGTTGCGTAAGAAATACAACACATAAATTCAGTCACATATCTACTTTTCTTGTGTAAACTTTATGAAATAAATTAAATACCTTTAAAATATTTCCAATGAAAATTTAGCATCCAAACTGAGATACTAAGTATAAAATACACACCAGATCTTAAAGCTTTAGTACCAAAAAGAACTACCTCATTAATAATTTTTAGTATGCCATGTAGAAATATTATTTTAGACATAGCCAGCTAAATAAAATATAATACGAAAGTTAAAGATAAAACTCAGGCACACTTGTATAACCAAAAGTGGTTTTCCACAGACAATAATATACCCTGGATTTTTTTTTTCCTCATTTCAAAAAAATGTTTTGGCATTCACAGAAGGCTTCTTAAACCCCTTCCATCGTTTGACATCACTGGCTCAGATAAAGGCTTAGGAAGCCATTCTTCTTATTCAGGATCTTAAAAAGCAGCAGCTCACATTGATAATGCATTACAACCAGCACTTGAGTCCTAAGAAATTTCCATGTTGAGTCCACAGTTTCAAACACAAATTCACTCATCAAGGCTTTGTTCAGGCATCAGGGAAACATCCTGGCAGCAAGCATGCCCATATAAGGAAATACTAGGTCATGATCCCATAACTCCAACACACAGGAGATGTACCACATACTTTAGGAAACTTCTAAAGCAGAAAAACAGAAAAGGCTAGGGAGAATGACCTCTCTTCTAAGGTATTAAATGCACTATTCATCCCTCAAAGAAGAAATGCACATAAAAACTAAGATCATCATAATATGCCGCATAACATAAAAATGAATATCTGGAATGCAAATTTATTTTTGCCACCTAAAAGACATTTAACCTTTAATTAAAATAATAGGCCGGGCATTGTGGCACACGCCTATAATCCTGGCACTTTGGGAGGCTGAGGTGGGCTGATCGCCTGAGCTCAGGGGTTAAAGATAAGCCTGTCCAACATGGCAAAACCCCATCTCTACTAAAAAACAATACAAAAAATCAGCTGGGCATGGTGGCGTGCACCTGTAATCCCAGCTTTATTGGGGAGACTGAGACACGAGAATCACTTGAACCCAGGAGGCAGAGGTTGCAGTGAGCCGAGATTATACCACTGCACTTCAGCCTGGGTGACAGAGAGAGACTCTGTCTCAATAATAATAATAATAATAATAAACAGAGCTGCCTGGAAACCATTAATTTCAACGTATGTTTGGTAACTGGGGCCAGAAGAAACAGAAGCAATATAATTCCAGTATTATTCAGCTTTTTCCAGTTCTTTATGGCTTTCCTGCTACAGGGTGTTTGCACACGGCAGTCCTTCTGTTCAGAGCCAGACACATTCCTCTCTCCTCCACTTGGTTAACTCCTATTCACCCTTCATATCTCAGGGCAAATATTACCACCTCAAAGAAGCACTCTCTACTCACTAGCTAAAATTCCAGATTTTAGTCTTTTCTTCTTGGTACTCTTTAGTACTGAATTTTTATACGCACATGAGAATTCCCTATCAGACTGGAGCTCTGTGAGGGCAAGGATCAGGCCTCTTCTCTCAGCGTTGCTTCTCATCTCTAGCCCTTAACAGAGCAAGTACAAAGCACTCAACAAATACTTGTTGAATCAGTGAATGAATTTGAAAACCTAAACTTAATCAGGATTTCCCATTTCCTTTACCTAATAAACTTGGTTTTTCAATCAGTTTCCACCTTGCAGCAACATTTTTAACCAAAGATACTTTCCTAGACATTGACCCAATTCACAGCTACTGCTTTCACTAAGGAACATCCCAGCCCCCATCAAACCTTCTGAGAAAGGGCAGGGAAGCATAGTTTGCTATGTAGTTCAGCCATCCATGGCTAATTCCAGCCAAGCCAAGGGAAGATTCCTTTTCCGGCAACTTAGAATTGAGATTGAGAAACAGCTAATCATTCCAGAATGAGCTGTCAAAGGAGAAATATATAAATTTAGGAGGTATGGGGTGGTCAGCTTTCTCTCATCCATGCAGGGGGAGCAAGGAAAGCCAGACTTCACAGAGACAAGAGTGGCACAGATGCACACAAAACAGAAATGAGACTAGAAGAGGATGATCCAGGCCCCTGAAGGTCATTCTGTTTTTAGTTCCAAGACGTTCCTTGGCCGGTTTTTGTGCCTTCCCTTGAATTCATCAAGAACTCCTATAGCTATTTTACTTTTAAAAAAATTTAAATAAATCTCATCCTTGCTTGGCCTAGCTGGAGTTCTGTATTAATCTAAATAGAATTAGCCCATTTCATAGATAGGAAGAAATGAGCCCCTAGAAATTATCTTTCTAAAGTTACAAAGCTAATTAGTTGAATTAGTTGTAGAGCTGGGCTTTAGGCCCAAGCCTTGGGCATAGGGAAACTCTGTCTATGCTACCCAATTAGTAGCTTCTAACCACATGTGACCATTTACATTTAAATTGAACTAAGTAAAATTTAAAATCAAGCTCATCAGTTCCAGGAAGCACATATCAAGTGCTTAACAGCTCCATATGATAAATATTGTCAAATTGGACAGCACAGTTCTAGAACATCTATTTCAACTATTACAGAAAGTTATATTGAATAGCACTAGATCCTTGAAGGATAAGCCCTATTTGTAAAATCTTTTTTTTTTTTTATGTAAAATCTTAAACAAACTGCAAAAGCTGACTTTGACTGACACCAAACACAGTGGAACACACTGGAATGACGGCAGATCTTGTCACCCAAAGGCTTGAAATCCTTTCCTCACTCTTTACATCCTTTCAATGGGCAAATAATTAGACCTCTCTGAACCTCAAGCTCTTTATATGAAAATGGATTTGGAAATAACTACCTGGGTCACTCCACTGTTCAAATGAGGCATAGTACATGGAAGGGCTCTGTAAATTGCACCTGTACTAACAATAGTTGTTATAATTAATAACAGCAACAGCTAACATCATTTCTGGAGCCTATATAAATGTCTGCCTCTGCGATAAGAACTTTCAATGCATTAACTTATTTAATCCCCTCTAATGTACTTTGAGGCAGTTGCTATCATTACCCCCATTTTACAAAGAAGGAAACTTGGAGGCAGAGAGGGGATGTGATTTGCCCAAGGTCAGCTACCAAGTGGCAAGCTGGAATCAGAACCCAGGTTCCAAAGTCTGCCCTCTTAACCATCAGGCAACATTGTCTTTCTAAGATCTCACAGCGGGCATTCCATGAGCAATACATTCTCTCTTCCGTCTCTTTTACCCATACCATCTTTTTCTTTCAGCTAATACCTATATCATTCACATGTTTTTCAAGACAGGGTCTTGTTCTGTTGCTCAGGCTGGAGTGCAGTGGCATGATCATGGCTCACTGCAGCCTTCAACTCCGACAACCCAAGTGATCCTCCCATCTCAGCTTCCAGTATAGCTGGGACTACAAGTACATACTACCATGCCTGACAAATTTTATATTTTTTGCAAAGCAGGATTCCACCATGTATCCCAGGCTGGTCTCGAATTCCTGGGCTCAAGCAATCCACCTGCCACAGGCTACCAAAGTGCTAGGATTAAAGGCATGAGCCACCGTGTCCAGTCTCATTCATATTTTGTATGCACACTCTAGTCACAATCTTGTCTTTTGGTCTTTCTCTTCTAATATGTTTCCCTTATATGTATATATTTTTGTATATGGGTATAAGAAACAACCAGAACCTTACCGGACATAAAAACACCTGACATCCAAACAAAAAGCAGGCCTGTTCATCCTACAACATTATGCAAAGTAGCAATCAGCAAACAGATCCTGCTTGAGAAAACCTGACAAACCAAGTTAGTAAAATCACTTTCCAAAGTATTTTCAATCTAATAAGTAATTTCAGACATCATTGGTTCTCCCAATCAATGGCCATTTCTATAATAGATGAAAGGAACTAAAAAAAAAAAAAAAATCACAGACAGGACTCAGGAAAGCATCCTAGCACCCTCCCTCTTCTTATTAACAATATCTGTCCTGTAAAAATGGCAGGCATAGTGCTAGGCAATGCTTTTACTCAACCAATGTCTTCCTAGCATCTCTTGGTAGTCAGATGCTGGAGCAAAGGGTCACCCACCCATCTAGAAAACAGGAGCTTCAGCATAGGCTATAAAGCAACTGCCAATCTCAAGAATGAGATTCTGAACCTGGGGTCCTTGCACAGAATCAGGAGTCCATAAAAAAAACGGGAGAAAAAAGATGACGTCTTAGCATTTATGAACCTCTGTTTGAAATTCATCAGTTCCTTCAATTATAAATGTCAGCAACAAACCACATGGGTATTTAGCAGTTCCTATGACTTGGCCACAAATAGAAATCATAAGTATTTTCGAATCTCATTAAAGTTTATTAGCAAGACCTCAAAATGTGTGTCCATCAACAACCTCATAATTATATATAGCTAATAGGCTTGCTTGAAGATCATGTTAAATTAATTCAGAAGCACACATATTCTATATCATAAAATGTTTTAATGTTTTGATCGCTACATTTTCATATAATGGCTTCCTTTGAAATCCAATGAATTTTGTTTTATATGGGGTTTTAACTTTTATTTTAGACTCAGAGGTGTATGCACAGGTTTGTGATATGGCTAGATTGTGTGTCACACGGATTTGGTGTACAGATTATTTCATCACCCTGTTTTATGTGTTTTAAAACATCATTATGAGACAGGATCCACTGGCTTCACCAAACTTCCAAAGGGACCCACGGCACAGAAAAGGTTAAGGGATCTCCATCCTTAGAGGTGGTAAAACGATACCTTTGCTGTGCAATATCACAGTTTCCTCCTCCCTCTTTCCTCCTTCCACCCTATGGGAGCCTAACCTATAACCCATCAATTCTCTCGAAAGTTGGAAAGAAAACTGACAGATGATGCAATGACTGCTGTATAAGCCATACACCAGTCATGAAAACACCAAGAAACTGTTGCAGAATGGTTTTTAGAAGGAAAAAAAAAAAAAAAAAAAAAAAAACAATTTGCCATGTATAGAAAGCTCCATCGTTTCAAGTGCCTCTTGCAACCACTATCCTATAATGTATTCCAGCTTGCAAGTGTAGAAATGGCCTCATTATCCCCACAGAGGTCCTTCAGAAAGCCTATTTCAAAGCAAGCACCTCTGAAAGTTAGCCCACAATCTAAAAGCCTGTGCTATAAATACACATGGCCTGGGAAGGCAACAGCAAGCCTGAGTCCACGATTGCATCTTTAAGAAGGAAACCAGGAGAGCCATAGAAGAGCAAGTTGCTCAGTGAACAGCTGAGAAAAGGGAGATGAAGTTTCTAGACCTTTAGGATGACAGGTGTCAGGAGTCCAAAGACAAAGAGATCTTTGTCATGGTGAAAGATAAAATATGTAAGCAGGCAAATAATAGTAAAGAGGTTCATAAAGTTTTCCGATTTATATTGCATGTGTATATGCAGGCTATGATCAAAGGACAGACAACAATGAAGTGAAATTATCAATATGAATCGGGTCTTAGGATAGGTTTTCCCCAAAGCAGAGCCTGGGACCAGGACTTAAGAATGTATGATGAAGGTTGCTGATGTGAGTAACGAAAGCTGGATGCCACCAGGGGCTCCCAAGAAGCAAAGAGATGCTCCCAGAATCATCCACTGAAGGATAGGAGGTAAGGCCATTTGCTCATCAACTAACTCCTCACCTCCACTGACTCAGAGGCGTTAACTTCCAGGTTAACGGCAGTTAACTCATGGGCTCCTTTTGCTGGTCCATCAGTGCACTGGGGAAGGCCCAGTGAGGAAGGTGGCAAGAGAATGGCGAATGCTAGGGATGGGAAGTGGCCTTGCAGCTGTGGCCAAAATCAGGGGAGGCTGAAGGACGTGACATGAGGTAACACAGGTGGCTGCTACCCATGACCAAATGTGGAATGTAAGCTTTTTTCCCCTACAGCAGCTCCCCCTGAATTAAATTTTAAAATCTATCCACTCTCCAAATATTTTTGAGCCCCAACTATGTGCTACACGCTGCCTCCAGACACTGGAACACCACAGTAACCAAGTCAGGCAAAGTCTCTGCTTTCATACTCATGTCATAAAAAACAGTATGTCAGATAGTGATTTAAAAGGTAGGTCAATGAAAAAGTGATGAGGAAAGGGAAGCAAAACAGAGAGGATAATTTAGCAAGGGGAGTGAGGGATTATCGTTTTCATTTGCAGCCTGAATGACAAGGAGACAGACCAGGAACATGTGGAAGAAAAGCATTTAAGCCGTGGGAACAGCATGTTCAAAGGCCCGGAGGTGCTAAGATCACTAGTCAGTGCAATCTCCCACAAGGTGGGGAGAAGGGAACATCTGTGATAACCATTGCTCTCATTGGTCAGGGGGTAAACATACTGTGGAAATTTATTTTCAGATGGTGATGAGATCTGTACAAGATACAGGCTCCTCTCCTGGAGCAGGCTTCGGAGCAAGCTGTCGTTGCTTTCTTTGTTTCTTGCTAAGTTGCCATCCACAGATGACTGAACTTGAAGTTTCACTGTGTTAACTGAGACTAAACCAAAGTGAAAATCCCAAACTGCCTGCAGTACCAGGGCATTTGGGAAAGGAAAAAGCAAAAGGAAACAATAAAGTAATTTCACATCTGAGGAAGAGAAGGAGTCAGTGGGAATGCACAGACATGAAGTGAAATAATGCTGTTTGTACACAGCAGGTCAGATGTGGAAGTAGGATGTGGACTAAGACATTCTTCAATGGAACAAGTGTCCTTCCTCAAAATGGCAAAGCTGGCTCCCTCTCTGTCCCTTGCTCGCGTCCTGGGCGATGATACATTGATTTGTGTAACAGAAAATCAGGTATTGATTTCACATGTCCCTCCCTGGGCATTAGAATTGAAGATCTTGCCAGTTGACTGCTCTTTAATTTCAATTATTTGGGGTCTTTTAACCTTGAGGGACTTGGTATGCTAATAATAAGAGCTGCTATGAGACAGCTTTTATTTAGCACTAACTATGTGCCAAATACTAGGCTCAAAACTTGTTTACATTAGCTCATTTGAATCTTGCAACAGCCTTCTGAGACAGGGACTCCCTAAGAGGAAATTTAAACACAGAGAGGTTAATACTTTGGGAAAGTTTACAAAGCTGTTAAGCAGGGAAGCTGGGATTTAAAGCTGTGAGGGTCTGGTTCCAGAGTCCTTCTCTTAACAATAGGTCTATGGCTTTATTAAATTAGCATCAACCAGAGAGTAGACTTTTGATGGCACTGGTATTTTAAAGGTGCTGCCTTTAAAACCTGCCCGTATGTAGACAGCACTCTTTATCTTGTACAGAACTCACTGCCATCTGGGCTGGACACAGTGGCTCACTTCTATAATCTCAGCAATTTGGGAGACTGAGGCAGGTGGATCACCTGAGCGCAGGAGTTTGAGAGCAGCCTGGGCAACATGGCAAAAGCCCGTCTCTTCCAAAAATACAAAAATTAGCTGGCATGGTGGAGCATGCCTGTGGTCTCAGTTACTTGGGAGGCTTAGGTGGGAGGATCGCTTGAGCCTGGGAAGTAGAGGCTGCAGTGAGCCGAGATCACGCCACTGCACTCCAACCTGGGTGACAGAGTGAGATACCATATCAAAAAAAAAAAAAAATTGGGGGGTAGCGAGGAAAGAAAAACTCATTGCTGTCTAAAAACCAGTTTCCACAGGACATTACACCCATCATGAAAAGGTTTCAATAAAGCGATTTTAGCCAAGAGAGAGGGAAGCAAAAAAGCAAGGAAGAGAAGATTTAGAGAAATTGATTCTCCGCTAATATCCAAAGTAGCCAAAGAAATTAACGCTCGTTGTCCAAACAGAAGGTGGAGGCAAAGATATGCATCAACTGTCATTCTCAGTAGAATAGCTTTCTTTCTGGCCAGCTCTTTAAAATTATCTGCTTTGGAGAATGGCTCAATCCTCAAATGAAAACTCTTCCAGCTGCCGATACAAGTGTCAGGAAGGCAAAAGGCTAGATTGAGCTGAGCCCAGCGGAAAATGCAAAAAGCTACAAAAGGACTATTTTTGTTATGCTCAGGGCAAGGAGAACAACAAGACAACATAGGTCTGCTGCCTGGAGAGGGTGGTGTGATACTAACAGTGACAACAAGTGCAAATTACTCAACCTCCAGTCTGCACCTGTGTTCCGTCAAGAATGAGGAGATGCAAGCCTGTAATCCCAGCACTTTGGGAGGCCGAGGCGGGTGGATCACGAGGTCAAGAGATCAAGACCATCCTGGTCAACATGGTGAAACCCCGTCTCTACTAAAAATACAAAAAATTAGCTGGGCATGGTGGCGTGTGCCTGTAATCCCAGCTACTCAGGAGGCTGAGGCAGGAGAATTGCCTGAACCCAGGAGACGGAGGTTGCGGTGAGCCGAGATCGCGCCATTGCACTCCAGCCTGGGTAGCAAGAGCGAAACTCCGTCTCAAAAAAAAAAAAAAAAAAAAAAGAATGAGGAGATGCTTTCCCTAAAGGCAAGAGGGGACACTGTTTCAGGGAATTGAGATCCAAAATACGGTGCCACAATTGTCAGAGTGCCTGCCCTCTCTAAATAAGTCTGAGGCTCCTGGCCCTGAAGAATTAAAGCCCAGGCTACTCATGGCATGAAGTCTGAAGTAGCCAGAACATTGGTGGTAAACTCTGAAGAATCCAGGAGAACAGGAGGTGTACCGGCAAATAAAAAGAAATAAAAATACAAGTTGTGCCAATCGTATATCAGTGAGCATCGTGCCAATCCCAGACAGACTTCTGTAATGCATTATTAACAAGGGGGACAAGGTTAGCATTCAGTGCAGCAATGATTACTTGGAATCAGCATGGATTCACTAAGAATAATTCATACCAGGTAATGCCCATTCCCTTTTCTCATGCTCACTGAAGCTGGTGATCAAGAGATTGCTATGGTTATAAAATCTGGATCTCAGCAAGGCATTTTGACTAAGTTTTTCATATGACTACAAAGCAAAAATAATTTAAAATGTAGATTGGACATAATGAAAATAAGTAGACTATTTAGTTATTTAACCCTCTGAAAGTACTGATTAATCATATCTACATCAATTTTGAATGTAATCTCTAGTGGGAAGGTACTGGACTCCAGAGTCTCTCCTATTCACCTTCTTATCACTGACTTGGATGGTGATACTGCCATCGTTCCACCAAATCTGGGGATGACCTGAAGCTAGGAAGGGAAACAGCCACTCTGAAAAATCAGAAGCAAAACTTAAAAAAAAAAAATTCATCAAGGTGACCAATTCACTGAATGTTAGTATGATGGGATTCTCCAGAGGTAAATGCGAAACATTAAGCATGCGTTAAAAACTCTAAGTGGACAAACAGTGGAGAGAAGAAAGACTGCTCTCCACATGGAAAGACTGCACATAAAATGCCTTGATGATAAATTCAAGACGAGTAAGTCATACAATACGGCTGTTAAAAACATTCATCTTATGTGTCATTAACAAAAGTCTACTAGTCAAAAAACTAGAGAGGGGATAGTTCAGTTATACTCGGAAGTAGCTAGACTAGAATCAACAATATCCTATTTTTCAGTTCCATTTAATAAAGACGGCAAAAATCCACAGCCCAGATGGTCAAAGAGCCCGACCAGCCCCATCTGACAGCGCTTCCCACCACAATGAAACATTGTCTATCTCCAATGCAGTAGTCACTGCCCACACACTGGTCACTGAGCTCTTGATATGTAACTAGCGCACTGAGGAACTGAATTTTTAGTTTTGTTTAATTCTAATTCATTTAAATTTATGTATCTGCTTGTAGCTTGGGGCTACCAAGTTGGGCTGCACAGCTCTAGACAACACCATATGCCAAATGGTGGAAGTAACTGGAAGGATGGCAAACTCAAAAAAAAAAAAAAGATTTGGGAACAAAAATGACAACAATATTTACTATCTGAAGCTCTGTCTTGTGGAAGAGGAATTAGAAATATTGTCTTCGCCCATCGGGCAGAATTAGGACATAGATAACCATGGCCCTGAAAAAGTAACTGCCTAGCAGTTACAACAATGTCAGTTCTATGAGGGCAGGACCTGTGCTCACCATACTCACTGCCTAGCACCCAGCACAGTGCCTGGCACCATGAAGGTCCTCAGTAAATACACTTACTGAGTGAGTGAATGGCTTGATCAACCCATGAAACAGGAAACTGTCCAAATGGAACATAAACACCTCAAAAGACTATGAATTTCCTCAGCTCCCCAAACTGGAGGTGCTCCAAGGAGCTGGCTGACAATTTGCTAGGGATACTAGGGAAGATCCAGGCCTCCACCAAAAGGTAGCTGGACAAAATGGCCTTTAAGTGCTTTCCAGATCTGGTAAAAGCCTTTTGCCTCTTCTTTCAGATGGGACTGGGTTCAAATCCTGACATGTCATTCGCATGACTGTATTACTTATCTGATGCTGCATAATGGATTATATGCACTTAATGACTTCAAGTAATGCACATTTGTTATCTCACAGCTTCTTTGGGTCAGAAATCTGGGCATGGCTTAGCTAGATGCTTTGCTTAGGGTCTCAAGAGGCTGCAATCAAGGTACCAGGAAGGCCTGGGTTCTCATCTGGAGGCTTGGGGGAGACTTCCATACTCACATAGTTGTCAGCAATATTCATCTTTGCGACTGTAGGACAAGAGCTTCAGGGCTTTTTGCTGGCTCTAAGCCAGAGTTAAGCTGTTCCTAAAGGTCGCCTGTAATTTTTTGCCACATGGGCTTCCCCAGCACACACATTCACTTCTTCAAGCCATCATAGAGTCTCTAGAGCAAGTCAGCCAGCAAGGCAGAGTTTTATATAACATAATTATAAAGGCAACATCCTATCACCTTTGCTGTATTCTATTGGTTAGAAGCAAGTCAGGTTCTACCCATCTCAAGGGGAGGCTGTTATACAAATGTGTGAACCCTAAGATGTGGGGAATCACAGGGGCCCACGCTGGCATCTTCGACAGCAACCTTAGCAAGTCACTTAACACACTCCAGCTTCTCATCTATAAAAATGAGGCCACTAATAGTACAGTGGAATCATGATAGGCACTCTTAATATGCAAACTCACTTTAGGATGTAACCAGAGTCAGGTCTGTCTCCATAATAGCACTGAAACCTCACAACGACAAATCTAGTAAGATAGATTTAGGTTAAAGAGGCTTAAGATTAAAAGAGAGGCGAGCAACCCTTTAAGCCAGAGAAATACTTAAGAATTCTCAAGCCATCATCCACTCTACAGAACTTTGATAGTTAGAAGCAGAATTCATTCAACATTCATTTATTCAACCAATTTGAATGCCCAGACTTCTGCACGTAGACATTCCTTTTGTTCCTTACTGTGGACTAGCTCAGCAATTCTCAAACTTTAGGGCTAAGAATTCTTCTACAGGGTTGTACACAAAAATATCGTATGGGATTTTGTAGGGGGTTATTCTGACTATATACAACTTTTATTTTATATAGTTTAGCACGAAATCTCATGTGCAGTCAGTTTCCATTGTACCAACCTCATAGGTTTGTTCTAATAAAATATCAATAAAAGGTTAATACAATGCTTGGTACTTAGTTCAGTGCTTAATATCAAAACTTACCTCCGATTTAACTATGAAGCATGTAAAAAAGATATAGATTTTGCTTGAAATATTAGTTCATTTTAATTTTTCATCCTCCAAAAGAGGGTCAAATTTTGGAATTTTCTCTTCTGCTGAATTTATATTTCAATAACTGTAGCCCCAAAACATGTTAAGGGCACTGTTCATACTCTCAACAGCTTGCTTCTGAAAGCAAAGACACTGCTGATGTTTGGGAGGAGAGCAATTATGCCAAGCCAATCGATAAAATGAACTCTAAAGATTAATCCCCCATAATCCATTTTTTTCCTATAAAAGACTGCATTTGGAGACTTCTTAACAGCTTTCCCCCACATTTCTATCACCTTCTCATAAGACAAAGACAAAACACCAACCACAAAAAGGTGCTGTCCAATTAGAATCAAATGTTCTTTTCCAAGAGATTTTCATTCCCTGTGTATTTTGATGGAAGGGACACTCACAAAGACATTATGTGTCAAGCACTGTGCTCAATGAGGTCCCATGCTAGCTCATTTACACCTCACATGCCCCAGGTGATGGGTATGATCAACTCAGATAGAGAAACAGCAGCTGTGAGAGAGGTTAAATGATTTGCTCAATGCCATACACGTTCCCCAAACCAATCATTTGTTCAACAAATATTTGAGTCTTCCATGTGCTGGACACCACCAGCCACCACATGGTTTATACCTAAACCAGAGAACGAATCAAGAAGGGAGACATAAAAATACAAGTTCACTTGCAACCCTGGGTTAGTGGGGAGGGGATAAGGAGGGAAGGCTGCTTAATTTAAGCCGGTATGTCAGAAAAGATGAAACAAAAATAAAACGCCACAAACCTTCCTAGGGAGGGTGTGCATACGCTGGGGTGTGTGTCAGCCAGTGGGGCTGTCTGGGCTCAAAGCTCTTATTAGTGGTAATATGTTTCCGACGAACACAGAGGGTTCTGGTGGCCAGATCATCAACCCAAGTGTTGGGAAATCAAGTCAATTCTCCACGCCTCACCTCGGAGCGTCACTCTCCTCCTAAGCCCCCTTGGATCAATGCTTCATCCTCTGTATTCCAGTAAATCACTGATCCTTCTTCATTCTTTGGGTCTGGGCTCACAGAGTATTTCGTGTACTTTTGTTCTATTTTTCACCTGACACCACCCCCGACTCATTGGGAGAGTCGTTCTGTTATTTTCCCCATTGTCTGTATCCCACTTTCCAGGACATGAAAGAGGAGCCCACTCCTAAAGGGGAGACGAGCCAGTTTTGCTTTTCTACACCTGCTGGAGCCCCTTTAATCATAAAACCACAGGAAAGCCCTGAAAACCAAAATCCCCCTTCCACTTTCACCAGTCTCATCTAATCTGGGTCTTTTTATTTGCTTGCAGAATAGTACATCAAAAGAAAGATTGGGGAGGAAGGGGAAAATAGCCATGATTAAAAGACTGCTGCAGCTCAAGGACAGAACCAAAGTGTTAGATGCCTGACCACTATGGCCGCTAATTAAATGCAAAACAGGAGCATTAATTCGAAATGCGATGAGCAACACTATATTGGGTTTTTATTTTTTGCTGCAAAATGAGCCCCCTCTGGCTCCCTCCCCTATCCTGCCGTGTTTTCGAAGTGTTAGGGACCAGATGAGCGAATGAGCAGCATGCCGTTAATCAAGTCTTACTCATCTGCGTGTGCCGCTGCATTCAAAGAGAATTAATAACGGGCTTAGCTGAAAACCGGGAGGACCAAGGTGCTGCTGGCTCCTGTTCAAGTGCTCCCAGATTCATGGCTGTTCTTTTAAGCCCCAAGAGACCAAAGTCGGTTTTACTTCTGTGATAGCTTGAAAATTGCAAAGCCCCAAGAATACCCTCTCTGGGGCTTCAGAAAACCACTGGAGAGCAACAAAGCCGAAAGAAAAAAACTGAGTTTTCTAATATTTTCCTCTAGGTGGATGTTAATAAAAAGATATAGATTTTACTCTAAGGTTCAAGGTGTTTATTCAGGTTTCTGAATAGAGGTGTTACTTGAGGTGATGGGTGGGGGTAGGAATTCTATCCTAAAATATTTCCCCAACTGGGTTATACTATTAGAGATCAATTCTTTGGGGTTATTTAGGAATGCCTGTCCTAGAGGAATTAACATGAAAAGACTTTCAGCTGCTAATTCATTTAAACTGCCCTAATTACTTATATGAATAACAACCAAAATAAATAATAAGCAATAGCTGCTTCCACCTAATGAAAACTTTGTGTCAAAATACTGTGCTGTGTGCTGTGCATGCATCTTCCATCTAATACTCACCCGTTATTTTCTTCCTCTTACAGAGTATATCTGATAGAGCGAACATTATTTGCCCAGGCTTGCACAGATAGTTAGGACTCAAGCCAAGATCTAGATCCAGGAGAGTGACTCCAGAGCCAATTTCCTAAAGGCCACCCAGGTCCACCTCCTTGTACACCTGGTGGCTGGGTGGAGTTGCAAAATAAAGCTGACCATCAGGAAACAGAAAGAAGGGCATGGAGGAGGTGGCACCGCCAGCTACAGCAGCAAAGTGTCCAAGAAGAAGGGGAAAGATGTGATGGACGGGGCAGGGAAAGGCTGCCAAAGACAAAACGTGCTTTATTTAGCAGAATGGTTAAAAGCAGAGCCTTTGAAGCTGGACCACCTGGGTTCCAATGGCAGTTCGAGTCATGAGCTGCTGGTATTCAATTTACAGTGGTTTGTTCCTTGCTTGCCCTCTCTCTAGCATGCAGTCCTACAGAATGATAACCATCTGGAGAAATTATTTGTTACTAATCTGATCTGAAAGACAGTCTGAGAGAGAGAGAGAGAAAGAAATTCAAGCTCTAGAACTCACTGGGTATGACCATGGCAAAATACTTCATCATTCTATGCCTCAGTTTCCTCACCTATAAAATGAAGACAATAATCCTACCCTCCCAATTAAGTGTGTTAATATATCTAAAGGATTTTACATAGTGCTTGGCACAAAATAAGTGCTATATATGTGGTAGCTGTGTTTTCTTTTAATTATCTATTCTAGCAAGTAGTCCTGACTCCAACAGTCTGAAAAATAAAAGAATGTACAACAAAAATGAGTGCTTACATCTGCAAAAAGCATGTATGAGAATGTTCACAGCAGCTTTATTCATAGTAGCCCAAACCAGAAAAAAACAGATGTTCAACACTAGAATGTATTAAAGTAGCCTATTCTCACAATGAAATACTACACAGCAATGAAAAAGAACTATTATAGGCAACAGCAGACATAGCATTGGGCAAAAAACTTAGGGAAGAATATAAACTGTATATTTCCATTTATAAGAAGCTGTCAAATACAAAAAACTAAGCTCTCCTGGTAGCAGTGTGTATGACTAGGAGGTTTACAAAAGACCCATCTGGGAGCTGGACATTCTGCATCCTATCTAAGTTGTGGTTTCATGGGTATATGCTTATGTGAACATTCACTAAGCTCTAATAGTTAAGATTTGGACGCTTTATTGTAAATTACACCTCATTTTTTTTAATTAGCAAAAGGTATTGAGTCAGTATATGTGACCTTATATGTAAAGTTAGTAATTAAGAGTTTTAAAGTTTATTTAAATTGTGATGAATTAGTGATCCATTTCATTAATTAATCGAGGACATCATTAATTAATCGAGAACATCAAACTCATTATTAAGACCAAATATGTCTATTTCAATAAGCATGTTTAATAACTAATGCAGTAAGAGAAACATGGAAGCAGTGTGCAAATGAGTGAAGTCTGGACTTCACAAGACTATGGAGAAGGGGGCACACAGTCCTTTATTCCAGCAGAGGTCAACAAACTTTGTCCATGGGCCAAATCAAGCCCACTGCAAGGTTCTCTACAACCTGTAAACTGAGAATCATTTTTACATTTCCAAAGAGGAAAAAAAAGAACAGTATTTGTTGATACGTGAAAGTTATGTAAAATTCAAATTTCAGTACTCATAAAATGTTATTAGAACATGGTCATGCAACATCCATTTACATACCGTCTCAGGCTTTTTCCTGCTACAGGAGAGTTGAGTAGCTATAACAGTGGTAATGTGACCCACAAAGTATAAATTTACTATATAGCCATTTATAGAAAAAGTTTGCCAACTCCTGCTCAAGTAGATACCCTTCATCACTGTCACTGATGCAGTGACATAAAGTCACCTCCCTGTTCTAATTCTTTCTTACTAAGAGGCTGTTCTCAAATACCCACCATGATTAACTTCTTGGCTCCAAATTCTGAAACCCAGTACATGTCCAAGCTCTGAGTTATTAGGACAAGCTCGGGCTCAGTGGCAACTAGAGCACTATCACAAGATACTTGCCAAAAAAAAAAAAAAAAAAAAAAAAGACAACACAATTACAAACTATCACAAGCAAACATTATGAGTTAGTCTCTTGTATCACATTGAAAAAGTGTCCTTTTTTTCTGGAATTTTTACTATGCCCTCAAGTTAGTTATTGCTTTAAAACCAACCAACTGTAGAGTCCTCTTCTGTATTTTCAAGTCATTACTACATCTTTAAAGTAGAAACATTTAGGGCCATTGTTGGAACTGTACTGATAGAAAATTGGTGCTAATTAGGTGATAAGAAAGTTTAACTCTCAAAATGGTGATGGAAGATGAATTTTCTCACCTCTGAACTTTCAATAGGCTTTTTTTCTCCACATGGGAATATCTTTCCTCCTGTCTCCATTGTAGCTAAATCTCCCTTACTAAACTGATAGTTCACTGAGTATGAAATCCATATTAGAATAATCATACCCACCTCACCACTTTGTGCAAAACTGGCACTTAAGATACATATGAAGTGAAGAAAAATTTATGAGAAATTTCTATCTCTGTTCAATAAATATTGAATTGACCAAGATATGCTGAATTTATCTGCTCATCTCCTTAGACTTTAAGTGACTATTTCTCTATCTGCAAAAGCAATAACTATTTTTGACAGACAAGTTCAAACCCTACCAGGGTGAATGTGTACTTTTGGAAATAGGGTAAACACCTTGCAATTGGGAGAAATTCTTTCTTGTGGAATACTGTTTAAGAAAAGTTGTGAGGTTCCCATCAACTCCGTCTAATGTTAATCATTTATGAAATACTGTGGTTCAGAGCTCAGCAATTGAAGTCATTTCAGGCAGTAAATATACATTTCCTGTCAAAACATATCAAACGGAAAAGATTTCAATTTATTTGAGAATGAGTTGTAACTCACTTCAATATTGGCAATTTGGAGAATTCTCTGATGGCTTTTAATAGCCCTGGCAGTTTTCGTCTTATTGCGCCCAACCACTGAGGATCTTCATTTGACCCTTTCCAGAAATGGCCCTCACTATCTGTCTGCATAGCATCCATCCTCCAATTTCAAATCTGTTGTGTGGTTTCCCTTCCCATCATTCAGATATTACAGAACTAAAGTTAGGTCTACACATAACTCAAAGTAGTCTGGATTTACAGATTATTACCTCATTAAAGCTAAGGTCCCAACTTCATTTATCACTGCATTCTGCCTGTAACATTTTGTCCCACATGTAACAATGCCCTAGAAAATAAAAGCTTTGATACGAAATAGCTTGTTCTTGTTGCAAAAATTAAGCCCAGTGGTAGGAAGGTCAAGGCAGGTACTTTGGCACCACAGAATCACCAGGGCTTCAGGGAGCTTCTGTCTTCCTGTACCGTCTTTTTCCCATCTGCCTCTCATCCTCAAGGTTGCTTCCTAGACCAAAATAGCTGTTGGGGAATCAACCCTTATATCACATTCCAGGACTTAGAAAGTAGGAAAATTCAGAAAGGGTTCTACCCCTGGATTTCAGAAGACTCAACCAGAAATAACCACCCAAAACTTCTACATTTATCTCCTATGGCTACTTTAGTGAAAGATAGGCTGTAAAACATAGTCCTGATTCTGTGCAGCTTGTGTCTGCCCGGAAATCAGGGTTCCATTTCCAAGGAAGGGGGAAGAATAGATGTGATGCAGGCAGCTAGCATCTCTTCCACCCTGTGTATTGCATATACCCATTCTGTATAGCTGGACCACCAACAATTAAATAATGGAAAGAAATGTAGAATGTCTCCAGCATGGGCCATTTCATCACCTAAGAGAAACTTCCAGAAGATTCCACCCCAACATCTTGGAAGGCAACTTTCACCACTGGTGAGGACACACTGAAGTGCTTCTTCTCAAATTGGACATGCGGGTGTACTTCATACTTCCTCATCAGGTTAATGTAATGACAGGTTTCAGATATAAACAGCACCTCAACTGCACTTATTATGAGTCTGTGGTGGTTCTACAGTTTTGAGTTTTTAGGGGTTTTTTAAATCTGATATGTATTTCTACCTCATCCAAACCCAAGAGCAGGATCAGAGGCCTCTATCCCAGTGTGGAAAAGACTGAAAGTTCCCAGGAACAATGGTATTTACCTAGGACCAAGTGAGAAGGTAGAAACCCAAGCTCTGAATTCAACACTCCTGAGTTTTCACTCTGACACCCAACTTATGGAAGATCAGAACAAGTTGATAGATGGCAACATGGCTTCTGGCAGATCTTCAGGAATAACAATAATGTGCATGTACACAATGAGCTGTAGTTTTCAAAGCATTTTCGCATAGTCATCAATTGGAAACTCCCACCAGTAATTCATAGCGGGCCAGATCGTTGCAGCTTTGAGTAGGTTATGGATTTATTACTCAAGGTTTTCTCTTATGAGGCAACTTTTGAGACTTAGATGATGAGAGGAAGCCAAACACCAAAAAAAAAAGACCCATATTTCACACGCCAGGGAGAGGAAATCAGGTACAGAGCCACTGAACAAGGAAGAAACACGTTCGCTGCATGGTAACAAATGAGAGATGGTGGTTGTGGTTACCTCAGAGGAAGGGGAAGAGGTCGCAAATGACACTGGAGAAAAACATCAGGGCACTGGCAACCGTCATCTTCTGATCCTACTTCTAACTTTCACTTGTCCTACCACCAAACAGATTTTCAACATGAGAAGCTTATCCATCTTCTGCTTCTGCCTTCCCCTCTCTATCTACTTCTAAAAATGTCTTTCAGGACAAGAAAAAGAAGCTATTGTTTTCATTGCAAGCTATGTCTAATTTTAAAATACATACAAAATTCCTGAATTCTAAAACTTCATTTGATTTTTTTTTTTTTCCAGGTAGGGTTTTGCTCTGTCACCCAGGCAGGAGTGCACTGGTGCAATCACGGCTCACTGCAGCCTTGACCTCCCTGGTTCAGTCAATCCTCCTACCTCAGCCACCTAAGTAGCTGGCACTACAGGCATGCATTTAACCATGTATGCCTAATTTTTGTATTTTTTTGTACAGACAGGGTTTCACCATGTTGCCCAGATTGGTCTCAAACTCCTGGGCTCAAGATCTGCCCACTTCAGCCTCCCAAAGTGCTGGGATCACAGGCATAAGCCACCATGCCCAGCCTCTTTTGCTTCAAAACCAGGTTTTCTATAAACTTTCTGTAACCAGCACTTTCAAATTGCAACTCACTTTGTTTTTAAAAATACCACGTACACAGGCATATACAGGGTCGTATTTCCTATATACCAAGAGTAAACTTTCAAAATATCCCTCTGCAAGAATGAAATTCCAAACCCCTGCCATAGGATTCACACTTAGTAAGCCTTCAATTTTGTCAGTTTGCCTAACTTCTCAGGTCCACTGCTTCAACCAGTTAGTTGGGAAAAAAACAATTTTTTAAAAACATCTTGGCATCCATCAACTAGCATTTTCAAGGGCAAGAAAACAGCAGTGCCCAAGGAGCTGTCTGAGGTGCTTAAGGTTAATGGCTGTATTTACATAGCCATCAATTCACTTTACAAAGAACTGCCCCAGTAGGCCTGTGCAGCTCCATCAGGCAGCCCTCGTCAGGACAGAGTAGACGGGAGTCTCTAAACAAGGAGGAAAATGCCTGACAAATCTTAATGACATTGCCTTGTTTTCATTCACTTACTTATCACCTTATTTTCAGCTCAAGAGTCTTGAGCCCCTGATTGAACAAAATAGACTACACTTCCATTTCTTCATTAGCCACTCTCTAAAACTTTTTGGGACTGCAGTAAATTACAGTGGCCATAACTTTTATGACGACGCATACCTTGTACCAGCACCGTTCAAGTGGGCAGCCACTACACACACATGGCTAGTTAAGTTTTAAGCTAAATTAATTAAAATTAAATAAAATTTAAAATTTGCTTCTTGAGTCACATTAACCACATTTCAAGTACTCAAGAGTGGCATGTAGCTTAGTGGCTATCACAGTGGACAGCAAGGAGTATAGAACATTTCCATCACTGCAGGGAAGCTCTATTGGAACATATAGGAATTCTTACGATTCTACTTACAGATTTTATTAATAATGTCTAGGGCCTGACCTGTTCTGGAGTTAACATACCTTAATTCCAAGAGAACATTATGATCAAAGAGACTTCCTGCAGTCCCCACATTTTTCAGATGCATTCCTAAGCAACTGGTGCACTGTTGTTTTTAACTCTCTAAAACACAACCACTGACCAGGAAATTACTCTTCTACCCTAGAAAAATGCTAACATATGAGTACCAAGAGACCATAATTATGAGAAGGCTTTAAACACTAAACACTGCATCTCAGTTAACACCATATATGACTTTGTTCAAGAATGGTATCATCATATTCTCTGTAGTAGAAAAAAAATGGGAAAAATCTGAATGCCCATCTGTAGGGAAACAGCTACATAAAATGCAGTACATTCATAGTGGAACACTATATGGCAGTTAAAAAAATGATTAAGAGCCATGTATATATCAACATGGTTGATCTCCAAGACACCAGTAAGTGAAAAAACACAAACTATAGAATCAGATGTATGAAATGATACTACTTAAGTGAAAAGATTCAGACACAAGACTGTATATGTAGTAACCATACATAACTAACATAAATAGCAAAGTTTAATGTATTTTGATGTTTTCACATTACACTTTTTAAATAAGGTTAAATGCCAAATATACTTCCTATTTCTGTTGATTGGTTGGCATTGATACAAATCAATTTCAAATGATAAGAGAATCTACCAGGTCTTCATCAGTCCATTCTTCCTCCTCATGTTTGGATTTCTTTGAAATATAATGTATACTAAATATTTTAAACCTGTTTAAAATAATATAGGCCAAACTCTTCATAGTATCTGCGAAGAGAGAGAAATGGATTGTAGAGAGAGTTAGATGTTATTTTTACTTTTTCTCTAATTTTTTTTTTTTACAACTTGTGTCTTCCCAGCAGGGGTTCTACAAAGTCACTGTGACCTTATATTATGACCAGTGGCATCACTATGATGCAGCTTGAGTAACTGTAATAACACTAACCAGCCATTCCCAGCCAGCAAATAGTACCACCTACACATGCCATGCTCTAGAGTAAATCAAAGACTGTGGTTTTCTAAAAGTAGACATTGTTCTTTAAAAAAAAAAAAAAGGACAATTTTGTTGTCTGGATGCTTCTGCAGTTTAGTCTTCCATAGAAGCTATCTCTAGCAGGGCCCTCGTCTGCCACTCAACTTGGAAGCCTCATCTTCTAACTGCCTAGGGTTGAGTGTTGGGGAGGACAAAGGCCAAAAGGGTCAGCAGCCAACGAGGAGAATTGCAGCATCTTGACAGTTGGGCAGAGACGCCCAACGTGAAAACCTGCTGAGGAGACAGCAGTGACTGATGGGTCCTAAGGAAATGTTAGTACAAACCTAGTCACACGCAACACCCCACTGCCCACAAGAGGGGATCACAATTTCACAAACCAGCTATGTAATTAAAACACAGCTCTGGAGACGGAGGAGGTTAAATGACTCTGACCCAGTCCATCCGCTCTACTTGTTGGTTGCCAATTCTAACCTTCTGACACCCACACATTTCTATAACTCAGGTTATCTCCAAAATATCTCACAAACTTCCAATTTGTTTAAATGAGTGAAGAAAAAAAGGCAAGCTCTCTACATGTGTTTTCATATTCAAAAAATACTTCAGTTTGTAAACTTTTAATTTTTTTAGACAGTGTAAGACAAAGTAAAATCCACTGAAAGCTTTTCATTTAAGCAAACACAGAAGATAATTTATTCCTCCAAGTGGCAGGAGAAAGCAATAAGCCAGGCATCTGTGCAAAAACTTTCCATACCCCCTCAAGTCCTATAACTCTGTCTACAACTCCATCTTCTGTTCCTGACTAAATCTTCAATTATTCCCAGAACGGATGAAATCTTAAATCCACATCAGCTTTTAACATCTGCTGAGTCTTAACTATACAGGAACAAAAACTAAATTCCTGTATGTTACCTGCTGATAGGATTACAATTTAAATCAGACTCAAACGTATACGGAAACAGAAGCCATGTTTTTCCCTGGTACAATGTAGATATCAATCAGATGACGGAAGTTAGCAATAGGTTGGTTACATGCTACATACAGCAAACCTGCCTCAGCATTCATTTAAACAACTATGTAATTCCTACTTTAAAAATTCTCATCTACAGAAAACACATCTTATGCTCTAAAAGAAACTTCAAGATAGTATCAAAATCAGTTTCTCAGACACAACACTCATCCAACTAACATTTAATTTGTACTTTTGGTTCAGTAATTTAAATCAATCTTCTGAATCATACTATTTAGACAAGCTTACCAGCATATTACAAAATGAGAAACTCCCAACCTAATCAAAACAATGTTATTTTAATAAAAATCTATTAAAAATTTTAAACTCTGAAAAATGTATTATCTAAAACAGCGTTATACAAAGTGTAGCCCAAAGTTTGGAAGCATCAGTACCCCATGGGAGCCTGTTGGAAATACAAATTCACAGGCCCCATCCCAGACTTATTGATTCAGAAACTCTAGAGGTGAAGCCAGGGAATCTGTTTTAACAAGGCTTCCAGGTGCTCCAGCATTGGTACAAATAGTAATACTAGGAATGTCAAGAATACTTTAATTTGGGGACTAGTATAGCAAACAAGATGATTATTTAAAATCAATTTTTAAAATCCAACAAAATTCAGAATTTACAGAGGACAAAAAAAAAATGCAATCGGCATAAATCCTATATCCATCTCCCTTGTTTCCTTGCTTCTAAGTAAATGAGGATCATGAAACTTACATATGGATATAGTCAATTGCTTGTAAGTTCATGTCTATTTATGCTATGGTTCAGAAATATTTGCACATCAAACCAGAATCTGAGTGTACACTTGGGATCCTGAGTCTTTTGTAAATGTGAAAAGAGTACATTTGGAATCAAAATGTCTTGAAGAAACAGTTTTCTAGGAATCCTGCCAGTCCTTTTTCTCAGGATGACCTTAACTTTCAGACTTCAGGAATTTTTTCCTTTCCTGATTAATATTCCATAGGATGATTAATATATTTTGTGCATTTGTACATCAGAACAAACTGGCTTGTGACTTTTCCCCTACTACTGAGAGCGCCAGCGCTTGATGCTCCATTGTAAAAGGGTTAACTAACTTGCTAGGACAGTATCAATGGCAGAGCTTACTGGCACTGCCTTCTCCCCCGACTCACCCATGAGGAACGTGGTTCTAAACATTGCCATTTTCCTTTAAAATAACAAAGAAATCTGGCAGATGAACTACACACATCTGACTCAGGATTCCAGGAGTCCCAGCCCTCCCCCACCCCAGGCTTATTTCTGGGTCTTTAGAATCAAATTAGAACACCCTGTCAAACACCTATTTGTGCAAACTTTAATTTCAAGTGTATTTAAATGTCTTCACATCTTGCTATTGCTCATCACATCAAGCAGAGCTGCTTCCACTGTGTAATCACAATAATGAATAAACATGGAGTGCTTAGAAAGGACTAAGACACCACAAAACTGATCAGTTGTTAATTCTGTAAAGTGACTAAACGTGCCTTCCTTTGCAATAACTCCATCAAGCTGTGTTTTGGGTGGGAAGGATGCCCATGTCCTCTGCCTACTGTCTCTGTAAAGCAAAAACGCAATCATCAGTCAGATCCTACCTAAGGCTTATCTTAATCTTGATTGTTTCCTCATATTGTCTCAACCCACCATTCCCTCCCCACCCCAGTGAGAAGCAAAAATTGTCATGGCATTTAAAAAAAACCGTGGGCTGCATGATTACTAATTGCCAAAGGATTTGAGGCAGCACTAATATTAACAGCCTAAATAGCCACAGTGTGTATTTATTGCCTGTTTTTATTTTGATAAAATACCAATTTCACGATAAGCATCTGACCCACAGGAACTCCAAACCTCAATCAAATTCCTTTGTGTGGCAGGATGAGGACTGTTAGAGCTTCTCCTTAGGGTAAACACATTTGTTATTTACATCTTCTCCCCAACCATGCCTGGGCCATATGCATGAGGAGTTTGGCCAACCTTTCTTGAGTTCAAAGATTGAATAATCTACTAAGAGTTTTGTCTCTGGACCACACTGCTTGGGTTCAAATTGCATCTCTGCCACAAACTACCAGTGTGGCTTCCACCCTGCATGCTTCATTTTCCTCATGAAGACACAGAGGGGAGATGATGATTGTGTCTACCTTGTAGGACTTTGGGACGGATTAAATCAGCACAAAACTATGCTTAGTACAATAAAATGGCACAGCCACTATGGAAAAGCAGTATGGTGGTTCCTCAAAAAAATTAAACACAGAATTATCATCTATCCAATCCAGCACCTCCACTTCTGGTATAGGCTCAAACGAACTAAAGGCAGAACTAAAAGCATCTTAAAAAGATGTTTGTATACCAATGTTCATAGCAGCTTGATTTACAATAGCCAAAAGGCGGGAAAAAAAACAAATGTCCATTGACGGACAAATAAAAAATAAAGTGTGAGATACACATGCAACGGATTATTCAGCCTTAAAGGAAATTCTGACACATGCTACAACATGGATGAACCTTGAAGACGTAATGCTAAGTGAGATAAGACAAACACTAAAGAACAAATTATGTATGTCTCCATTTACATGAGGTACCTAGAGGAATGAAATTCAGGGGGACAGGAAGAAGAAAGGTGGTTGTCAGGAACTAGAAGGGGGAAACGGGAAATTAAATGTTTTATGGGTACAGAGTTCAGCTTTGCACCATGAAAAGGGTTCTGTGGATGGAATGAGTGATGGTAGCTTAACAATCGGAATGTACTTAATGCAACTGAAATGCACACTTAAAAATGGTTAAACTGATAAATTTTATGTTATTTTTTTACCAACACTAAAAAACAAAATGCTTAGTATAGTATCCGGCAGCATCCTTACTCAACAATGATAACTATTGTTATTATAATTTTTTGAAAGCTCAACAAGGCAAATATTTAACAAACATTCTCTAATGTAAAAATGGCTAGCATCTAGAAAAAGCTCTCATGAAAGACACTTGCTAAGTAAGGTTCAATCCCATTTAAACATCTCCTTACCCGCTCCCCATTGCCTCTCTCACCCCCATTGGTAGATACTCCTTGACCTTAATGGGGGTGTTTAAATGTTAACCAATGAGGTTTCTAAATCTCCTCAGCTGCATGTCAGCACTTAAGCTTTGAGGTGGGGGAAATTCCACACACAAGGAGAATGAAATCGGTACCAAGGGGCCGACTCACAGCCATCCTCCAGCTTGCTTAATGGAGTTCCCATGCCTCTAAGCAGACCTAGAGTCTGCAAAGAGCAGAACAGGGTGCAAAGAAGATGTGAGTTTTTTATCCTGGGAGGACTGAGCCCATGGTAACCAATTTTATGGCTCTTTTGATTTGTGTCCATGGATATCTGTGTGTGTGCATGTGTGTGCGTGTTGAGAAGGAATTAATTCAAAAATATAGATGAAGAAAGCTGCATCTCTGATGTGAAGCCGAGTTGCATAATCAGTTCTGAAGGCAGAGAAAAGGTAACAGATGTTTACATTACAATCTGGCTCCACTGGAAGAGCTGCCAAATGATTTAAATAGTAACGAAGATACTATTCCAGTAATTTGTTGCCCCAACAATACATACAAAGAAGAATTCATCCCAGTAATTTTTTCTCTGGGTAGCCTTAATTAAACATCCCACTGTACAAAATATTTATGGCTTTCAAACTACTTAAAATCTTAAACTAGACACCATATTAAAAAGTAGAATTGAAGGACTTATTCTAATATTGACATATGAAACTTGATGAATGGTAAGTAGGATGCATCACAAAGAAACTCGAAGTCTCTTTTAACTTTTGGATGTTTTATGACTCATATTAAGATAAATTTTTAGGTAGAATAACATACAGCCATTAAAAAGAATGACATATAGCTCTCTTCACTGATTTGTCAACTTTCTTGGAATAGATCCAGAGCACATTTGGTCTCATGTAAAATGATGACCACAACATAGGCAGTCTCTACAGGCAAGGGACGATGGCCTCCTTCCTTAGCCAGGGGTTCACCAAAAGCCCTCTAATGGGCCTTTGCTGAGTAAACAAAGCAGGACACAGATCATATAATGTATGATCCCCCTTATCCAAAATTGTCAGGTCTAGGCCAGGTGCGGTGGCTCACGCCTGTAATCCTAATACTTTGGGAGGCAGAGGTAGGTGGAACACTTGAGGTCAGGAGTTCAAAACCAGCCTGTCCAACATGGGGAAACCCCATCTCTACTAAATATACAAAAATTAGCCAGGTGTGGTGGTGCACACCTCTACTCCCAGCTACTCAGGAGGCTGAGGCAGGAGAGTCTCTTGAACCCAAGAGAGGGAGGTTGCAGTGAGCTGAGACTGTGCCACTGCACTCCAGCCTGGGTGACAGAGACTCTGTCTCGAAAAAAAAATATATATATATATGTGTGTGTGTGTGTGTGTGTGTGTGTGTGTGTGTGTGTGTGTGTATATATATATATATATATATATATATATAATTATCAGGTCTAAACATATGTGGATTAAAAAAGGAGAGACTTGGAAACAGGTTTACCAAAGTATAAAAAGGAACTCTCTCTAGGTGGCAAAATTGGGTGGGTTTTTTTTTTAACTTTTCTTTTTATATTTTTCTGCAATGTCTGAATTTTTCTACCCCAGGTATGTATCGTTTTCATAAATTAAGAAAAGAAATTTTCAAGACAGAAGTCTAGGGTGATGAAAAGAATCATAGCCTATGCGTCAAGATACTTGGGTTCCCTGACAGAAATAAAGAGCTGGGGACATTGGATAATGTCTCCATTTTTCTCTACTCTGGACCTAAAAAGTATTAGAACAGGGTTTTTCAACCACAGCATTTGTGATATTTTGAATCAAATAATTATTTGCAGCCAGTCGCGGTGGCTTACTCCTATAATCCCAGAACTTTGGGAGGCTGAAATGGGCAGATCACCTGAGGTCAGAAGTTCAAGACCAGAGTGGCCAACATGGTAAAGCCCTGTCTCTACAAAAATACAAAAATTAGCCAGGCATGATGGCAGGTGCCTGCTATCCAAGCTACAGGGGAGTCAGGTGGGAGAATGGCTTGAACCTGGAAGGCGGAGGTTGCAGTGAGCCGGGATTGGGCCATTGCACTCCAGCCTGAGTGATAGCGTTTTGCTCTATCTCAAATAAATAAATAAATAAATCTTTGATGTAGGGGCTGCCCTGTGCATCACAGGATGCTTAGCCAGTATTCCTGGCCTCAACCCATGAGAGACTGCTCTCCCACCCCATCCTGCCCCAAATTGTAACAGCCAAAAAAATGTCTCCAAACATTGCCAAAACTCCTCTGGGGAGCAAACCTGTCCCCACTTTGGAGCAATTTTAAGTTTCCCCTGCAATTCTTGGTCTTTACATTTCTTCTTTGCTGAAAAGCTTTAATTTTTAGAAGCTGTATTTAAAGTCTGTGGTTTTGGGCACAATGATTCCCAGTTTAGTAACTACGGTGTACTGAAGACTCATCAATATTTTCATAACTTATTAAAGAAAAAGACGAACTGGAAATGAAGAAAATCAAAAAATAAAACTATTAATTTTCAGAGAAAACTTTAGAACACATGGCACATACGTGAAACTAAAAGAATCCAAGCAGACACGGTGGTCATTAAAAAAAAGAATAAGTCTAGCTTTTGGCAGTTCCACCTTTTATTAAGGTAACTGAAATACTGTAGAATGTTCTATTACTTTCTAGTTTAAAATGAACTTTTGGCACTAGCAAAGCCAACAGAGTAGTTTGTGTGTACTGCCATATTAAAAACAAATAAACAACAACAAAAAACCTTAGTGTTTTCTCTTTACTTCATAAGAAATACAAGGATAGCCAGGCACAGAGGCTCATGCCTGTAATGTCAACACTTTGAAAGGCTGAGGCAGGAGGGTTGCTGGAGCCCAGGAGTTCAATACCAGCCTGGGGAAATTGCTGAGACTCTGTCTCTACAAAAAATAAATAATTAGCTGGGCATGGTGGCACACCCTGTAGTTTTAGCTACTCAGGAGGCTGAGGCAGAAGGATTGCTTTAGCCCAGGAGGTCAAGTTTGCAGTGAGCTATGATCATAGCACTGCACTCCAGCCTGGGTAACAGACCGAGACCCCATCTCAAAAAAAAGAAACAAATACAACGATATCTTCATATTTTTCCAATAAGGATATTTTACCCTTCTGGACTAACAATACCACAATCTCATAAAAGGAAACAAATTACCCATGTCTTTATTATCTTTCTAAATAGTGTCTTATTTGTCATTAACAACTCCCTAATATTTGATGCTACCATACTTCTGAATTAAAATCATTTATGTTCGTGTTAATGATTTGCTACTGTAAGATCCTGACAGCTTTAAATTAAAAACAACTAAAAAAGATTCAATGTTGCTTTAGATTCATAATTCTGAAAATCAGTAGTTCATCCATGTAGAGAAAGCCATCTAGTAATCAGAAAGCTTCTGTAACATCAAGACTCTACAGCTGGTACATACTAAGTGTTCAATAAATGTAGGGTACCATTGCCATTATTCACAACAATGCCAGAAAATAATGTTATTCCAAATTATCGGCTAGGATTGGCTTTTATAGCAACTAAAAGGCACTAAGTGTGAAGGGGCAGCCTGACACTTAATAGATTAATATTCTGAGTTCTTTCACAAGTAAACCATAAATCATTACCTTAAACTTCCTGACCATCATTTTAACATCCATGTCATTCCATGTGCTCAGTTAGGTTCAAACTGAGTCACCCTACCCAATCCTCTCCCATCACCAGCTTCCCTTTAAGCCTTTTCTTTATAACTCCGGATACCGTGGCAGCACTAGGAACTAACCCAAGCTCGCTGGTGCATACAGCTGTCCAGTCCTTGAGCTGGGCTCAACTAGCACGGTAGTCTAGCAAACTGATGGTGTGAGAGGCCCATGTGTCCCTCCTCTGCAGAGACAGCCAAGGGGAGGGGTCCACCACATCACAGGAATCATTCTCTCCCTGTCTTCATCGGAAAGGGCACTGGGCTAGGAATGAGGACTCACAGATTCAAATCCCAGGTTTTTTAATAACATACTAGATCCAAGGTATGACAACACCTGCTACCCCTGATCTTCTAGAAAGCTGAAATTGAAGGTAATTTCTAGATTTAAAATTCTTTGAGCATTTCCTTAAATCAGATTGCACAATTAAGTTTATGGTTTGTTTTTTAGAGAGACCTTTTGACTGACTGGAGGAAAATGAATTGAACCTGAATAATGACTGTAAAACAGGAAGAATTTCTCTTATTTTTTCAGCAGATATCAAATAGGAAGTCAAGGTCAATTTTATCTTATGAGAGTTGTGTTACAGGAGATCACAAACTGAGTGGGGCATTACGAAGTGCAATGCCACACTACAGCTAAAGGCTCTAAGTCAGGGCTGTCTAGGTTCTGACGTGGCTTTTTAAAATAACATTTTCAAAACAAATAATTATGAAATGATCAGTGTGGCCAAGATCACTCCACCAATCCCTTTGTGGACATCTTTGTCTCCTATTGCCTCAATCCTGAATCTTGTTTCCTGTTGCCTCAGTCCCCAATCCTTGATCGTGAATCTTGACAAATTAGGATAAATACACTCTATGGCCTCCCAACCATTTATGATTGATTGGCTTTGGGACTTAAAGTCATCTTGCTAATCCTGGCTGATGTACAGCCAACACCTGATGAAACGAACACACGTACTCAAATTAGCCCATCACCTACAGGGCTATCTCTAGGACAAAAAAAAAAAAAAAAAAAGCAAAAGATTAGTCCATTTACTATGATGTCTTTACATATTTGTAAAGAATCAGAGCCAGAATACAGGGTGGAAAAACTCCCAAAGAGGAAGAAAGCATAAGGGGGGATATCTACTTATGCAAATTTTAAAGAGATCTATAAAACTACAATCTGAGAATTTTATTATTAAGCTAAGCCTCTTAGTATAGAAATACCCAAAACTCTCCAACTGGGCAGCTAATTGAGGGTTAGAAAGTGCCAAAAAGACTTCCTTCCTTCCCTCCTCATTCATCACAGGCAATATAGAATCCCTTGCTCCATGTGATAATGCGACTTTTGTCAATGCATGTTCAAATCAGATCAAGGATTGGCTGGTGATGATGTCATATCCAAGGGTTAATCCCCAGTGAATGCAGTTTTAATATCATATGCATCAACACACCATTTACATAGCAAAGTATTATATTAAGTGTAACAATAAATGAGTGTGCAGATAAGAGCAGCTACTAGGAAAAGGCTACCTGCCACTGAAAAGGAGGTGGCAGCAGGTAGCAAAGGAGTTTCTATTTCTTTAATTACTAAATAGAACTAGGCCATCAAACAATATACATATCTTAAAAGATCAGAAAATGAATATTGAAATTCAAGTGACCCAGAACATTCTGGAACTGGAGATATAAAAAAGTTTGCCTTCAGTGAAAAATACCCAATAATCAAGCAGAGATATTTGTAGGGATTTTTGTGTGTGTGCTAAGGGAACAAGCAATGCAATTAAAGTCATTCAAAGATAGATCAATTGGCAGCCACTGCTTTTCTGGAGAGGGCAACTTTCTTATCTTTAGCAGGGAAAACTGGCCAAGTCAAATTGTGACTTGAAGGCTTTCATAAATTTTGAAGTGCCAAATGGCAGTTAAGATGGTACTGAGGGAAGAAAGCAGAGTCATGCAAAGCAGAACAATGAGACAGAAGAACTTAAGAAGGAAACCTTGAAATATGGCTTTCTGCTATGAGAATATTGATCAAGAAATGTCCATACATATGAAGAAAGCTTTTTGCACAAATGAGCCATGCCAACTCACTCGGTCATTTTAGGAGGACATAAGTCATCATTAGTCATAATGATTCTGAAAACTGCTCTCACACTACCTGATTAAGGCCTGTATTTCCAATCTAAAGGAAGTGTTGGGCTTTCACACTGATATATGACTATAAACTTAGCAGAAATTCTTCTCACTGTAAAACCCACAGCGGGCTATTGAAGAATTCTTCAAGTCATATATTTGTTCTCAGTGATTGATTGGAAACACTAATTGTATTGCAAAATGGCTGTTCCTAAATTATTTTAGCCTTAAAAAAAAAAAATCCAAGCCCTTCCTGAACTGGACTCAGACACAAAGAAACTGCCCCACCTCTTCCCTCCTTAGCGAGTGTTCTAGAGGGGGCCAAATTAACATGTATGTGATTAGAAAGCGAGGCCATCAGTGTGTACAAGTTTGGGTGTCTGAGTCTGCAGGTGGCAGCTCCGGGTTGTGGTGGACAAGCTTTATGCCAAGGATACTAGAGAAAGGCTTCGAACTCACCCATCCTCACACACGGAGATCGCCTGTCACATCGCATCAACCTTGCTTGTCTCAGAGGGAAGACCATCGAAAAGTTAAAAGCGGAAAGAGTTCAGGAATAAACACGTTTCACCAAAGGGGGGGATGGGCACCAGGCTAGGTCTCGGCGAGTCCGTGAACCCGTGCATGTACATACTGCTTAGCAGCTGATTCATAGCTTGACTAAGGCGCCGTGGAGCCGCTAAACGTTCAATGATGCTGATTCAAGAAGAAAGCGCACCAGCGGCCCTGTATCTAGCTTGAGCAGCTTCCCCAGGTGTAGGAGATCAAGCTTTCCAGTTCAAATTCTCCCCCGAGCTCCTTCCTTAGGGTCGAAGATGCCCTCTCTTCTGGGAGCAGATTGACAGGGCAAAGAGGGGAAAGGAGCCAAAGAAAGGTAGAGATGCCCCTTTGGTGGGCAAATCTTAGATGCCTCGCGCGGAAAGAGACTCAACTTCCAGACCCGCTCCAGTTCTCCCTTTGGGCGGGAAGCTTTGCGCTCCCAGCTGAAAAAGGCGTCCCGAGCGTTCATGGAGCCCTTCCAGCAAGGTCCTCGCAACCGGAGCTTCGTGGGGGACGGGGTGGGGAACGCTGACCTGTTCCCACCTGCTGGCTCTTAAAAGGATCCTAGCTCAGATTAAAGAGATGAAGCGCTAAGGTTGGCTGGTCCAGAAAAGAGCTCAAGGCGCGTTCACCACCCCCCTCCTCGTACCAATTCGTCGAGTGGCCTCCTCCGCACCCGCAGAGCAAGCCCGGGGGTTCTGTCAGACACAAACCCCAAAACTAGAAGCGGCCGCTGCCCCTCTCCAGCCACACGTCCGTACTTCGGAGCGCAGCTTCCAACTTCGGGTTGCAAGCCGAGCTCAGCACAGGCAGCCGTCCCAGCGCCCCACAGAGCCGGGACGAGCGGAGCCGCACAGAGCAAAGTCGACACCAGCCCACAAGACAGCACCTAAATACAGGGTCCAAATCCACCCCCATCCCATCCTCTCGCCCCTCCTTATCCCGTCCAACCCTTCTTACTGGTCTAGAGCCGGCAGCCAGGTCGGACCCGCGCGTCCGCAACTAGGCACGGATCGCCCCGCCGGAGCCCAAGGACGCTCACCTTGCCGCCTTCCCGCGGGCCCCGCCCGGAGCGGCCCATCACCTCCGCAGCCTCGCCAGAAGGAAAGTTCCCACGCCTCTCCCAAGAGAAGCCCGAAGGTGCCGCGGAAGAAGCACTGACTGCGAAGAGGCGGCTGATGCTGGACTCCCGACGTTCGACAGCAGCCGCGCGCGCAGTGGGCGCGCCACGTCCAGGGCTGCGCGCTGCTAGCAGAGCAGAGCCAAGCCCAGCTAGCGCGCTGGCCAGGAGGGGCCGGGCCCGCCGCGGGCCGCGCTGATTGGCAGGGCCGGTCGGCTGCTCCTGCCCCTGCCTGGCCCCGCGGTCCACGTGGGCCGGCCCTCTCCCGCCCCGCACCCCTGCTCTGCCGGCACGCCCCCACTGCCGGCCTCCTGGCGCCTCTCCCGAGCGCCTCGCTGTGGCCACCACTCCGCAGGTGATGAGCAAAAGGTATTCTTCCTGAATACCTGAGAGTCGCTTTGAGCTCAGCATAAGGGAGAGGAATTCAGAGTTCGGCTCCCAGTCAAAACCGTTCCCCACGCAGGACCCAAAGCAGTTTGCAAGCAGGATTTCCCAGCCACCCTGTGCTGTAGCACATTCATGAACTAATCTGGCTTTGCGTGTAATGCGCTTGTATGAGAGAGGAGAAAACTCGGTCCACATGTCAATACCTGAATACATTTCTTATTTTAAAATGTATAAAAATACAACTAAGACTTCTCTGACTCCCTCCTCCCACCCCACCCCCAGCCATGCCCTCCACTCTTCCGCAAGTGAAAGTAACTGATCATCAGTGACACTTAATGGTATTCATTTTACTGGGATTACTTCATCTGATCTCCATTTTATAGATGAGAAAACTGAAGCACAGAGAAGTTAAATCGTTTACTGAAGATTGTGCAGGTAATTACTATATCCATGCTCTTTAGTTTTCAAAGCATGGATCCGTAGAGCCGTCCCCTTAAAACACGTTAGAACTGCAGATTTTCAGGCCCACCCAGAAGCAGAATCTTCATTTTAACAAGATCCCCAAGTGGCTGGTACATGCATAAAGTTGGAAAGTGTTGCTCTGTACCACTACGCTGTTCACTCTCATTGGCTTGGCTTATCATCTGGACCTTTTACTCTGCATTGACCTATAGTTATGTGCCATTCTGCTTCCGCTACACTCCAAAGTATATTTGCCCTTCTCTGAATCTACCCCTTGAACTAACCTATGGCAGGCCTTCTGCTTCTGTTCCCCATACTACATATAGCATGGCACATTTTACTTGTTAAACAGTTTCAATCTCTTACTCTCTTATTATTAAAATGGGGTTCTACATTCAAAGGCAATTTGTTATCAAGATGTCACCGATTTAAGACAGAATTCAAGCTTTGGAGATAGGGGCTTGATCTTTGAGATTTTCCTGAAAGACTAGCATTGAAATTCTATGACTGTCAAGGGGAGATCCAAGCAAAACCTGAAATAACACGCCAGAAGATTCCAGAGCTCTTTCTCAATAGTATTCATTCATTCATTCATTCACTCAAAAAAACTGAGGGCCTACTCTGTGTCAGGCACTGTAACAAGTGCTGGTACATACAGAAGGAAACACAACAGTAAAAGCTCCTGAGTTCATGGAACTTACCTTCTAGTAGGGAGAGATGGGCAATTAACATGACAAGTAAGTGAATTACAGAGTTTGGTCGAAGGTGGTCAGTGTTACAGAGAGGGGAAAAAAAGTAAGAGAAAAGGAGATGAGTACTGGGGAGATGGTGGTTTTAAGAATAGTAATTTGGCCGGGCGCGGTGGCTCAAGCCTGTAATCCCAGCACTTTGGGAGGCCGAGGCGGGTGGATCACAAGGTCAAGAGATCAAGACCATCCTGGTCAACATGGTGATACCCCGTCTCTACTAAAACTACAAAAAATTAGCTGGGCATGGTGGCGCGTGCCTGTAGTCCCAGCTACTCAGGAGGCTGAGGCAGGAGAATTGCCTGAACCCGGGAGGCGGAGGTTGCGGTGAGCCGAGATCGCGCCATTGCACTCCAGCCTGGGTAACAAGAGCGAAACTCCGTCTCAAAGAATAGTAATTAGTCTAGTAGTTAATATCTGAACCAAGACTTGGAAGAGATTAGGGAGCAAGTCATTTAAAAGAACAAGTTTACATTCATTCATTCACCAAATACTTGTTGCTTCCACACTGTGTGACAAGCATGGTTCTGACATAGATCTGTGTGTTTACTTAAGTCCTGTTTTTCATATCTCCAATTTTCCTACACTGGGGGTTTCTTGTCCTGGTGGGAAAAAACAAAAACATAAGCAATTATGTGTGGCTCAACCTAATACCATGTTTTTCCATCCTGGATGTTCAGTATTGTTAGGGGTTCAATTTTGTCTCCCTGAAATTTATATGTTTGTCTTAACCCCCAGTACCACAGAATGTGACATTATTTGGAGATACAGTCTTAATAGAATTAAATTAAATGAGGTCTTTAGA
Source organism: Sapajus apella (assembly GCF_009761245.1). Taxonomy (NCBI): domain Eukaryota; kingdom Metazoa; phylum Chordata; class Mammalia; order Primates; family Cebidae; genus Sapajus; species Sapajus apella. The sequence continues at coordinate 20,099,977 of NW_022436963.1, forward strand.
ATGAGCCGGAATACAGTATGACTGTGACCTTATAAAAAGGGGAAATTTGGTGACAGACGTGCACACAGGGAGACCACCATGTAAAAACTCAGGGCAGAGATGGAGCGATGCTTCCACAAGTCATGAAACACCAAAGATTACCAGAAAACCATCTAAAGAGGAGAGAGGCATAGAATGATGTTTTGCAGCCCTCAGAAGGAGCCCTGCCAACACCATGACCTTGGACTCCTAGCCTCCAGAACTGTGAGACAAGAAATTTCTGTTGTTTAAGCCACCTAGTTTGTGGTATTTAAATGGCAGCCCTAGCAAATTCATACAGCCATACAAGTGTGTTTGTTTCTGAAGATGGTACAGTTAAGGGACTCATCTGTAAGTTTCCAATGACCTGATGTCTCTTGTGCAGTAGCGAGAAGCCAGAATGATCTGATGAATTGAGATTTAGTAACCAAATCACCACAAAAAAAGGCAAACTATATTAAAAAAATAGCCAGTGAGCCCCAGTTACCCAATTGTTTCCTCATTCAGCTATTTATCAAGTGCCCACTGTGAGCCAGGCTCTGGGATAAGGTGACAAACAAGGCACATGTGACTTGTGTGTATTGTTGTGGGGAAAGCTGGACAGTAAACAATTCCATAAATATGTGAATAAAGTAATTTCAGAGCAGAATAAGTGCTAAAAATAAATAAAAGAAGCCTAGGGCATTAGAAGGACATGAGGATAGGTTTATTTTAGACTGGCTGCCTAGGGAAGGTCCCTATGAGGTAGTGACATTTGAGTCAAGGCCTAACCGACAAAAAGCCATCCAAGTGAATACCTGGGCAAAAATTGTTCCAGGCAGAGATAGCAGTTCCTCTTATATGAAAATGTTCCTGTCATTCATTCTGTAACATTCTTTCTCTCTTTGCAACCCATTTTGCATCCTTTGAGGTTGTATAAAATCAATGTACATCTGTTTCCTAAAAATGAGGTCAAATTATTTATTTTCTTATATAAGAACCTATGAAGGTCACACCAACAGGGTTTGCATGCACCACTCATTCACAAAACACCCCTTGACGTGCGCCTCTGTATTTGTAGGAAGTGACACCACGTGACTTGGACATTGTGTTTACTTTCCTCATTTGTATAACGTCCAGAACACTACTGGCATGTTCTGGTGCTGAATCAATACGTGCTGATGCCTGACTATGCCTGAAAGGAACATTCTGACTCTCCTGGGCCTGTTTATAAAATCCTCATTGCCAGCGAAGCTTCAGTTTTAAAATTTTGCAATACAGTTTTGCACTTTGTAATTTTTCTGAGGAGACTAATAAGAATGATAGCTAACTTATTTGGAGACTTGTGTGTAGCTCACTATGCTACCTACTTCACACGGATTATCTTTATAATCCATTTGATTAAAAGGTAAATACAAGGTAAATTCTCTTATTATAATCTCCATGTTACAGATGAGAAAGCAGGTGCCCAAAAAAGGCCAGGGTTGAAACCACTATTTTTTTTATTGCATTTTAGGTTTTGGGGTACATGTGAAGAACATGCAAGATTGTTGCCTAGGTACACACGTGGCAGTGTGATTTGCTGCCTTCCTCCCCATCACCTATATCTGTCGTTTCTCCCCATGCTATCTCTCCCAACTCCCCACCCCCTGCTGTCCCTCCCCTATTTCCCCCCAACAGACCCCAGTGTGTAGTGCTGCCCTCCCTGTGTCCATATGTTCTCATTGTTCAACACCTGCCTATGAGTGAGAACATGTGGTGTTTGATTTTCTGCTCTCGTGTCAGTTTGCTGAGAATGATGGTGAAACCACTATTAAACGGCCGACTTATGCCTTGAAACAGTCTCTCTTACTGTCAGCTCTTACTGTCACTGCTTGAGTGGTTGAACATTGAAACAAGTGAAGAAAGAGCAGAGAAAAAGCAAAAAGCATCTATCTGGGTACACATGGACACGCAGTGTAGAATAATAGGCCTCGAAGACTACAAAATGTGGGAGCGTGGGAGCAAGGTGAGGGCTAAAAACTTCCCTGTTGGGTGCAGTGTTCACTATTCCACACAACACATGCGTGTAAGAAACCTGCCCTTGTGCCTCCTAAATATATAAAAATAAATGTAAATGTTTTTAAAAAGCATCTGTCTATTCCTTTACATTTGTCTTTGAAATTTTCAAAGCACCATTTTCTAACATTTTTTATTTACCCCAGCCTTCTAGCTTTCAAGTACACTTTTCTAGCCGGATATTTGCTTTGCCTTCCCTTGCTTCAAACTAGGAACTGCAGAGACTTTATAAATGAAACAACTGAGATATATATATATATGGGAGAGAGAGAGAGAGAGAGAGTTTTGTTTTCAGCCTGTCTGTTCTTCAACACGCTCTAAGGAAATGTAAGTCAAGCTTTTTAGAGCTCCGCCTACTATGACAGACATCATATCTCATACGTTGACAGTGCCCCAACACTAAGGGGTCTCTTCCCTTACTCAAATAGTAAAGAACATCACGTCCCTTGCCAGACCAAATGCTGTATGCAATTTTGCAATGCCAGCTCAGGCCCCCTTTACACAGATACTAATAGATCCTCCTGCCTGAGAGTGAACATCTAATATTGGCTTCAGCCAGTCTTTGTGAATAACTTTCTATTCTTGTGGCTTCCCCACAGTCCTGGTCAGGGAAAAAGCCCAAAGAACTTACAACAGTGAAAAGACGTGAGACTTCTCTCATTGCATCCTGGATTCCCCCACCTTGCTCAGGAAGTGGGTAGCCGTTTTAGCAGTTAAATGACTTCCTGCCTTGGATGGCTTGGTCAGACTTGTTTTAGACTTCTGGAACTCAGACAAGGTGTCTGCTATTTGCTTTGGAAGGCTCAGGTGGGTTTCACTATCATTCCCTTTGCTGACCACAACTGCTTCAATAATCTACGCCCTGGAAAAGATCAGCACTTCAGGGCAAATTAGCATGAGAAAGATTTATGAAATCACAATAGGAGGGCACTTTAAGAAATCATACAAGAGCTGTTGCACAAAGCTATACAAGCTAAGTTCCAAGCAAGACCAACGCCAGACAGAATCATCAAAGAAATAATGCTCCTTTTGGTACCCTCTCTTCTGTCCATCGTTCCACCCCAGCGTCTGCCAGTATGGTCTATGTAGCACTCAGCTACACAGAAGGCTGGTGATGTCATTCAGGAATTCATTTTCATTGATTATTTTGTTAATTTGTTTAAAACTTATGTTTGTTAAAGAGAATCTGTATACCCACATTCATAGCAACATTACTTTTTGGATAGAAGCAATCCAAGTGCCCATCAATAGACGAACAGATAAATAAAATGTGATATATACATGCATGCAATGGAATATAATTCAGCCTTTAGAAGGAGAGCTACTCTGATACATGATACAAAATGGATGAAGCTTGGAGACATTATGCTAAGTGAGAAAAGCTATTCACAAAAAGACAAATACTGTATGATTTCATTTATGTGAGGTACCTAGATTAGTCAAATTTATAAAGACAGAAGGTAGAATGGTATGACTCTTGCCTATAATCCCAGCAATTCAGGAAGCCAAGGCAGGAGGGTCGCTTGAGCCCAGGAGTTGTAAGCCAGCCTGGATAACATAGTGGAACTCCATGGCTACAAAAAAAAAAAAAATTAAAAACTTAAGCAGGCATGATGGTGCTCACCTGTAGTTCCAGCTACTTGAGAGACTGAGATGGGAGTATCATTTGAGCCCAGGAGGTCGAGGCTGCAGTGAGCTACGATCTTGATACTGTACTGCAGCCTGGGTGACAGTACCATGTCTCAAAAAAGAAAAAAGAAAGTATAATGGTGGTTGCCAGGGACTAGAGCAGGTTCATTCAATCTTTTGGCTTCCCTGAGCCACATTGGAAGATGAGGAATTTTCTTGGGCCACCCATAAAATACACTAACACTATCAATAGCTGATGAGCTTTAAAAAAAAAATCACAAAGAAATCTCATAATATTTCAAGGAAGTTAACAAATTTAGGTTGGGCCACATTCAAAGCCATCCTGGGCCATAGGCAGCCTGCAGGCCACGAGTTGGACAGGCTTAAATTAGAGGAAGGGGAGAATGGAAAGTTAGTGTTTAACAGGTATAGTTTCCATTTTGCAAGTTCATGAGTTCAGGGGATGGATGGAGTGATGGTAGCTCAATAGTTTGAATGTACTTAATGCCACTGAACTGTACACTTAAAAATCATTAAGCTGGTACATTTTATTACTAACTGCATTTCACTACAATTTAAAATAACTTTAAAAAACTAATGGAAGTTCTTATGTCTAAAATGTCAAATTTTTAAAGCTGAAAATGGAGATATGATTCAATTTGTATCACAAATTACCAAACTCAGACTAAACATATTTTGGTCAAAAAAATTTTTTTAATTTTGTTTGTGTGTATGCTAGACATTGTATGAGGTACTTGACATGTTGTTCTAAAAAAAAATAGAGGATGCAAGATAGCCAAATAGGAACAGCTCTGGAGTGCACTTCCCAGTTAGAACAATGCAGAGAGTGAGTGATCGCCACATTTCCAAACGAGTTATTACTGCCCACAGACCAGGAGATTCCTGGGCTGAAAAGCACCACAAGTTTCCAGTATGGCTATTTCAGCCAGTCCACACAAAAACTCACAAAAATCTTCATGGCCATTTCAGTTGGCACCTGAAATGCCTGGAAGACAGAGCCGCCCATTCAACTGAAAAAAAGGGGGCTGAAACAGGGAGCCACGTGATCTGGCTGGGTGAGTCCCACCAGGTCCCACCCCAACAAAGGCCAGCAATCTGAAATTCTCTGGAATGAGAGTTTTGCAGCAAGTGCAGCTGGACCAGGCACAGTCCAGCTCTGTGGGGGGAAAAGTGTCCGCCATTACCAAGATAGTCCACTACTACTGAGGCAGTCTGCCACTACTTAGGCAGTCCACCACTACCGAGGCGGTCCCCCATTACCGAGGCGGTCCGCCATTACACAGGCAGTCTGCCGTTACTGAGACAGACCATCATTACTGAGGCAGTTCCAACTATATCTGTAAACAAAACTACATGGAAGTTCACACAGCAGCTGGGCAGAGCCCATGGCAGCTCAGCAATGCCTCTTCAGGCAGACTGTGACTAGGCTACCTCCTTGCTGGGCAGGGCATCTCTGAAAAAAGACAGCAGCATGTCAGGAACTTATAAATAAAGCCCCACCTTCCCAGGACAGAGCACCTGGGAAAAAAGGTAGTTATGAGTTCTGCTGCAGCAGACTTAAACGTACCTGCCCAGCAGCTCTGAATGGAACAACGGAGCTCACAGCTTAGCACTTGAGCTCCTGTAAGAGACAGACTGTCTCCTCTAGCAGCTCCCTGACTCCCATATATCCAAAGAAACACCTCATAAAGGAGAGCTCAGGCTGACATCTGGCAGGTATCCTTCTGGGACAAAGATAACAGAAGAAGAAACTGGCAGAAACCCTTACTGTTCTGCAGCTGCCATAGGTGGAGTTTAATTAGATCCGATTTGTCTATTTTGGCTTTTGTTGCCAATGTTATTGGTGTTTTAGTCATGAAGTCCTTGCCTATGCCTATGTCCTGAATGGTTTTGCCTAGGTTTTCTTCTAGGGTTTTCATGGTGTTAGGTCTTATGCTTAAGCCTTTAATCCATCTGGAGTTAATTTTAGTGTAAGGTGTCAGGAAGGGGTCCAGTTTCTGCTTTCTGCACATGGCTAGCCAGTTTTCCCAACACCATTTATTAAACAGGGAATCCTTTCCCCATTGCTTGTTTTTCTCAGATTTGTCAAAGATCAGATGGTTGTAGATGTGTGGCATTGCCTCTGAGGTGTCTGTTCTGTTCCATTGGTCTATATCTCTGTTTTGGTAGCAGTACCATGCTGTTTTGATTACTGCAGACTTATAGTATAGTTTGAAGTCAGGTAGCGTGATGCCTCCAGCTTTGTTCTTTTTACTTAGGATTGTCTTGGCTATGCGGGCTCTCTTTTGGTTCCATATGAAGTTTAAGGTGTTTTTTTCCAGTTCTGTAAAGAGGGTCATAGGTAGCTTGACGGGGATAGCATTGAATCCATAAATAACTTTGGGCAGTATGGCCTTTAACTGATAAGCAACTTCAGCAATGTCTCAGGATACAAAATCAATGTGCAGAAATCACAAGCATTCTTATAAACCAATAAGAGACATAAAGAGAGCCAAATCAACAACGAACTGCCATTGACAATTGCTACAAATAAAATAAAATACCTAGGAATACAACTAACAAAGGATGTAAAGGACCTCTTCACAGAGAACTACAAACTACTGCTCAAGGAAATAAAAGAGGACACAAACAAATGGAAAAACATTCCATGCACATGGTTGGAAGAATCAGTATCATGAAAAAGGCCGCATTGCCCAAAGTTAAACTCCAGAGCTTCTGCACAGCAAAAGAAACAGGCAACCAACAGAATAGGAAAAAATTGTTGCAATCTACCCATCTGACAAAGGGCTAATATCCAGAATCTACAAAGATCTAAAACAGATTTACAAGAAAAAAGCAAATAAAACCATTCAAAAGTGGGCAAAGGATATGAACAGACACTTTTCAAAAGAAGACATATATGATGCCAACAAACATATGAAAAAATGTTCATCATCACTGGTCATTACAGAAATACAAATCAAAACCACATTGAGATACCATCTCATGCCAGTTAGAATGGCAATCATTAAAAAGTCTGGAGACAACAGTTGCTGGAGAGGATGTAGAGAAATAGGTACACTTTTACACTGTTGGTGGGAGTGTAAATTATTTCAACCATTATGGAAGATAGTGTGGTGATTACTCAAGGACCTAGAAATAGAAATTCCATTCGACCCAGCAATCCCATTACTGGGTATATATCCAAAGGATTATAAAGACACATGCACACATATGTTCATTGCGGCACTGTTTACAATAGCAAAGACCTAGAACCAACCCAAATGCCCATCAATGATAGACTGGACAAGGAAAATGTGGCACATATACACCATGGAATACTATGCAGTCATAAAAACCAATGAATTTATGTCCTTTGTAGGGACATGGATGAATCTAGAAACCATCATTCTCATCAAACTGACATAAGAACAGAAAATCAAACACAGCATGTTCTCACTCATAGGCAGGTGTTGAACAAGGAGAACACGTAGACACAGGAAGGGGAGCATCACACACTGGGGTCTGTTGGGGGCAATAGGGAAGGAACAGCAGGGGGTGGGGAGGTTGGGGAGGGATAACACAGGGAGAAATGCCAGATATAGGTGACAGTGGGATGGAGGCAGCAAACCACATTGCCGTGTATGTACCTATGCAACAATCCTGCATGTTCTGCACACGTACCCCAGAACCTAAAGTGCAATAATATATATATATATATATGTATAAAACATAATCCTAGACCTCAAAGAACTTACAAATATATACTACAATGTCCTGAGTGAGACTCTTTATTCAGTTCATACCTTCTTCCTCCAACAAATATTTAATGAGTGCCTACTATGCACCAGTCTCTCTGCTACCTACAAGTCCCCATTAGCGAACAAGGTAGATACAGATGGCACTCTCACAGGACTACCAGTGTAGCAAGGAAAAAAGATAATAAACAAAAAATTATTGTTTTCCTAGGCCAGGTGCAATGGCTCATGCCTATTATCCCAGCACTATGGGAGGCCAATGAGGACAGATCACTTGAGGTCAGGAGTTTGGGAGCAGCTTGGCCAACACAGTGAAACCCCGTCTCTACTTGAAAAATACAAAAATTAGCCAGACATGGTGGCACATGCCTGTAGTCCAAGTTACTTGGGAGGCTGAGGCAGGAGAATCCCTTGAACCCAGCAGGCAGCAGTTGCAATTTGTCGAGATTGAACCACCGCACTCCAGCCTGGGCAACAGAGAGAGACTCCATCTCAAGAAAAAGAAAAAGAAAGAAATTATTGTTTCTCTAAGCGCCCTCTCTGCTCCATCAAAATTTACTGGTTCTCTGTTTGGTCACCTTCTAGACTCTAACAGATGACCGTATCAAATCTGCTAATGATTTCTAGATATAAATAAAGCTTCTAACCATTATCCCTCCCACGTTTGTAGCATGTCCATGTGGTAACACAAGAAACAATACGTTAACCCAGTATTCTCCAAAATATGGTTTTTATTCCACAGATGGGTTGCAAAATAAATTTACCTGAAATGCAGAAGAACTTTTTAATTGTTTTAATGTACATTAGGAAAAAGCTAAATGAAAACATCAAACCTGTGGTTTCATGGATATTACTATTTGGTATGAGGCTAAATTCAAAGGTGATTTCAATTAAAGAAAAATACTGAAATAATCATTTAAGCAAATGGCAAAATTGGAAAGTTGGGGCATAACACAATCAGAAGGAGGCTGATATTTATGCAAATAGGAGTAATTTCATTGGCAGAATGGCCAATGAGATGATATTCTAAAGAAACACAGGGTTTGTGGTGCCTTCATATCCCGCCATGGGCCTAGCCTGACTCCATCCTAAACGTTCTCTTCTCTCTCTAGCTCCGCAACCCTAAGGGGCACCCACTCTGCCTCACTCTGAATGATGATGTATACTGAGAATTTCTTCCTTCCCTGTTCATCAACTCAGCTTCCCCTGAAATGCTCAATCTAGTGAGGATGGTGGCAAAGATGGGCAGACAGTTAAATATCTTTGGAACTTGCGTTCCAGCCATGCTATGTTTGTATCTTCCAAGTTGATGTTGTGACAAAATAAAGGTGGGAAGAGAAACCGTGCTGTCGGTCATTACCTGTCCCATCTACTCTACTAGAATTCCAGTGCAAAGTTTTGGAGAAAACAGAAAAATAAACATTGAGTTTTATTCCAGGGTTTTTTTCTATCTATCGTATTCTAGCATATGCAACAAAAACCACACGCCATTTGACTTTTATTTTTGGACTTGAGTCTCTACCTTGGAACAACATTATTTAGTAAAAGGCCATGAATGTTAAAGTAGGACTTAAGAGGCTTCACTTGGACACCTGACATTTGGAATACTCTCAATCAGGGCCTTACTCACCAGGGAAGCTAAATTATCCATAGACCTCAAATCCAATGGATTTCAAGCTGGATGCAGTACTAGACATTTGCCTGCCTGCCAAGCATCTCCCAAGAAAGCATCCTAGCCAAAACCCTTGACTGCAGGTGACAAAAACCCAACACAACGGGGAGAGGCCAAAAGGGACAGCTATCTGCTCACATAACTAAGAAGTTCCAGAAGTGTAATTGGATATTAGTAGTCAGAGAAGGAATGTATATATATGTATGTCTTCCCCATCTCTTGGCTTTTTTTTTTTCTTAATAATTGGCCTCATTTTCTTTTACTAAGAAGAGGCTACTTCCAAAAAGCCGGGGAGATGTTCTTCAATAATCTCAGCTATTCCCTTCCAGCCATGTGACCCTAAAGACAAGAAGAACTCTCCTCTGACTTCAATTTTTTAAAAATCTAGTCCAGCTTATTTCACAAGTCCATGCCCATGCCCAGGTTGGGCAGAGGGGGTGAATGGCAGCCCCATCATAATTACATGATTATAAATTCCTAGAAAAGAAGGAACGTTGGACAATAATGCCCACTGCAGGAATCTGCCCTACACACTGCCCTAATTGAACAATTAACCATGTTCTGTATTACCCAACCCATATGGCAACAGCTAATTAGATTAGGTTTGAGTTCCTAAGCCAAATACAGTTCATCTATCCAATGCCTCTGTTTTTTATGGCCTGGCTTGAAAAGTGGCATGGGCCAAACAGACTTTTCCTCCTGGAATTTGAAAATGGGAACCCTAGAGACTGAGCCATTTGGTTGGGGCAGTTGAACTAAATGTCACAATAAAGTAGAAGACATGACAGACAATTGTGGACAATGTGCAACTGAAGCTATGAAGAAGCCAGTCTACAGAGTTTGAGGTCAAGACAGAGAGAAACATTGATTCTGAGACCACAGCACCTATAATAGAGAAGTAGCTGACTCAATTTACTGGGAGTTTCAGTACTTGAAAATTTTGTGTTTGGGTAGAATATCCAGGTAAGAAAAGCCTGACCTATTTAGTGATTTTACCCACATTGTCTTATTTTCTCTTTGTAGTAACTCCATTAGAAGGTATTTACTTTCTCCATTTTTACCAATGAATAAACTGAGGCTCAGAGAACATATTTGATGTTTCTTAATGTGACATTTTTCAAGCTAGAAAGTCTCTAAGTCAAGAATGCTTTTCCCCTACTTCAAGTTGCCTCGGAACCTTGAGTGGTAGAGATCTGGGCTGGACACATGGATTTGGAAACCATCTGCTTAGACTCTCAGAGGTACTCACTGAAACCAAAGGAGGGAATGAGGCTGTGAGGCTGTCAAGTGAAAGTACACAGTTAAGGAATTATTTAATAGCCTCATCTATTGGGCACTCACTGTGTGCACATTATATACTAGTAATGACCAATTGTATGTATTGAATTAACTGAGCCACAGCATGCCCAGGTGTCTGGTTAAACATTATGGCTGGGTATGTCTGTGAAGGTATTTCTGAAAGAGATTGATATTTGAATAGATAAACTAAGTAAAACACAGATGGCCCTCCCCAGTGTAAGAGGGCATCATCCAATTCACTAAGGCCCTGAATAGAGCAAAAAGGCAGAGGAAGTTTGAATTCACTCTCTGGCTGACTGTTTAAGCTGAGACACCAATATTCTCCTGCCATCAGCACGCCTGGTTCTCAGGTCTTTAGCTTTGGACTGGAATCTACACCAACAATTATGGAGCTCGCAGGCTTTTGACCTTCACCTCTGGTTTTCCTGAGTCTCCAGCTTGCAGATGGCAGATCACAGAGCCTCAGCTTCTATAACTGCATGAGCCAATACCTTACAAAAATCTCATGTTTGTTATAACTATAAATATTATTTTATTATTATATTTATTTATATATATTTATATTTACTTATATATAATTTGTATTTTAATTTATATATAATTTATATTTATATATAATCTATATATAATTTACATTCACATTTATTTCTATATACATAGATATATGTATCCTTTCAGTTCTATTTCTCTGAAGAATACTGACTGCTATAGCATTCTGTCAACAGAAGAGATCTTGAGGTAGAGTTTGCAGAGATCACAGTGACCATGCTTCTAGGTGTCATGAGATGGAAGGAAACTCAAGTAGTTTGTGTACTAGGATTTGGACATTTTCCTGCCATGCTCACGTTCCATTACCCTCATAGTGTGCCCAGTCTGAAAAATTTAATCTTCCTTAGCCATTTGAATCTCTAAACATTTCTTGCAAATTAATACAAGCCTGAAGGACCAGACTGAAGAGAATTAGATGAGACCTGGAGAATATCAAAAAGTGGGTATCAGCTCATGCCTGTATTCTCAACATTTTGGGAGGCCAAGGCAAGAGGATCACTTGAGCCTGGGAAAAATAATGAGACCCTGTCTTTACAAGAAATTTAAAAACTAGCCAGGCATCGTGGCAGGCACCTTTAGTCCCAGCTACTCAGGAGGCTGATGCAGGAGGATAACTTTAGCCCAGGAGTTTGAGGCTGCAGTGCGCTGTGATTGGGCAACTATAGTCTAGCATAGAAAACAGAGCAAGACTTTGTCTCTTTAAAAAAAAAAAGTGGGTATCAGGTTAAATATGGTGACACCCCAAGGTGACACTTCCACCCAGTCTTGATAAACAAGGTTCCAAATTGAGTTAATTTTGCCCTTGGTGAATTCAAAAAGTCTAACATTTTCATAAGATTCTTAACAACAACAAAAAAGTAAAGTGTGATTCATTATGTCAGCACTTTATTTTTTAAGGTTATTAGCACACACTGACATACATTTTAAATAATAAATAAATGCACTAAGATGATTTTTTAAATATTCCCTTGTACTTCCTTTTACTCCATGACCCTTCTTTCCTTCTTGCACTCAACAAATTGCAGCAGCTAGACAGCATACTTACAGCCCTAGGGAAAAAAATACCAGAGCAAAACTCAGAGAACAAAGAGACAAAGCCATGGCTTATGAGTTTCAAAATAGGCTGATGAAACCCACACCAGAGATATTAGTTTTGAAAGGGTTTCTGAGCCCCAGAAGCCAGGCTTTTGAATATCAAAAAGCCACAGCACACCCTGCACAACAGCTTGGGGAAAATAGCCTCCCCTCTAACTTTGGACTACGTACAGACTCCATGGGCTGGGTGCAAGAGAAGACAGCTTGAAGAGAAGAAAGTCAGATGCGGGTAAGCATCACCTGGAGAGAAGACCACTGTGGACAAATCTCCCTTAGCCCTTCAGCACTTGTTTGTGAGATCAAAAACAGAGGTCTGACCTAGGAGAAAATGTTCAGCGTTCTCAACCTCAGCGCTATTGACATTTTGACCAGATAATTCTTTACCGTGGGAAGCTTCACTGTGCACTGCAGAGTGTTCAGCAGTATCCCTGGTCTCTTCCCACTAGATGTCAGTAGCAAACATTTGCTGGGGGTGCGGATAGGGGCTCAAAATTAGCCCCAGTTGGGAATCAATGAGACAAGGATATATATTACACACACATCTTTCTAATAAAAAAGTTATATGTGTTTTATACAGAAAACTTCAAAACTACAGAAAATCACTCTCAAAAAGTCAATCATGCTTCATCCACTCAGAACTAATCATTAAAGTTTTATCTATTTCCAATTTTTCCTATATATTTTATTTCAACCAAACCAAAAGTTGGGGTTATATAATAAAATACTGTTTTGTAGTCTGTAATTTTTTGCATATTACATGTCGTGAAATTTCATAGAGGTATAGTTTTCCTTTCTATAGCCGTAACATAATCTATTTTGACAATCTGTTATTGTTGGATAGATTACTCCCAACACTTCACCATCATTGGTAATGCTTTAATGAATATCTTCATATATTCCTTTGATTGTTTTATTAGGAAAAATTTCTAAGGAATGTTCTTAGAGAAAAGCTAGCTGATATGTTGGGGTTTGGATCTGTAATATTTACTGTCTCAGTGGGGTAAGTCACAGTTTTCTGACTTAACATATACAATTTTTTTTTAATAGTGCTTTTAACTTTCCAGAGTACTTTGCACCTTGTCAAGCATGCAGGGCAGCTACCAATTGTTCCCATTTTACTGATGAGAAAACTACTATCATAGAAGTTAGACGACTTGCATATGGCAACATAATTATTTTACGGGAATGCTAAAACCCATCTCACTTGAATCCTGGGCTTTTTGCTATTAGTGCTTACTTTGGCAGCAGTATACTGCCGAAATTGACATAATCCAGAGAAAGAAGATTGGAATGCCCCCTACTCACAAATAATATGCAAATTTGTGAACACTATGGTGGTAAGAAGATTTTAAATTACAAGTCCTATTTCTAAGTGCAATTTTCTATAAATTTCAGAGGTCCCAAAATGTAATCAAAGCTATGGACCTCAAATGCATGAATCTACCAGTTCCCATGAAAAATTCCACAACCCATCTTGTCTCCAGATTCTGATTTGGAGGGTTAATGTCTAAAGTGCTAATTCCAACATCGGCTTCTTTCTTATCCCTGAAGCCAAATTAAGTTGGCACAGTCTGTTTTTACTTCCCTCTAATACAGATTTATTACCAATTAATTTCTTATCGAGGAAAAACAATCCCATCATAAGTATTTTAGATAATGACATCTAAGTATTTTATATTGCTTTAAGTCTGAACAGTTAGAAAAGAGAGTGCATCCAATGTTCATTACCTCTTAATGCTTGCATTCTTCTTTCATGTTTTGATTCATCCAAAAAAAAAAGAAAGAAAGAGAATGCTACCCACTGCTTTGACTCATTTTTAGGTTTAATGAGATTAAAAAATTCTGGGGAGAGGGGGGAAGAGTACAGCTTACTAATGTTTTAAGTGGTTTATGGAAATATTCCTACCATGGGCACAATTTTAAACCAAAGCCAACTTCTGCAGTGCTATTGAAGGCTAATGAATGTCTTAATAACACGCAGAGGAAAATGTGATTAGTTGATTAGATACAGAAATGTTCTAGACCTCTAGAATATAGTTAGAAAAACAACTCAATTGTACTTAGAGACAAAACTCATGACAGAATTAACTTCCCAGTGATCCATTTCACCACCCATTAATAATAAATGATCTTCTTGGCAGTGTATGTTGAGATAATTGACACTGATTTGACGTTTAGACTTTAAAGCTCCAGATAAACCTTGAACCAATTCCTCTCAGTTATAATAAAACCTGGAAAATTTAGAGCATCATATAACTTTTCTATTTCCTAGGACCTAGTTGTTCCCAATCCTTCTTTCAGTTAATTAAAATTATTTTGCAGGAATGTGCTTTGTAAAAACAAAGTATTCAACAGATTCTTTTGGAAATTTTATTTGTCTTTTCACAGCTGCCTATGTAGTCTTTGGAACGGTTCTGTATGTATACTTGCGTGTGTGTGTGTGTGTACATGTAAGACTGTTACCTTCAAATATACTTGCTTTCTAATAGTTAGACATCCTTATGGAAGTGTATATTACATAAAGCTGAAATAAACAGAGCTTTTTAGAATTTAGCAAATTCCAATAAGGTTGTTATTTGATCCTTGGAGTCCTGAGCAATGGGATACAGGAGATGTCATACGGCTTGGACAAAGAAGGCAATTATCAGATAACAGAGGCTGTCTGAAAACAAAGGCAATTAGAGAGCTCTCAAAGAATGTGAAGGACAAGTAGACAGGAAGAAACATGCAGAGCAACAGTAAAAAAATCATTAAAAAAAAAAAAATACTGATACATGGGCCAGGAGTGGCGGCTCACACCTGTAATCCCAGCACTTTGGGAGGCTGAGGTGGGCAGATAACTTGAAGTCAGGGCTTCTAGGCTACACTGGCCAACAGGTTGAAACCCCATCTCTGCTGGAAAAAAAAAGAAAAGAAAAAATACAAAAAATTAGCTGGACGTGGTGGCGTGTGTCTGTAGTCCCAGGTACTCAGAAGGCTGAGACAGGAGAATCGCTTGAACCCCAGAGATGGAGGCTGCAGTGGGCCAAGATTGTGCCACTGCACTTCAGCCTGGATGAAAGAATAAGACTCTATCTCAAAAAAAAAAAAAAAATACATTCTCCAACATAGATGAATCTTGAAAACATTTTGCTCAATGAAATAAGCCAATTACAAAAGATTACACATCATGTGATTTCATTTCTATGAAATGTCCAGAATAAGCAAATCTGTAAAGACAGCAAAGACACTAGTACCCAGGGGTTGGAGAAAGCAGAATGGAGAGTGACTGCTTATTAAGGTTTCTTAGTATAGATAGGGTTTCTTTCTGGGTGAAGGCAATTTTCCAAAATTAAGCAGTGGTGATGGCTGCACAAGTCTATCAATATATTGAAACCACTGAACTGGACACTTTAAAGGGAGTGAATTTTATGGTATGTAAATTATATCTCAAGAAAGCAGTTTTTTTGTTTGTGTTTTTTTAAAAAAAAGGCAGAGACAGAATTAAAGAGTCAGAATAAAAGAACCAAGAGCGTGAGATGGACAGAGGATTCCATCATGAGAAGCTTTTTTCCTCACAAATTTAAGTTGGCTAATGAGGTTGCCAGACAATTTTGAGGTGACTAACTGGGAATTTTTTAAAAAGCAAGATAAAATCAACATTGGGCTTGTGCCAGCCAGATTCAGCAAATGTTGCCCAGGCACCTACTATGCACTAGTCATCTAAAATACAAAGAGATTGTGGTCCTTTTGGAGTGACAAGCTTTTAACTAAAAAGTAAAATATTTTCAGCTGGGCACAGTGATTCATGTCTGTAATCCCAGCACTTTGGGAGGCCACTGAGGATCAGTTCAGCCCAGGAGTTCGAGACCAGCTTGGGCAACATAATGAGACCCTGTCTCTAGAAAAAAATTTAAAATTATGCATAGTGGGAGGATCACTCGAGTCTAGGAGGTCAAGGTTACAGTGAGCTGTGATCATGGCAATGAGCTCCAGCCTGTACAACTGAGATTCTGCCTCAGAAAAAAAACCTCCTTTTTTTTGAAAGGAGGCACACATACTTAGTGTTTTTTTTTTACACAACAATTTATTTATTGAAAGCCTCCTCTCCCCATCTTTGCAGTCTCTAGATCCACCTTGTCCACTCACAGATTTTGTACCCAAGCCTCAGAAAGATAGCTGGGGGCATAGGCACTATGCACCGTTCAATGAGACCCATAATGTGGCTGTTTAACTGTCTTCCGCATGCTGCAAGAACATGGCCAGCAGATCCAGCTCCTCCTATGATGCCTTCACCCGGGCCACCTTCTCGGCCTCCTTCTGCCCATAATTTTCCTTCAGGATCTGTACTATTCCAGAGTGACCCGTTGCAGACATTGAACTACCAGCCAGCTGCATTTGTCGTCCTGGATGTCAGTGCCAACTTTGCCGGTCACACTGGGGTCGCCAAAGAGGTCAAGGTAATCATCCTGAATCTGAAAGAACTCTCCCATCGCCAGCAGGATCTTCTTGGCATTGGCATGCTCCTTCTTGCCATCAATTCCTGCCATGTACATGGCTGCAGCTACAAGAAGGTAGGAGGAGTAGAAAGCTATCTTGTCCTTGATAATCGATTTGTACCTCTTTTCAGTGAACCTGCCAAGATCCACGTTGCCCTCAGGGGCTGTGATGAGGTCCAGGATCTGCCCAATCTCAGTCTGATAGGAACTCTGATAGGAACTCTGAAGCTTGACCAGGTTCAGGTAAGAGGGCTGCTCCCGGCAGTAGAGCTTTAGCAGTGGATAGACACATGCTTCCAGAAGGATAGCATCATTGATGGCATCCAAGCCCATGCCTGGCTTCTGATACCAGCAGATCTGTCCCTGGCAGGTGAGAGGTGAATCTTTGACGTCATCTGTCGCCAGGAAGAAAGCTTACAGCAGTTCCACACGCCAGCCCACAGTCAGGGTCGCTGGAGACTATCAGCATCCTGTTTCCGGGGCTCCACCAGCTCCCGGAATGCCACTGGCACCCTCAAACCCCGGTGATACTTGCCTCCAATAGCATTGTACTCCAGAACCTCCTTGATGCAGGCAATGGCATCTCCTGTCTCTGGGTGCCCCATCTCACCCTCAGTCAGCATCCTAACTATCTGGGAGAACTGCTGAAATGAAATCCTGCTTTTCTTGGGCATAAACATCTGATTTCTGGTCTCTATTCATTCTGAGGGAGGCACAAAGGGTGCGGGTTCCTGCTCCAAGAATGAGTTTTTTTACGTGACAAAATTACGAGTATTTTCTTTTTCCCAGTAGTCTAGAATGTAATGACTGTTGTATTATAAAGAAGGGGAAATACATTTTTAAAGGAAAAAGCATGACAGTGTGATAAAATACATGCTCTATGAAAGCACACAGGAAGGAGAAAGAAGTTGGGACTGAGGAAGAAAGGTCAGAGAAAGTTTGGCAGGCAATTATTTGATACTAACCCCAAGAGATGGGAATCATGGGCTTGAAAAGGAATGAGGCTGTTCCTCCATCCCTCAAGCCCCCACCCTGACACCAGCCCCTCTCCAGAGAACTGAGAGAATGTATGCTCAGGTCCAGGGAAATGTCATCTAACCTATCTCCTTTCTCTGTGGCCTCCACCCATGATCAGGGCCTCCCTTTTGCTTCAGTAAGGGCAGGAAGACTGTTAACAAATAAAAGTCATTAGGAAAGAATTTGCTTCTGGGTTTGTGCCAGTGGGTACCCCTTCAGAGTGCACATAATATGGCAAGACAATTCTCCATCACTGCAGAAGTTAGCGTTGGGGGCTTCACCATTAATGCCCAGACAGCATGTGGTAACAGGTAGAGAAAAGCCTCTATCAGCTCAGTTACTCTGAAGGAGAGAGGGTCACCTTTCCAAAGCTGATGCAGAGTTTATTTTCACTGTGAGCTGTGCTCATCACGGCGGTTGTGATCCCATCCTCCTCTGCAGTTCTTGCAGTTATCCCTTCTCTGATGGAACGAAAGAAAATGATAAAAACAACACTGGCTCAAACCCATGGGCCATTCCCTCATACATTCTGAGTATGTCATGGAGGAATTCTACTATGATAAAATAGCGCAGGTTTTGGAGTTAGGCATTGGGATTGGAATCCTGGCTCAATTGACTCAGCAGCTAATAGGCTTTTGGAAAGTTATTCCAGGTCTCTGGTGCTTCCTGTGTTCCTTTACAAAGTGGGAATGGTATTAAAACTTCCCTCATGGTTGAAAAGTATGCATACAATCACCTGGCACCATAGGTACTAAACAAATTTGAAATCACCCTTATTAGTTTTTCTAATGAGAGACTCCCTATAGCAATGTCCAAAAAGTTTAACAACATTACTAGGCTGGGCGCGGTGGCTCACGCCGTAATCCCAGCACTTTGGGAGGCCAAGGCAGGAGAATTGCTTGAACCCAGCAGGCAGAGGTTGCAGTGAGCCAAGATGGTGCCACTATACCCCAGGCTGGGCAACAGAGCGAAACTCTGTGTCAAAAACAAAAAAGAAAAAAAGACAAGTTTAACAACATTACCTATGAATTTGAGCCAGTGTAGTTTTTACTATCATCTTTCATTCCATCTGAAAAGGCTGGGATAACTACAAGAACTGCAAAGAAGGATGGGATCAGAACTGCTGTGATGAACACAACTCACAGTGAAAAATATATACACGTATTAGTCCACTCTCACATTGCTATAAAGAACTACCTGAGACTGGGCAATTCATAAAGAAAAGAGGTTTAATTAACTTACAGTTCTGCAAGCTGTACAGTAAGCATGGCTGGAAGGCCTCAGGAAACTTAAAATCATGATGGAAGATGAAGGGGAAGTAAGCATCTCTTACCATGTCAGAGGACAGAGAGAGTGTGCCAAGGTGCTACACACTTTTAAACAACCAGATCTAGTGAGAACTCATTCACTATCACAAGAACAGCAAGTGGGAAATCCGCCTCCATGATTTAGTCAACTCCCATCAGGTCCCTCCCCCAACACTGGGAATTACAAGGGGACAGCAGATTTGGGTGGGGACACAGAGCCAAACCACATCAATATACATATCTATATCTGTTATCTCTTTTATTAGAACTGTCTTGGTTGCAAAAACAGAAATCCAATGTTACTGGCTTAGAGACTCTCCAAAAAATAAGGGAATATTTGTTGATTCACATACATGAAAAACCCAGGGCAATTTATTTCAAGCACAGCCATATTGTTACCCAAATAATACCATCCCAAACTGCTCTCTCTTCAGGTTTTAATCTTTGTTTTTCTGTGTGGTTAAAATGAGTCAACATACATAATATGCTTAGAAGAGTGCTTAGTTTATAATAAGAACTATATAAATATTTGCTACTATTATTTCACTTAATCCTCCCTACCATCCTAGGAAGCATGTACCATTATTATTCTTTTTTTACAGATACGGAAACTGAGGTCATACAGCTATTCAATAATGAAGCTGGGTCAGGCAGTCTGGTTCAGAAGGCTTTTCTTGACCAGTTCTCCAATCGTCTCCTCATTGAGCTAGAAAGGAAGGTTGAGCCTTGATTGTAAAGGGCTAGGAAACACAACCCCTACAGGACAGATTCTTTAAAAATAAAGCATTTGAGCAAGAAAGCTTGGGCCCTTTGCCCCCTGATGGGTACCATCCTCTCAAATTTGTTTTTTTTTTTAATTTTTGAAAGTGAAAATAAGTTTCTACTTTTATAATTCATGCATGAATCCTACTAATCCTTCACAAAGGCAGTTTCACCCACTCAAAAATTCCAGAGACAGGGCTGAGCATGGTAGCTCATGTGTGTAATCCTTTGAAAGCAGAGGCAGGCAGATCACCTGAGGTCAAGAGTTCTGGATCAGCCTGGCCAACATGATGAAACCTTGTCTCTACTAAAAATACGAAAATTAGCTGGGTGTGGTGGCAGGTGCCTGTCATCCCAGCTACCTGGGAGGCTGAGGCAGGGGAATCACTTGAACCCAGGAGGTGGAGGTTGCAGTGAGCTGAGATTATGCCACTGCACTCCAGCCTGGGCAACAGAGGAAAAACTCCGTTAAAAAAAAATAAAATTCCAGAGACAGGAAATACTTGGAATATGGGTCCTTGAATTGGTTACTCTTTGCTGACAACTCCATCTCCCAACTCTAATCTATTTTATGCTCTTGCCTGTGCTTCTGCTCGGCTCTGTGTCCTCTGGAGGTGATGGACTGAACCTCTAGATTTCCTCACTTCTAGTTTCTGATTGGGTTTGGCCACTGAGGTCCCTTCCTTTGTGGCTTCAGGCCCACAGGTGGTGACAGCTTCCCATGATTTCTAACCCCTGAGGGCTTTGCCGCCCCCTCCTAGTTTTCTTCACTCAAGCCATACCTTTGCAAACAGCCCCTTTGCATCATTCTCTTCCATTAAAATCTTGGAGTTCGCCGTCAGTTTCCAGGCCTACATCACGGCTGTTGCGAGCCCTTGGCCCTCCTACTTACATGACCTCCTTCCTCTATCAGAAAGCTATTGAAAATTACAAATTTTAAAAAACAACTTTTTAAAGCTATTGAAAATTATATTTTATGATTGTGTTGATAAAAAGACATGTCATCCAGACTGGATTATAATCCTTTTTTTTCCAATTTCAAAAGAAATTAAAATATTCCAGGTGCCCTAGGCACTGCGCCTACTGCGCCTAATGGAGAAGTTGGCCCCAGTTATTTTCTACAGGAGGCCACTCTAACAGATGCATTCTCTTAATGACAGGCCTAACTGACAGAAAATAAACAGGAGCTCCCCAGAAGGTGGGCTACTATCAAGTTAAAATCATAATCCTTGGATCAGATTTCCCAAACAGCCTGTTTCCATTACAGCGAGCCCAGCATTCTTGTCCCTAAGCAGATCCTATTTCCCAGTCACAGCTATGATGACAAGATAACAGAAAAAAAGGGTGTATCTACTGTTGAATTAATGCCTAATTCATTGACTACTGACCACATTCCAGTGATGGGAGGCCCGACAATCACATAGTTCATTAATAATTCTCTATTCCCTCTATGTTAATATACCACTCTATACCTGAGAAGGAGAGAATATTTTCCATATGTTCTCCACTCAAAAGGATCCTTTTTCTCTTTTTAAGAAAGATCACATTTTTGTTCTCACTTGGAATTTGTTTTGTTTTTAAATGAGATCTGAGAAGTTTTTGAATGATGCATACTGCCTTTAATCGGCAATTTGTTAAGTATCAATGATATTGAAGGTTATATTTAGGATTCTATTTGTTCACCCAGCTCTCAATCTGTGACCGTCTCATAGACCAGGCAGAAAGTAATGGAAAATGTGAAATTACACCAGGAAGAAGACAAAGCTAGACAGCAGCAGTACTTTTAAATCTAAAACCAGCAGTTATTGATTTTCTGTTGGAGGTAAACACCTCATACTCTAACCAAATGTGGGACCAATGCTACTTGAGATTCTTTCTTTGCCTTTTTAAAAACTTCATTTCTAATTGCAAATTAATGCCGAATTTAAATCCCTAAGCCCCTGGATTTTTCTGCATTTCTTCCCAGTTGGTTCTCTGATTGACTGGGGGAATGAGGAGGTTCTGCAAAGGACAAGGGAAGCTGAGAGTTTGCCCCTCAGCACCCTAAATATCAACCATAAAACTAATGAACTGTGGCAACTGAATTGTCTAAGTTCATTCCAAATTATGTCTTGGTAAAGTTCATCTTTGTTTTCAATTATCATCCTGGAATCATAAATGTCGAATCCAGGGTGCAGCTTCTCAGCTCCCTGAATCTTGTTCGCATTCTTCTTACTGTTAAGACTGCAGTGGGTATGTGGTGGCCTGCTGCACTGGATACCTGGGGCAACGGGTACAAGTCCTCTCCTTAAAAATATCAATCTCTTTTTAAAGGAACAGATCTGAAAGCACTTCTGAAAAATTGCTGAGATTCGGTGAATCTGCATTTTTGACATGCCGCTAAGAATCGTGTTTTTAAGTTTATCCTCTTTATTCATAACCCAGTTATAAATCTTATTTTAAGTCTTTTTTTTTCTTCATTCTCTTATGACTATATAATATTTACCCTGACAAGTTTATAAAGAATATTGAGGTTGATACTTGCTGGTCTTAGTAGAAATTAATCAAAATCCATCTGTTCCCTTCTCAGCCTGGACATTTTCATTACAACTAAACCAGGGATTATAGGATTCTTACATCTTCTTTTTTTCCCTGCACAGTTCAGTTGATTTAGAAACAATGATTAAAGCTGCTTACTTTAAGGAAGATTGTTTCCAATCTTCCCTTCTTGCAAGGCAGAGAAAGATGAAAGCATCTTGATCCTGAAATATTTATATCTAAGACTGGGAATCTGTATCAGAGGCATGATGAATGATTGCAACCAAAGACTTTTTTATTTTAAAGTCATATTTCTTATCTTTACACTTTCACTTTCCTTACAAGTTTGAGGAAATAAAGGCCAAATTCATTCACTGCCCCCACCTCAAGTAGATAGATTTTCTACCTTTATTTAATTCTAAGTCTAGTGTGACATAATAAAGAGACATGCAGAGAAAGATTACCTTTCTGACACTAACTATTTATAGGGATAAATATCAGTTATCCTTATGTGGCCTTACAATGACTGCTTTCAAAGGAATGGAGAATACAGATTAGGGGGAATGAATGTAAGCCTCCCACAAGGGGATTCCTTGATCTGGGATTGAAGAAATCTAAAGAATTAGAAGTGATTACTAGAGAGTAATTCTAGGTTTACACAGCCTCAGACAGGTGCTCTAATTAACTACTCTCATGCCTATTTTTTCCTATCTGGTTTTCATGTTTCCCCTCTCATGCCCTTTTAATTGAGGTAAAATGCTCAGATCTTAAGTATACAGTTGGATGAGGCTTGACAAATATATACACCCATGCAACCACCACCCCAATCAGGATCTAGAACATTCCGCACTCAATTTTTGCGGAGCTGTTTTTAAAAATGAGTATTATTACAGTCCTCTGCTACTAGGAACAAACTCCTCTCTAAATGCCAGAAAAAAATAAGACCAAGGACTGTGAGTTGGTCCCCTATGGAGCCAAATGCTGTCTGAAGCCAGTCCTTGTTGGGGGCCTTTTAACAACATAACAAAAAGAGGAACTGATCTTGACCGGCAGGCAGAGGGGTTGTCGTCATGGCCTAAACCTCAGATTAGAAGCACAATGATTCCCCAGGACTGCACGCTAAATCCTGGCAGACAATGTAGCCTTTCATCTTCTAAAATGGATAAATTGAATGAAGCAAGGCCAATTCTGGGCCAAGCTGTTGGATGAATTTTTTTTTCTTTAAGTTCCTAACTGTTCTACATAGACATTAAAACGTCCATTACAGCAGACCTAGAAATTGTCCCTCTGTCCTTGACATTTCCTCCTTCCTCACTAGTTCCTTTGTAACAGGAAGCCAGCTATTCACCTTAGTTCCCAGCCCTCTGTTCACTGCACCTCAGGGGTGCTTCCTTTTACGGCAGGATCCCCCTAGATAAAAGGAAAATTATAAACACTCATCCTTAGAAATTTTGAAGGGAATATATATACAGCCTAAGGGGTGCAAAAGGCTCTGCACTTCATTCAGCTATCACTGCTCAGGGACTCTAAGTACGAAAATAAAGATGAACTGGCTGTGAAGTGTAATAAAGGGAGCTGAATTACAGGGAGTTGTTTTTGTTTTTTAGCAAGAGTTCTGTACTGGCAAGTTTTATTGTCACCATATTGTGATATCACAATGGACTGAAGGATCTCTGAAGCCAGGCTATTTGGGTTCAAGTCCTGACCCTGCCACACATCTGATACATGACTGGGAACAAACTATTTTTCTGTGTTTTTATTTTCATTTCTGTAAAATGTGGACAGTGATAGTCCCTAGCTCAGGAGTCAGTGAACTTTTTCTGCAAAAGGCCAGACAGAAAATACCTTAGGCTTTGCAGGCCACTGGCTCAGTTGCAGCTCCTCAGCTCCATCTTGTAACATGAAGTAGCCACAGACAATATGTAACCCAATGGGTGTGGGCATGTCCCAATCAAACCTGCTGAATGGACTCTGACATCTGAATCTTGTATCATATTCACTTGTCAAGAAATATCCTTCTTTTGATCTCTTTTCAACCACTTAAAAACATAAACAATATTCTTAGCTCACAGGCTGTACAAAACAAGTAGTAGCCACATTTGACCATTGGGCCATATCAAGCTGGTCAACTCCTGACTTAGTTTGCAAGTTTGTTTGAGTATAACACAGGTAAAGCTCTTAGATAAGTGTCTGACACATCACAAGCACTACTTCCATGTTGTTATTTATTATTATTATCTAGAGGACCATGATGAATGCTATACTCTCCAGAGATCTGGTATCAGTATTATTTCCCAGAAAGTCAACCTTATGGCCTTCTAGTTTTGAGTAAAAGAGATGGAGGTCCTAAAAGAGAAAATGATCTTAGTGTCTTCCTCCAATATCTAAGAAAGATATGGTGAACACTCTCCCCAGATATGGATCCAACATACAGAGTGTGCCATTGTATAGATCTCATCATTTGGGGAATGATTTTTTAAAGCCATTGCTGTCCATTTTTGCACATTAAATCCCACAAAGAGATTTATTTACAACATTAAATCATTTCTTTGTGCTGCCTGGCTACATTTTTAACTATTAAAATATTCATCACACACTCTAAGAACCTAATGCCAAGTGTTTTATGACCTTTTAAAGGATGGCTTCTTTAAAAAAAAAAAAAAATCACCTTCAAATGTGGATGTCAGTTTCGAAGTGGGGCTGAGGAAGAGAAGTCTATTGTCAAATATCAAGAGGATAAACAAGAGATCATTGCCCATAAAAATACCACCAGAGATGGGCTGATCAAACAGAAATGTACTCAATGTGTAAAGCTGTGGATTAGGGAGGTAGGGATGGGAAGTGATGAGCAGCTTGGGGCAAAATTTGTTTGCTCCTTAGTATGAGAAACACTCTAGACTGTCCACAGCAATGGTTCTCAATAGAGGGCAATTTGGGGCTTTAGGAGACATTTAGCACTGTCTATAGACATTTTTGATTGTCAGGGATTACTGCTGGCATCTAATGGGTAGAGGTCAAAGGTGCTGCTCATCATCTTACAATGCACAGCACAGCCTCCACAAGAGGGAATTATCTGACCCAAAATGGTCAGTGGTACCAAAGTAGAAAAATCTTTAGACCCAGGAACTACCGTGGCTGACCCCCCACCTCACACCTGACTTTATTTTGCTGTTACTTTGAATTGGCTATTACAGTTATGTGTCAAACAACTAAAGATAAACACTAGAAAGCATCCCTCACTATGTTCGTTTGAAGGATCACAATTCAGTTTGAACTCTCCATCCACCCACTTTTTCAAAGGCATCGTGATGGAAAAATTGCAAGATTGGTGTTCATTTAAATTACACAAATTAATTCAATTACTCTGAAGAAAACTGGTACCAGATCACCAGATTGCTGAGCAACTGATGCTAATTTTGTAATTCAATTTACTAATGAGGTAATGTGACAAATATTTAAAAGCTACTCAGCTGTAGCTAGAATCAAGCCATCCAAGGAAGTTTGTACCTGCTGTGTATTTGGATACAAATCTACTCCTCGTTCTTGACCAAAATGAATCTGTTCAATTTCCTTAAGTAAATAAAGCTCTTTAGACCAACACAAGGTGAATGAAGAGGTGAAAATGAATTTCCATCCTTTTGCAAAGAATCAAAATACTACATAAGCAAAAAAAAAAAAAAGAAAAAAACTAATGAAAAGCTTCTGAGTCAACTTATGGAAAGTTAAAATAATTCTGATTAATCTTAACGTAACTTAAAATTGTAAGTACTCTAATTAACGTTGCGCATTTAACAGTCTTAAAACTTCGTCCATTTAAAACTTTCATTTTACAATGAAATTCTATTTATTCTATTTAAAAAAAAATTTAAATTAAAGAATGTAGAGTCCTTTACAATTCTATTTAAGTTCATCTATATTTGTAGAGTGCTTTATAATTTATGAAGTGCATTCACATATATTATCTCACTTGAGCCCTAAAATAATTCTGAGAAGCAGGGATGACAGGTATTATTATCCTTGATTTACAGATGGAAACACAAGTTTGAATACATCATATAGGTCCTTTTGGCTTAACAGAGGACACAGCTAATACTATAATGTTTTACAAAATTGGATTACGAGGGAATATGGTACAAACAAATGTTCCTCTTCTCTATTGCTGAGTAAACAACCCAACACTCAGTGACTTAAAACAACAAATATTTTGTTGTATTTCACAACTCAGTGGGGCATGAATTCAGGCAGAGCTCAGATCCTTCTGCTCCATATGGCAACTGTTGACTGGGACCACAGGAATTGCTCTGTGGCGTTCAGCTGGTAGCTGGTTTGGAGGCTCAAGAGAGCTTCACGCACACATCTGGTGCTCTGGTGAGACAGCTGGAAGGCCAGGCTCAGCTGGGTCCCTCTCTCTACATGAGTCTAAGGGCCACATAGTCTCTCCAGCAGTGTAGTCAGATTTCTCAGTGGTGGCTTGGGCACCAACAGCAATACTCCAAACAACAGGAATGGGAAGCTGCCCGTCTTTTGATGCCTGGGCCTGGGTACTGACTTAGGGTCACTTCTGCCATACTGGATTGGTGAAAGCATCCGCGGAGCCCTCCCAGAATTAGGAGGTGGGAGGGCAATAAATACGCTCCACTTACAGATAGAAAGAATGTCAAGACATTTATGGCTATCTTTAATCAGCCACTTGACCTTAAGAATCTCTTCCAACTCAAATATTAAATGATAGCCCAATGACGCTGATTTCTTCCCTGACCTTGGGAGTGATTCTTCCCAAAAAAAAACTTATACCAGGAGAAACTCCAAACCAGAGAGAGCTGATGAAAGCAGTGCTCAGCACCTGTGTGTTCACCTGTATTCTCTGTTATTTACTGCTGTCTTGGATCCCATCCATTCCTTTGGCCTCAGCTACCAAATCTATGCCCATGACATCTATTCTCCTGAGCTCCAGGACTGAGTTCACCAGAAATCTCCATTTGAATACAAATTCAGCACATCACAAATGGAACTTGCCATCTTTCTTTCCAAACCTGCCTCTCTTTTGCCTTTGCTGTCTCAGCAAGCTGTGCAACCATCCACCGTGTTTTCCAAATCTGTACCCTGAGTAGCAACCTTCGCTTCTCCTTCTCCCTCACCCTCTGCAGCCAATTGATAACCAAGGCCTATCAATTCTATCTGCTAATATCTACCACATTATTCCCTCCTCGCTGCCACTCTTCTGCTTCTGGACTTCTGCTCCCTTCTCCTTACTATTTCCCCGACAGTACAGAGATTAGATTTTAGAAAGGTCACTCTAGGACCTTATGTTGCTCCTATTTTGGTTGGGAGGCGTACTGCTGAGAATAAAATCTAAATTCCTTAATGTAATTTATAAATGTTGTTCTTGTGTGATTTAATTTAAGGACACCAAATGCCCTCCTGCCACACACATTTCTCTCACTAGCATTGCCAATAAAATGTCCATGTTATCCATTCCTTCTAGTTAAGGCACCTGAAGTTCTTATCAATTGCCAAGTGGTATCTAAGAGGTGTGGCCCCAGTTAACCCTTTAGCAGCCACTAACTCCTTTAAGTCATTCATGAAAGTATCTCTGTGGCTATTTGGTCCTTCTGAGACTGGTCATAGGATAGTTAAGTTATGAAAAAAGGCAAGGGTTGTCTAAGTTAATGTCTGGAGCCCTTTCTGATGTATTCAGATCAAAATAATTTGCTGGTGAACATAAAATATAAAAGCATCTGGAGAGATTCTGCATTGTGAAATTATTCTGTATGCCATTTTTTTGAAGAAGAATTTAAAAGTTGCTATTATCAGTACAAAAAAAGAGAAGGAAGTGGCCAGTGTAAATAGTCACTTAGGATACAAAATTTCAAAATAATCTAACCAGTTTCATTTGATAAGATTAGCATAATAGAGAGAACCAATTAAATCCCCCCAAAAATAAATTCCAAGGGATGACTTAAATATATTGGTCACATGTAAATTTGCAATATCAATCATTTCTGGGAAGGAGGCACACATCAGGCAAGACTTAAAAATTGTTTCCAAATATAGCTCAACTTCTCCATTATAATAGTATTTATTACTATGATAGAATTTGACCTTTAATAGAATTTAACATTGGTGAAACTCAAGTTCTATCTCCTCCTCATCAATCTTCCACTGATGCTTCACTTCCCCAAGTTCTTATCCCATTGCCTAGAAGTAGAACACTGGTAAGTGACCACCACCATCAGACACTCAACGTCCTTACTCTCCCTTATACCTGAATGTTGACTATTTGCGCTGATGCTCCTTCATCATGTCTATCTTACTTCACCCATGTTTTTCTAACACATCTGCCACATTTTCCATCTTCGTCTTTCCCAGTGGCTTCTTAAGCCCCCACATCTTTTTTTTCAGGCTTGAAATTTTTGATATTTTGCATTTTTTAATTTCAATAGTTTTTGAAGAACACATGATGTTCAGTTGCATAGAAAAGTTCCTTAGTGGTGATTTCTGAGATTGTGGTGCATCCATCACCCAAGCAGTGTACACTGTACCTAATATGTTGTCTTTTATCCCTCACACCCCTCCTGCCATTCCCCCTGAGTCCCCAAAGTCCACTGTTTCATTCTTACCCCTTTGCATCCTCAAAGCCTAGCTCCTACTTATAAGCAAGAATATACAATGTTTGGTTTTCCCTTCCTGAGTTACTTCACTTAGAATAATGGTCTCCAACTCTGACCAGGCTGCTGTGAATGCCATTACATTGTTCATTTCTATGGTTAAGCCCCTACATCTTATTACTCTACTTTTCAATGCTTCTGTGTCATTCACCTATAAAATCTGAACTCCAATGATAATGACAATGATGATTATTTAGATTATTTAAATTTTTTCATCTTTGGTGTTATGTCAACTTGAACCATCTCCTATAATCCTCGTATCACCGCTATGATGGCTAAGTATCTCGTTTACAAAACAGGAAATTTAGACTTAGAAAAGTTAAATGATTTTGCTGAGGTCCTATAATTAATCATGTTTTACAAAGATATTCTGATAAGGTTGGATCAGAAAACTAAACTGGGATCAATCTGTCAAAATCGCCTTTTTATACACTAATATATTTATGAATAAAGTGATATAATGTTAAGAATTTGCTTCAAAATAATCCAGTGCAGGAGGAAGTGAAGTATAGATAAAATAAGAATGACTATATATTGATGACTTGTGAGTGAGTGACGGGTATGTGGGCGTCCATTATACTACTCACTCTGCTTTTGCATTTCTTGGAAGCTAACCGTATGAAAAGGTTTTGGGATTTTTTGTTTTGTTTTGAGATAGGTTCTCATTCCGTCACCCAGGCTGGAATACAGTGGGGCAATCATGGCTCACTGCAGCCTTGACTTCCTGGGCCTATGGATCCTCCCTGCTCAGCCTCCTGAGTAGCTGTGACTATAGGCATGCAGCCATGCCCAGCTAACTTTTTTGTATTTTTTGTAGAGACAGGGTTTTGCCATGTTGCCCAGGCTGGTTTTAAGCTACGGGACTCAAGAAATCTGCCCACTTTGACCTCCCAAAGTGTTGGGATTACAAGTGCAAGCCACTGTGCCTGGCTCCTAAAAAGGTTTTTTAATGTCATCCTTTTTATACAATTACAAGTAATCCAAGTACACTGATCAGTATTGCTATTCAGTGTTTGTAGATAATTTTGAAAATGTTTCATTAGGTATCCAGGTTATAAATATCTAATATAAGAAGAACACTCTAGCTTTAAACACAAAAGTCTTATTTTTATCACACAAGTTTATTTTTCTAAACCTCCGTAATATGTATTGCACACTTATCTCAGTGGAAGAAACAATTGCCCAAGCACTGTGTCCAACTGCATGGTTGTTATCTTTTAATTAACCTGTGTAGCCTTTTTTTACTTAACCTAGTTTGAGAAGTGACAGCCACTGAGCTGTCTAAATAGTGTACACCACTGCTCTTTCATTGGATCCATTCAATCAAAAACAATAGTTCCTGGTGAGTGGCCCAGCCCTCTAGAGCTAGATACACTTTCTATTCAGTCATGATCCTTGTCTTGAGCATCAGTGTTGCAACTTGCCTTGTTAACCAGAGTACTTAGAATTGTTTCAATATGGGAAACACAGATTGATTCCATAGGTGTAATCTTTTCCATATTTTGCACAGTATTTTGTGTAAAAGCTATTCTGCTACTACTCTACTTCCATCAACTTAGACTATCCAGTATTGTAAATAAGGTGGGTAATTAGATGCTCACATAGCTGCTGAAGTGTTAAATTTAAAGTGCCACATTGGCCGGGCATAATGGCTCACGCCTGTAATCCCAACACTTCGGGAGGCCGAGGCAGGCAGATCACCTTAGGTCAGGAGTTCGAGACCAGCCTGGCCAACATGGTGAAACCTAGTCTCTAGTAAAAATACAAAAATTAGCCAGGCGTGTTGGTACATGCCTGTAGTCCCAGCTACTTGGGAGGCTGAGGCAAGAGAATCACTTATACCCAGGAGACAGAGGTTGCAGTAAGCTGAGATCACGTCACTATATTTCAGCCTGGGTGACAGAGTGGGACTTCATCTCTCAAATAAAAAAGAATAAAAGTCCCATATTTCTGGATAGAAATTTAAATTTATCAATATGTAATCAAATCTCTAAGAGTGTACGTGCCCTGGAACCCAGTAGTGTCATATCTAGGAATTTATCCCAAGGAAGTAATTGGACAGATGCACAAATGTTTATATGCAATGATATTGAAGGCAGATTTTTAAAAATAGTAAATAGAAAGAGTCTAACTGTCCAACAATATGGGATTGACTTAATGAAATTATCCACAGAAATTTAAAATATTGATATAAATAGTTGTATGGTAATGGAGAGATGTTCATTAAATTATGTTAGTAAACAGGTTATCCACAAATATGCATTTAATGAATATATATATTATATACATACACAAACACCCACACATATATAGCCTCACATGAAAAAAGTTATCTCTACATACAAATAAGCGTGGAAAATTTGTGTAAATGTATGTGTTTAAGGGAGTGTTGTTGAGAGGCGTGTGTGCACAGCTTAGGTCTGGATAAAGAAATACGGTATCCTTTAAGTGATTTTTTTCTAGCAGTATTTTTATATATTTCTATAATGGAATACTGCTACATGTAGTAGCTACATAAGAAATAAAAAGGAACAAAAACAACAGATAAAACCTATTCTGTCTAAATGTGTTTCAAGTGTTCAGATAAAAGGCACGTGAAACAACCTAGAGAAGATGTAAAAAACCTTTTGGGAGCATTGTTTCAATAAAGACAAGCCTTTCTGTATTAATTATTGAGTAGAAATGATGGAAAAGGTAATGGGGAAAGAAGCAGAGAGGAGTGAAGAGTCACCCTGCAATTGGTGATAATTTCCCAAGTTAAGCCTGGGAGTTATAAGTGAGATGTGGCCCCCCAAACCAGTGAAACATTATAGCACATTTTTCTCTCCCTTTTTTGGAGTGCCAGAGCTTTTTGGAGTTCCTGTAACAGGCCAGGTTTTATTTGCTGATCCTTACAGTAACTGTTTTAAGGTAGGTCTTCCTAAACTACGGCCCAGAAAGTGGTGGGGGGGAGGCGGTTCAATGTCTTGCCCAACGTCATATAGTAGGCAGCCTGTGAGCTGAAATGCCCTTCACCAAGGGCATGTCCTGAGATGCCATTCAGGGCTCTCCATTACAAAGAGATGAAGGACCCAGGAAAGTGCAAAGAAAGGCGTTGTCACTGTTACAGTGACGAAGACAACACCTTGGTAATATCTGGGTAGAATTCTCTGAAGAATGGGGACAAGCTGAGTTGTACAGGCAGCAACTAAGGGGACATTTTTGGAACCAGAAGTAAGCGTTTGTGATTGTAAATTATTCAGGCTAGATGTTTACAATGAGCAATTTAGCTTGAGGCCAATATTAACTTCAGTTCCTATTACTATCAGATTAATTGCATTTTGTTGCTTTTTCTAAATACACTTCAAATCAGGAAACCTATAATTCAGCAGTTAGTCATTAAAGTAGCAGTGGATCTGCAACTGTGTTATCTGAAGCCCATCTAAAAAATAAAATAAAAATCCAGGGCTTCTTTTTCTGGTCTAATAAACAGAGCATTACTAATAAGCAACTAGGATATTCTCCTAGGAAAAAAATGTCTAAATTGAGAAAGTCTTCAGATAAAAGAAATCAAGACAAATAGACAAAAGATGATTGAAAGAAGTTGGATAAATTTACGTCTTAAATAATGCATCTATAGAATCATAGAAAATACAGTTGCAAAATTTCATTTCAAGATCATACAAACCACTTTATACATTATATTTATAGTAGGTACAAAAACAAGTTGGACTTAAAGGGGAGTTAGTATTATCTGACAAATTTCAAATACCAAAGTACTAAAACATCACATTTCCTATGCACTACAGAAATTATATAAAAATGTGTATGTGTGTATGTGTGTGTCTATTCTTCATTTTTCATTGTTCTTCATGATCTCATGCCTTTATATGCAGCTAATATCAAGTGCAGTTTCACAGCAAATCAATGAAACACAGTTTATATCAAATGACCAGAGAGTTGTCAATTTTTAAAAATCCCAGTCTCTCTTGTGGATTGCTGACTTCAAAGACATGCATTAAGATTATTAAGCAAGTAATGATTGATTTATTACATAACATTAAGAAATGTTTTCTTTGAAGCACAAATTAAAAGGTCATAGATGCCCAGATTTTTCTTCAGGTTGATAGTTAAAAATGTAGAATAGATAATATTGCTGGCTGTGAAGGACACATGAAGGGGATTTGACGTAACTCTCCTTTCTGGGCAATATTTCAATGAAATGCTTAATATTCTGCAGTAGATTAATGAGGCAGTTCTCTATTTTCAAACAATGGGAGAACAATTAGGACCCAATCCTGAGAACAAATTGGTGTCGCTGTTATTTTGTGATGGTATTTAAAATGACCATTGCTGTAGCAAGGAGGCATTATTTAACAGGAATGAAAATAACCATTTACATCAAGCATTTCAGTGGAGATATTCAGGAAAAAAAAAAATGTGGCAGCTGCTGTTCCTAGAAATAAAACTGACATTTTAGGATGAAAGCAACCAGCTGAAACCTAAGCATGCTTTGTGCCTTGTTCAGAAGTCACCCAAAATGCATGCCAACGTGCTAAACAGTCCCCATAAAGCCAGCAAGCTGCGCAATTTCTCACCCTAATCTCAAACACTCACGGGAGAAGAGATGGGTGCAGATCTTTGAAGAGGTCAGATTTGAGAACGAACAGAATTAATTAGCCACATGAGAGTAAGAAAAACCATACATCAAGTGTGGGAAAAGTTATCTACATATGGAGATTAACTGGGAAAAATTGATCGTCCAATGAAACTCGAAGTCCTGTCCAAGACTACCCTAAACACCTGCATGTCCTAAATAATCAGGAACCATATTGCTCAGCAAGCTTGCATAACAATGGAAACAGAATAATAAATTGTCTGATTTTTCCAGGGCATTGTTACGGAAAATGAGATGAAAATTCTACAGGTGGTCAATGAGAATAAACTATTTTTTATGCCCAAGAGTCATATAATAATCAGGGAATTTTTCCCATACTTTTGCGAATTGAAATTATACATTTACCTCAGTGTCTTCCCTGAGGAACTTTCTTTCTAATTCTACTTCTCACACCTCTAGCCTTTTCTCCCCAGGTTGTAAAGTTATTTTGCTTGCTGGTTGAGATAAGTTATATAATTTAGTTCCCCCCTTCTTCCCCCAAAAAAGGCTATAGGACCAAATTGATAGGATGAAATGATAGATTTAAAGAATAATTCATTATACCATCAAGATCTTGGCATGCCAATTGCTGAAAAGACTATTTTGAGCTGTCAGTTCTAAAGCACATATTTTTTCATTGACTGACATGCCAATTGCTTGATAGAATAATGAATTGTTCCCATTGACTTCACCATCACTTGCAACCTTTGGGCTTCATGCAGCATTTTTCAGGGGTGATGAATAATGTCAATGTTCTTTCCATGGTGTGTAAAGCTAGGAGGATGAGGGCAGGCTCAGGCATTGCTGAAGAGGAGGATGGTGGTTCAGGAATGGAGGGAAGAATGGAGGGAAGGTCAGAGGTATGATTAAGGTCAGACATGATTGTGGTGCATGTGATAACACCTCATAATTAAAAACATATGATTCCGGTTGGGCGCTGGTGGCTCATGCCTGTAATCCCATCACTTTGGGAAGCCAAAGCAGGTGGATCACTTGAGCTCAGGAGTTCAAGACTGTCAGGGCTGTGGTGAAATCCTGTCTCTACCAAAAATACAAAAATTAGCTGAGCATGGTGGCATGTACCTGTTGTATTCCCAGCCACTAGGGAGGGTGAAGTGGGAGAATGGCTTCAGTCCAGGAGGCAGAGGTTGCAGTGAGCCAAGATTGGCCACTGCACTCCAGCCTGGGTGACAGAGTGAAACCCCATCTTAAAAAAAAAAAAAAAATTCCATTCCACATTTTGACATAATTACAACAAAACACCATCCAAACACTGCCTTTTTGCTTTAGGCTTGAGGTTTGATTTTTTTCTAGCTTGAAACTTATTTTCTGCTACTTCGTTCAACTCAGAAGTCCACCTCTCCTGGCTCAGAGACAAGCAACACTAAAAGAAGTGCTTGCTAAAGAAGCAACACTAAAAGCTTGCTCATGTCCAAGCCATGAGGCCATTTCCCTTAGAATGGGCCATATACACATACCCAAGACATACTCTGCTCCTAAATCATCATCATCCATCCTGTATCTCCAGGGTAAGCTAAATCTGAATCATTGTAGCCAAGAGAATGCCTCCTGGGGGGCTGTAAGATCCACTGAGCAAACTTGTCAGGAGCCCCTAGTAACATTAAGAGCTGGATCTGCAAAATGCTTAATACGGAGAGAAATCACAATCCACAGAGCTAGGCATTAATGCATTAGGCACTTACCATTTGTGTAAAGAACGCTTTTTCTTGCATTTAAAAGGCAGTCTTGGACCTTCATTAAGACCCCGGGGCCTTCTCTGGTTTCCAGGAAGGGGCCTTCTCTACCACATGCACCTGAGAAATGAGTATTATAGTTGTAACACCTGCTTCAGGAGTTCCCCTCTCCCTCCACCAAACTGCAATTAATTTTGTAATTTTGTTATTTAAAAAAAAAAAAAGGCAGCTTTGGTTTCCCTCTCTTGGTGGCCATTTTCCTACTATAATTGAAAACACTGGATTATGTGAGTATTTCTTTCTGTCTCAGCCCATCTCTAAATACAAGCAGGTGAATAATCCCCCCACTAACACAAGATTAAAAACACACACATTTTGTATAAAGACTTTAGGATAAGGCCCAGAAGAACCATTTTTCCATCAGAGCCATCAAGTGGCTATTTTATATAACATGAGTTTACATGTGTGCATATATTTTATATATCCACATTTAATTTGTCATTTCATCAGAGGCTTGATAAGTAGAAGTCTAGACTAGACAGCTATAGCTCAGATAACATGTCCAAACGCCTCACGCAAAAACTGAGAATGGAATGCTGAGGCCAAGGGAGGAAAGATGGCAGACAGGGCCTTTTTAGTTAGTGAAGTTCTCAGATGATTTTGATAAAACTACTGCAAGGTAAAGTTCCAGTCCTGCAGCCCTGTAGCATCTGCCAGTTTTCCCAGGAGTGCATCATTTGCCATCTGGTCTCACCCTTCTCACTGAGTGTCTATGTCTGTCTTTCAGACTGTCAACCCATCACCAGACCAAGCATTCTGGGGTTGTAGACCTCAGTGGCCACTAGCATCATGACATCTCAGATTATACCTACCCAAAGGTTTCTCTGGGGTACATGTGCACATGGCCTTAGCTTCCTATATGTCTGCAACTTCTTCCTCCTCTTCCTCCTTCTCCTCTTCTCCCTGCCATCTTGCTCTTTATTGAGGTCTTACCAGGTGCCAGGCATTAAGTGTATTTTCTTACACATCACTGGGAAGTAGCTCCCCCACTGCTCTACACCTCAGTCTAAAGTGTTTCTCTTGGTCAGGAAGGTTGTTGAGTTTAGCCTAAAGTGGGCATGATGGTTTACACCTGTAATCCCAGCACTTTGGGAGGCCAAGGCAGGAGGATGGCTTGAGTCCAGGAGTTTAAGACCAGCCTGGGCGACATGGTGAAATGCCATCACTACTAAAAATAGAAAATGAATTAGCCAGGCATGATGACACATGCCTGTAGTCCCAGTTACTGGGAAGGCTGAGATGGGAGATCACTTGAGCCCAGGAGGTTGAGGCTTCAGTGAGCAGTGATCATGCCACTGTGCTCCAGCCTGGGTAACACAAGGATACTCTGTCTCAAAAACAAAATTTAGACTAAAGCTGTCTCCTCACATATTTTAAGTTCAGTCTAAAGGTTTCTATGTACATGGGAAACTGTATCCTAGAAGGAGGTGTAAACAGATTATAGCCTACTCTGGTGCCAATCACAGGGGCAATCAAAGGGGACCAACTGATTAAACCATGTTAAAACAAGGCAAACACCATGCTGTAACTAATCTGGCTGTTTCTTTACCTCACTTCAGCTTTCTGTTTACCACTTTCCTTTTCCTGTCTACAAATCTTCCACCACATGGCTGCGCTGGAGCCTCTGAGCCTACGCTGGCTCCGGAGACTGCCTGATTCCCGAAAGTCCTTTGCTCAATTAAACTCTGCTAAATTTACTGTGGCTAAGGTTTTCCTTTTAGCAACATGTTCCTTCCCTTCAGGGCACTTATCTCCCTTTATCCTTACGTACCCTCACTTGTGTGATGATCGGACCAATATCAGTGTCCCCTGTTCCTCACCATTGTGTTCTCAGCAGAGTGCCTCATACCCGGAATGACCAAAGAGCTCCTCACAACCACCTGATGAAGTTGGGTCCCTTAATAGCCTCCATTTACAGGTCAGAAAGCTGAGGGTCAGTGAGCTTAAGTGGTTTGCCTTAGGTACATATGTAAAAAGTAGCACGGTGGGGCCCATTTGAGGCCAGAGCCTCTACTTTCACTCATCTCCAACACTGCTGCTCCTCATGACTCTGCAAAACCCCTCTAATTTCTGCCAAGATGTCGTCTGCATGCATTTGCCAAACATCACTACCTTACCGAAGACTCTCGGTGGATGTCAAGATGGCTCAATGTGTGAAGCAGGTGTTATCTTAGGTTAATTTGGGTTCTCTTCCAAGGAACAGGCACAGATCCCAACAGAATAAGTCCAAAATCTGCTATGATGTCTTATCGCATGGGTCTTCACTTGGATGAGATGCTGTTACCTAAAAAGCAAATAGTCAAGACATTTCTGTAGGCTTCCTTGCTGAGAGGTGCTATGAAGTTCCAACAAGAAAGCAGACTTTTACACTACAGAGTTTTAAATGCTATTAGAATTAAAAAGGAGGAGGAAGAGAGGAAGAAGGAAAAGAAAGATAAAGAGAAGGAGACCATATTTCCCAGCTAGTGGTACTTTTCACTAGTTTAAAAGCAAAACCATCAAAGAATGGGCCTCTTTCTCTGGGTCTGACGTCTATCCCCTTGTCCTCTAGATTTACTGCTTGCACCACGTAGCATCCGCCATAAAACTCTTCTTTCCAATAGACTGCTATCTGAATTGCAAAAGCAAGACTCTACAGGAATGC
This sequence comes from Sapajus apella, assembly GCF_009761245.1. Lineage (NCBI taxonomy): Eukaryota > Metazoa > Chordata > Mammalia > Primates > Cebidae > Sapajus > Sapajus apella. The sequence goes on from NW_022436963.1 coordinate 20,137,817, forward strand.
ATAGTCTAGTAAAAAGTAAATATGATACAATAACAAGGTGATTTTTGAAGGCGATTTATTTGCATAGAGATACCTGACAGGGCAAACCAAAATTCCGTCTCAGAATCTGGTGATGATGTACTATGAGATGCTCCATCATCACATCTTACTTTTAATTTTACAGAAAAGCCATTGTAGCAACTGGAGGAGGAAAACCTCTCAGTCTCATTTCTGCAAGGAGAGCCATAAACGCTTCTAAAAGCCTCATGTGTAAATTCCCTCCCAGCACATGGCTGAATATCACTTGAATATTTGAACAATGATAGATAGACAAAGATCGTTTTCTAGAGGATTTACATTTTTCTATCAATGTAGAATTGCTCTTGCTGTGAATAAGTGCTTGCTTTCTTTTCTCCCCATTTTCCACCTGCCTTAACAGTTTGAAGTGTTGCTGTGGACAATGTTTACTTGTTTCCTTCATTTTTCCATTTTCTTCCACATCCTGCCTCCTTTTAGCTGGCTTTCAAATGTTAGTCCTGGCCTTTCTCTGCCTCGCATCAGGTCTGTTCAATATGTCCCTAATACTGCTCTCATCTCGCTCCTCACCTGCTTTATTTACATGTCTATACCACTTTAACTTCGGGTGTTCTTCTGGGACTTGCAACAGTCACTTTTAACTTCATCTCCTACCTGCTGATTCCTCATCCAATGGCCTTATATCAAACTGGCCTGCTTTTGCTGGCACCTTTACTTAACACTGTGCCCAAATTAGATCTCCACCCAAGACAGGAGACACTTCAACTGAATTGTGCCCTCGCCATTTATTTTCCAGATTTCGCTGAAAACTACAATTACTTTTTACCTGCTCTTGTCCTGCTGATTGAATGACCTCAGCTTGAGCGGCAAGGCATAGTGATGTAACTGGCTGGCATTCAACTTGGAGTAAGACAACAGAGGTCCAGGTCCCTCGACCTCAGCTTGCTTGCATCTCCATGGCGTAGTGTGGGAAGAATAATACCTGCAGCATTGGCGTTGCTGTAGCAGTGAAGTTCTTCCAGATTGCAAAAATAAACGAATCCAATCCATAACCTAAATGTACTAGTGGCTTCATGGATAACTGGAAAGTGGCTTGTAACTGTCCCCTGTACAGGAAGAGCCCGGCAGCTCAGATCTGGTGTCTTCATCCCAGGAACTTTGACAGTCTCTTTGCATCTCACCTTCAAATGTTCCCAGCAGAATGGCTCTGGATGGGTCATTTATTTACCATTTATCTCGCAGCCTCTTGATTGGATAAACTTTGGCTCAGCTGTTGATTCCTAGTTCAATTAACAATGATTAGCTAGCACAGTTGATTTAACTCAACAAATAAGATGCAACTGACCTGAACAACTGGTGGAGGAACTGCCTGGTCCTCTTTTCCCCAGAAGGGGGCTGTAGCCACCACAAAAGTTTACAGCAGCCTGCCTGGAGTGGGATTCTTGCACCACCAATCCTCATACCAGTTGAAGAAAAGATTCCATGGTCAAATAAACTTGCATACAGTGCACATGACATCTTCCTGTTTAGAGATTCACAATGCACATACGTTAAAGATGCTGAAAAGTCCTGCAATAAACTTGCTTTAAATTGACTTAAGGCAATATTTCTCAAGTAACTCTTTTTTTTTTTTTTTTTTTTTTTGAGATGGAGTCTCTCTGTCTGTTGCCAGGCTGGAGTGCAGTGGTGCGATCTCGACTTACTGCAAACTCTGCCTCCAGGTTCAAGCGATTCTCCTGTCTCAGCCTCCCAAGTGATTGAGACTATAGGCACGTGCCACCACGCCCAGCTGATTTTTGTATCTTTCTTGTATCTTTTGTGGAGACGGGGTTTCACCATGTTGGTCAAGCTGGTCTCCATCTCCTGATCTTGTGATCCGCCCATCTCAGTCTCTAGAAGTGCTGGGATTACAGGCATGAGCCACCGCGCCTGGACATAACCCATTTTTTATGGAACATCTTATGAACACTCAGTGGAAGATATTTTCGCAAAGTCTGGCTTAGACCTCATGAACTGTCTACTGCCACCAGCTTTGTCAGTGTCTCCAGAACAGCAGTTCCCAAACCCTGTACATCAGAACCACCTGGGGACATTTAACAAAATATAGTCATCCAGACTGTGCCACTAGAGGTTCTGATTTACTTGGTCTGAGGAGAGGTCTGGAGACCAGAATTTAAATGCTCCCCAGGTATTAGACCTTTAAATAATAACTCTATATGTTATAGTACAATAATAGCATTTACTGAACACGTTTTGTGCCGGGCACTAAATAAGTGTGACATTATACTCTTATTTTATCCTTATGAACCCTACCTAATGTATATTACACCAACCTACAAGTAAGAAAATATAACCTGGAAGACCAACATAAAGAAATTTGCTCTGAAGAAGAATTGAAGAGTTCATGTGTCAGCTATAGACCCTAAATAAAGCTAAAATCCTCATCAAATTCTCTACCAAGTCAATGAGAATGCATTCCCATAAGCAGCTTCTGTCACTAGAAATCATCTTCCGGGAACCAAGTGCTCTTCCCAAAAGATAATCAGGAGATATTATACAGGATTCAGCTATTGGCTGCAGCTAAGCAATTTCACACTTAAACCTGAAAACTGTCCGCAACCATTTTCCCACATTCCCTCAAATCAGGAATAACAAAATCCATCACACTCAGAAGCAAAGCCTTACTCCTAACACTCAGGTGCCTGGAATCTACAATGAGATTCAGTTATCGGGCTTCAGACCACCCCAGAGGCCATTTGGAAGGGCTTGACTGCCACCTTGTGGTCCCCTGTGTACTACCAGCCAAGGCGAGGGCCTGCACAGCGAGAAACTGTGAGCAAACGGCCCTAACCCACTTCTGTTTTGACAAGAATGGCTATAACATCTTTTGACATGCCCCAGTAAGCTGGAAGAGAACAAAGGTATTAAAGTATTCTGACAACAGCCCCTGCTTGGGAGCAGGTTATTTTAAACAGTTGGCTTCTCCAGGGCAATCATACCTGAGTTGATTTGCATATATGCTCCTAGTTTAGAAAAAGCAAATATTTTCCATATTTTCTCTCTACTGACTAGGTTTCAAAAAAGAACTATTTTGGGCCAGGTGTAGTGGCTCACACCTGTAATCCATGCATTCTGGGAGGCCGAGGCCAGAGGATCTCTTCAGCTCAGAATTTGAGACCAGACTGGGCAACATAGTGAGACCCTCTCTCAACAAAAAATGAAAAATTATCCAGGTCTGGTAGTGCATACCTGTATTCCCAGCTACTCAGGAAGCTGAGGCAGGAAGATCACTTGAGCCCAAGAGTTTAAAGCTACAGTGACCTATGATGGCACTGCCACACTCCAGCCTGGGTGACAGAGGGAGACCTGTCTGAAAATAAACTAAAAAACAAAACAAAAAAATAGTTTTGTAAGCAAAAAGAATCCCATCTCTAGGACTGTTTTCTCCATGTTCTATATCCCCCAACTAGTATCTCCCTTCTCTTTCCCTTTCTTCTTCTCCCCCTCCCTCCCTCCCTCCCTTCTTTCCTCCCTCTTTTTTCCTCCCCAACTTCCTTCCTTCCTACATGACATGTAAACATCCCTATCTAACTCAAAATTCCTTGACAAAGAAAGCCCTATATCCGATCCATCTGGTACTGGCTGTGTGACTTTGGGCAAGTTAAACGTCTTAGCAGAATGATTTTTATGTTTTTAAGATTGCAGGAGAGGGGTAACAAATAATAATATGCAACAGGGACCATATGTGGCTCACAAAGCCTGAAATATTCACTATCAGCCCTGTACAGTGTGCTGACCCGTCCCTTAGACTTCTACAATGTGAAGTACACGGTATCAACTATAAATATTCCTTAAAAATAGACATCAAATCTGCATCTTTTTTCTTTTTTTGAGATAGTTTTTCTCTTGTTGCCCAGGCTGGAGTACAATGGCGCGATCTTGGCTCACAGCAATCTCTGCCTGCCAGGTTCAAGCGATTCTCCTGCCTCAGCCTCCCGAATAGCTGGGATTACAGGGGCACACCACCATGCCTGGCTCATTTCATATTTTTAGTAGAGATGGGGTTTCTCCACGTTGGTCAGACTGGTCTCGAACTCCCAACCTCATGTGATCTGCCCAACTCATCCTCCCAAAGTGCTGGGATTACAGGTGTGAGCCACCACGCCCTGCCTCAAATCTGAATCTTAAGGAGACTTTAGATCTGACTTTCAATTGACGGGAAGCAGGAGGGAGAATAGGACAAGCTAAACGGCACTACCCTTACCCGCTGGTGAACGCGCCGCTGAACTCCCTTCAGACTGAAGCACTCAGTCCCCGTGTTGCTTAGAATGTGGCCACTGATGGGTCACAGCTGAGCTCCTCACCAGGCCTTGCCCTCAGCTGAAGGGAGTGGCCTTGTTAAGACCCCACGCCTCCCTGGGATAGCCCGTATTCGAACTTGTTATGTGTGTTTCTTGCCTCATTTGGGGACCTCACTAAAGGATCACTCCCGCTCTACAGTGCCCCGCTGAGGGCTCACCTGGCATTGCCCCTCAATTTCTCCCTCTGCCCAAGCCTGGACCCCCTCACATCCTCATAAGGGTTGAACATGAGAACCTCCCCCACAAAAAAACTATCTGCAGTCAAATCTTCATCCCAGAGTCTGTTTTCCAGAGAACATGACCTAACACATCCCTCCATATCCTATTCTCAGCCTAACAGCTAGAGTTAGCATGTTAGAGGTAAGGCAGGTCTTTACTCAGATCCCTTCAATGGCTTCCATCTCATCAGAGCCTTGTTGTCTGCACTGCTGTTGCAGCATCTCTTGACTTCGCCTCCTACTCCTCTGCCCCTTGATCACACCAGCCACACTGGCTTCCTTGGTGTTCCTCAAACGTACCAGGCATGCTGCTGCCTCAGGACCTTTGCACATGCTCTTCTAGCTTCCTGGAATGCTCCTTGTCCAGTTACCATCTACGTAACTCTATCCATCACCTCCTTCTAGTCTTGAGTCAATGAAGACTTCCCTGACCCCCTACTTAAGTGTGCAGGACTCCACCCCACCCGACTCCACATCCCTCTTTCTTTGGTTTTCTCCATAGCATGTATCAGGATCTGGCACACTGTACATCTTATTTATGTTGTTTAATGTCTGTCTCCACAGAATGTAAGCTTCATGAGGGCAAGAGCTTTTATCTATTCTTTTCATTGCTATATTCCCAGAACTCAGAATAGTAACTGATACAAAGTTGCAGCCCAAGCAATATTTATTGAATAAGCAAGTAAATAAACGAACGGAAGTTTGTGAATGTGGCGTCAGAAGGCTTGCGATCTTCAGGCAAGTCCCATAACTTCCCTAAAGTGGAGTGGAAGACTTCCCTAAATGAACGGAAGACTGTGAATGTGGAATCTGAAAGCTTAGGAACCATCATTCTTATGTCATTTTGGTAATGATTATACAATGTAACATTTATAGAAGCGTCATACAATAAATTGCTAAATAAAAGATATTTTTTGCTCAAACTGAATTCTTCATCAGAGATGTACTTAATTTTTATAAGCTAAGAGCTACCAGACTGCCAAAAAAGCATGGAAACATTCCGACACAGAAAACCTTAAAAATGGTTCTGATATTCAAATAAAATATAAAACAATTTATTCCAAAGCCATACCCAAAACATACAATGAAATGCATCCCTTTTAAAGACATAATAAAAAGAGCAATCTTTACATTTTACAATTTGAAGACCTTTTGTTCCCACAAAAAGTCTCATAAAGTTAATTCCATAAAGTGTCAAATGTACTTTTGTTTATATAAAATGTATTCTCTCTTTAAATGCAAAATATTCAAATATAGCAGTTTTATTATGAAATTGTTCTCAATTTCTGAAATTTTCACTGGTCTATTGCATCCCATTTCCACATGCTTCTTAAAATGAGGTAAGAAGACCACTGTGAAACCTTTTTTTTTTTTTCAGATCATTTTTCAGACGTCAGTGCCTTGCTCTCACAAAGTACAACATGCCTTTGTCATTCCTTTCATCTGAAATATTTTCCCAGTGGTTACTCAGTATTTTGCACAGTTGCAATACCTGTCATTTAAAAATTCATAACATGTTGTTTTCATATTCTTTTTATACGATTTTAAGATCTGAATCAAAGCTATTGCTACAGTGATTCACTATTTTCTTTACAGGTATTTTAATAAATAGTCCTCAATTCTAAAAGACTTTTTAAATCCTTTAAAGTGGGGGGTCAGCAAACATCTTCTGTAAAGGTACAGGTATTTTGTGTGTCATTTTTCTGATACATGTTTTTCCAACTCTAAAATGTTTTTAAAAATTTAGCTATGCTGTAATTTTCTACACCCCCTACTTTAAAAAATAGAAGTTAACAAGTCTCTAAATTGGACTGCTCAAGTGTCAATAAAATGTAAACTTCACATTGTGCAGTAAAATAAATCCATGGTTTCTGACTACTAAATTCAAAGTTCATAATCAGTAAGAAATGAATCCCATTCAAAGAGTGGGGCTACATATTCTTTTTAATCAATGACACTTTCTTATGGCTTCTTTTTCTTTTTGATTGAAAAAGCCAAACGTCTTTGTTTTTTCTTGGTCTTACTTTTTCATAGGGAAGAATTCTCTTCGTGAGGCTAACTCGAAGTTTTTGAAATCAAAGACTTGAATACTTTCATGCCGACAGAGGTAGATGCATACGCACTGGTATAGGCAATTACAAATACATAAAATGGAAAACATTTTCATATATAAATTAATCATTAAATGCTCTCCATGGCCTAGAAGGAATCAGTGGAAACCAGACAGAAGTTATGCAAAACAGTCCTACAGAATGTTCTAATTTGCTTTTATCACATGTAGTTGCTACATTTTAGGAAAACATAATTTGAATATGAAACATGTAAATATAAATAAATATAGTGGCATGATTGATTCAGGTTCTTGATGCATACCACCTGGAGCTGACTAAACTCTGGTCTATGTAACATGGTCCTATAGCTTGGTACTGAGAATCACAACTCTGTGTGTGTGTGTGTGTGTGTGTGTGTGCGTGTGTGTGTTTGTGTGTGTGTGTGTATGTATGTATGTGTGTGTGTGTATGTGTGTGTGTGTGTGTGTGTGTGTTTTGCATGTTTTCCTTTTCTACCACAATCAGTGCTACAACCAGATTATGGAAAATAAAAGAGCAGCTGTAAATTTACCCAAATATATCATAAACAAGTTGGAATACTCTGGAATTACAATCATATAATATTCTACAAAAACATTTACAAATTCTAAAGCTGAAAAAGTTGAAAACTTTGGTATCCCTAAAAAGAGAAAGTTCAAGTCCATCCATGGTGGCTCACACCTGTAATCCCAGCACTTTGGGAGGCCAAGGTGGGAGGATCTCTTGAGCCCAGAGTTTGAGACCACCCTGGCCAACATGGTACAACACTGTCTCTACCAAAAATACAAAAATTAGCTGGGCTTGATGTTGCACGCCTGTAATTCCAGCTCCTTGGGAGGCTGAAGCACAAGAACTTGAACCCAGGAGGTGGAGGTTGCAGTGAGCTGAAATCCTGCCACTGTACTCCAGCCTAGGTGACAGAGTGAGACTGTCTCAAAAAAAAAAAAAAAAGAAAGAAAGAAAGAAAGTTCAATTATACCAAGGAGTCTGTGCCCAATTTTTGAACTATAAAAAGTTTTCAGTGCAAAATTATTGCTATTGGTAAATAGCAATGACACAAAAACCACATGAAACACTTACTGTCTATAAAACACATAACAATATCCTGAAGGTATGTTTTGGCATAGAAAAGGTAATTTGGGGATAGGGAATAATAGGTTGCCTTACTGATTTAATTCTAAGTCTGGGTGTGGAAGTGTTTAAACACTCTTTTTGCAAACAGACTCAACATATTTATAGCTCATCACGTTTCTTCTTAAACGGCCACTTTGGGTGTTGCAATACGTGGTCTGCAGCCTGAAGGACAAGATACATAAATTCTTCTACATCGAAAGAGTAGTTGGTGAACTTTGGGTGCTCCCCCAAGGTTGGATGGTGACCCTGCGAAAACAAACCAAAACACAGATACATAACTCACTGAGGGCATGGTTTTCTCTACAGCAGGAAAATTACGTTATTTGGCTAAGGCAACTAATTTATACTCTACATCAGAGACCAGCAAACTTTTTCTGTTAAGGGCCAGAAGATAAATATTTTCAGCTCTGCTGACTCTAAGATCTCAGTCACAGTTACTCAACTCTGTCACTAAAGTGCAAAAACAGCTAGGGACCATACATAAACACACAGGCATGACTATGCTTTCTTTACAAAAACATGTCATGGGCTGGATTTGCCCACAGGGCTGTAGCTTGTTGATCCCCTCTGTATATACTCTAATAGATCTTTCTAAGCTCAAACTCCATGAAGCTGCCTTTACAACATTAAAGATACAGGGTGCTTAATTCTCCTTTTTCTCCTACTTGCAAATATAAAATACAACAATTCACTATTCCAGAGAACAGTTTACCTTTGTAGCACTGAAGTTCAATGACCATTTTTCATTTCAATAATTGGATACTTCAAACCAATTAAAAATGAAGCAAGGTGAGTTTTGTGATTGAACTTTACCTTATCCTGAGGAAAGACTTTGTTCTGCCTTTGCCAAGTGATGTAGTGAACGCCTCTCAGCCTGGCCAAGTCTAAGTAACAGCGTTCATCTTCACAGTTGTACCTAAGGACACAAGGGTGTCACAACATGAGGCTTTTGTCCAAGGTTTTTGCCAAATCAACAACTCTCTGCGAACATAAAATGCATCTCCCAAATATGTCCTTGCAAAAGGCTGTAAACAAGACTGAGGAAGACAGTAAACAAGACTGAGGAAGAGAATTTAAAAATACTCTCTGAACTAATGAACTTAACTTTTAAAAAACAAAATAGGGTTACAGAATAGAGAAGACTGACCATATTCAATAGGACCTGCTGCCTATGGACTTGATACCACCTCATAATACCTCTGTCTTTAAATGTATGAAAGCGGCGAGGGGGGGTAGGTAACACTTTCAAGGTCATATAACTAAACCGTGAAGGATGAAAAAGTTGAACCCAGGTCCAAAGACTCTAAGGCTTGAGTTTTCTAAGTTATATTTCTCTCCCTTCCTTTCTCCTTTCTTCCATCCTTCCTTCTCTCTCTATCAGAGAAATAATAGAGATAGAATCCATTATCTGGCTATTTCTCTACATATACTGTATGTATTTTTGAAACATTTTGCAGGGCACTGGAAGTTCATGACTTTTTTCCTAAATAGCCTCCTATTTAAATACAGTCAAATCATTTTTAAAATGAAACAACAGAATCCAGATATTGAGACAGAATAGGGGGAAAGAGGTAACAGTAACTGCTATTTGTGTCTCAAGAACTAAAATGGAGCACAGTGTCAAGAGCAGAATTATTACCAGAGGGAAGGCCATGTCTTCACAAACCAACCACTGAGTTAAAGGTGTGGCCTGGGCAGATCATTTACACCCAAGGGCCTCAGTTTCCCTGTGCATGGGATCAGCAAGCACTAAGTGAAGTGATTGGCTTGTGTTTTGGAGCTATGTTATACATGAGACATAAATGCTCTCTTTTAACCATACTGCTTGCAAGAAGCAGCTCACAGTTTGGGAGGTATGCAGGAACAAACTCAGAATAAGGAAACCACAGATTCACATCTTCCCTATCATGCTGGGGATGGGAAGAAGATGGAGTAGTTTGCTTACTAAGTGCAATGGCAGGCTGCAGACTTTATATTTTTAGATTTGGAACTTTTTTCTTTCCAGATGTCTATATGATGTGACTTCTCTTTTTGAATGATTAAATATTAAGCCTTTTGATGCTCAGAATGAAAGCCTCAGCATGCATAAAAAGCATTATCAGCTGCTTCAGTGTAAAACTGCCCCCAAACACTTACAGTTCAAATACAGCAGCCCAGTCTGGAAGGAAAAGTAAATGGGTAAGACCAGCTCCATGCATTCCAATAAATATGTCCGTGTTGTGTGTGATCCTTAGTTGATCTAAAAACCCAAGTTCTCTGTAAACATATAGAATAACACAAGAGAGACGGGGAGAAGAGAGAAGTATCAGGTTGAGTTAGCTCATGATTCACAGTAAGGATATTTATAAAAGTATATTTCCCATTTAAAACCACATTCCATTTTTAAGAACCATTTTTGCCAATTTCAAGTGCACTCTAGTAATTAATACATTAATTTCTTTTTTTTGTTTGTTTTTTTTTTTGAGACAGAGTTTCGCTCGTTACCCAGGCTGGAGTGCAATGGCGCGATCTCGGCTCACTGCAACCTCCGCCTCCTGGGTTCAGGCAATTCTCCTGCCTCAGCCTCCTGAGCAGCTGGGACTACAGGCACGCACCACCATGCCCAGCTGATTTTTTGTATTTTTAGTAGAGACGGGGTTTCACCATGTTGACCAGGATGGTCTCGATCTCTTGACCTCGTGATCCACCCGCCTCGGCCTCCCAAAGTGCTGGGATTACAGGCTTGAGCCACCGCGCCCGGCTAATACATTAATTTCTTAATAATTTAACACATTTTTTTTTGAGACACAGTTTCACTTTGGTTGCCCAAGCTGGAGTGCCATGGCACAGTCTCAGCTCACTGTAACCTCCACCTCCCGGGTTCAAGCAATTCTCCTGCCTCAGCATCCTGAGTAGCTGGGATTATAGGCATGCACCATCACGCCGAGCTAATTTTTTGTATTTTTAGTAGAAATGGGATTTCACCATGTTAGCCAGGCTGGTCTTGAACTCCTGACCTCAGGTGATCTGCCCGCCTCCACCTCCCAAAGTGCTGGGATTACAGGCGTGAGTCACCGCACCTGGCCAATAATGTAACATATTTTCTAAGTAAGCTCACCTATCCTTTTAGGCTTAAGTATATTTATTTTTAAAGAAAACTTTAAATGGAAAATCAGAGACACATGACATCAACAAAATTGTAAAAATTGATATAATCAAACTAAGTAGTATGCAAATCGAGGTATATACTATTGCAAGACAAAGCTCGGAGCTGGAAGCCTGCTCTCTCTTCATGAAAAAGAGAAATTAGCAAGTGTTAAAGAGATGTTGTGACAAACTAGCACTAAATTAAAAACTATTTCCTTAGGATAATAAAAGGATTTTTAAAAATTTTCTCCTAGTGTGATATAAGTTTTTTAATGCCATCTGGGTACACCCAAAACAATCTCGGATACCAGCAGGGCACTATCCTGCCTTTGCCAAAGACAAATCCACAGTTTTATGCATGTTAGGATTGTGTAAGTGTTCTCCAAATCCAAGACACTGACAGATGTGTAAACTTTCAACCAAAAATCAGTCCCAAAACAGTTCGCTGAGGTGAGGCTAGGGAGAAATGCTAGAATAAGGGTGACACTCTGAATAAACAGAAAGAAATGAGATCTTTCAGTCCCACTTTACCCAAAGTAAAGAAAAATAAATGATCACGATTATTTTGGATCTAAGAAAGGAAGGTGAATTCCCTTTTATACCAGCTAACAACAAAAACTCTGCATAGGAAAAGGAAGACAGCTCTGTGCGTATGTGAATCGCACTGAGAACATGTGCCTCAGTTTCTCCAGGAATGTGAACTGATGCCAAGGGAAGGACAGCCATTCGCCCAGGCGAACATACCCCTGGAGCTGCCAACTATGGAAACGCCTGTGGTCAGCGCTCACCAATCCCCACACTAACATGTTACTAACATTTCCCACAGACTGGCAACTTATGAATGTATTGTCATTCTGGTTTATCTGAGAAACTCCAACACATCCTTAAAAGCCAGTCAATAATACAGCTTCAGAGGTGCCCTCCCCAGTTCTTTCCATTCCTTCCCAGCCTCATCTCAGTGAACGGTTTTGGGACTGATATGGGAGTCCCGTCTTGGCTCACTCATTTCTTTATGCAACACTGAAGGTGGCCAGTGCAGCAGAGTATAATCTGTAAAATGGGACGAGCTGTGCCAACCCAGAAGACTGTTGAAAGCACGGGATGAGATAAAGCAAGTAAGCATAAATGTACGTCTCAATAAATAGTAGCTGTTTTTACGATTGCTATTTATCTCTATTCAGTGTCTGAGATCCCCAAGATGAGAGCTATGCCATCCTCCATAATGGGATTCCTACTGCTGAGCCTGGTGACCAGCTCATGGGTCCCCAGTTTAGAGATTTATTGCACAAATGAATTAATGTATGATGGATGAAGTGCAAAGCTCCCATGCTTACATTCTCCTAAATTAAATTTATCTATATTAGACACCCACATGCTGGGATATATATACTTATTTTATCATATATACTTTAAGTTCTGGGGTACATGTGCAGAACGTGCAGGTTTGTTACACAGGTATACACTTGCCATGGTGGTTTGCTGCACCCATCAACCTGTCATCCACATTAGATATTTCTCCTACTGCTGGGATATGTATACTTCCTTTAACTGAAAAGCATTCTCAGTGTTAGATTTTGAAAACACAGCTGTGATTGTGGGTGGACATGGAGGGAAAAGTGAAACTTTTCCTTCTGATCTTTTCTATACTGCTTGATTTTTTCAACCAGAAGCATGTACTACTTTTACTAGGAAGATGGAATTCTAGCAACAGAAATTACCCAGACTGTGAGTAATAGACATATTCTGTCTTTCTAAGCCTTTTAGTTGTATTAGAGTTTTAAAAGAAATGTAAACATTTTATATGATTTTTTTTAAATCTCAAGTTATTCTGACCCTCAAACTACCCCCATAATTTTAAGTCAGATGTTGAAATCTGGCAGTTAGGAGGGCAAACTAGTTGCCTTTTTTTTTTTTTTTTTTTTTGAGATGGAGTCTTACTCTGTCATCAGGCTGGAATGCAGTGGCACGATCTGGGCTCACTGCAACCGCCGCCTCCCGGGTTCAAGCCATTCTCCTGCCTCAGCCTGCTGAATAGCTGGGACTACAGGCACACACTGCCATGCCTGGTCAATTTTTTGTATTTTTTAGTAGAGACAGAGTTTCACCATGTTGCCCAGGCTGGTCTTGGACTCCGGAGTTCAGGCAATTCACCTGCCTTGGCCTCCCAAAGCGCTAGGATTACAAGCATGAGCCACCACGTCCAGCCTGTCAATTTTTTTAAACTTCTGAAATTTAAGGCTGGGTGCAGAGGCACATTCCTGTAATCGCACCACTTTGAGAGGCAGAGGCAGGCAGATTACTTGAGGTCAGGACTTCAAGACCAGCCTGGCCAACATGGTGAAACCTCATCTCTACTAAAAATACAAAAATTAGCCAGTCATGGTGGTATATGCCTGTAGTCCCAGCTAGTTGGGAAGCAGAGGCAGAAGAACTGCTTGAACCCAGGAGGCGGAGGTTGCAGTGAGCCGAGATGGTGCCACTGTATTCCTGCCTAGGTGATAGAGCAAGACTCTTTCCCCTCCAAAAAAAAAAAAAAAAAAAAAAAAAAAAAAAAAAAAACTCTGAAATTGTAAATGGAAATCTGAATTCATCACTTCTTTTGAGTAACATGGAGTCACAACAGCAGGCCCCAGAAAGCTGAAGAGTAACTGCCCCTGTTCCCAGGGCCCTCACCTGCCCGTTTCATTCATTTATAGTGTCTGCTTAGCCCTTCTGAGCCTACAAATACCAACAGCTCCCACTGGGAAAAATGCTTTCTCGCCCCCTTGACCTCAACCAAGCAAAAGCTGACCATGTCTGCCAGGATTAGCTATTACTTACTTATACTTGTAATCAACAATCTGGACTTCAAATGTAGATACTGTTTTCAGTGCATTTACAAGCTGGGGAAAAAAAGAGAAACATTTAGCATTTCTTTTCCTTCTTTCCCTTCTGTTTTACTCTCCTTTATGAGTCCTAAAATTTATTTTTTTGCATGTAATATTTCAGATATTAAATATCATTTGGCAACAACCACAAATAAAAAGAAAATAAATAAGTAAATATCATTTGGGTCAATCATTTGGAACAGTCACTAAGTTCAAATCCAGGCTTCACCTGTGAAGACATGACTCCACCTCCCTCAGATACCAACACGCTGTGCTGTTGTGAGGCTGAAAGGCGAAAATTCATGGAAGCCAAGTGCTAAGCACAGAAATACACTAACCATGAACTGCTGTTATTACCATTTGCTTATTATTCCCTCAACTTTCTTTATTCTTATTTTTATTTTTTTAGAGATGAGGTTTCACTATGTTGGCCAGGATGGTCTCGATCTCCTGACCTTGTGATCTGCCCATACATTTTTGGGTACCAGAATACCCAAAATGTTCCAGACTTTACCTTCAGAGTTTTTGTTCCACCCATTATCTCATTTCAGACAACCCACTAGCACTTTGAACCTCATCCTCTGAAAATACTAAGGTCTTGGCAGAAAAACATTTTCAGTACTTCTACCTAGTAAAACAATTATTCTGGCCAGGTGTGGTGGCTCACACCTATAATCCCAGAACTTTGGGAGGCCAAGGCAGGCGGATCACCTAAGGTCAGGAGTTGGAAACCAGCTTGCCAACATGGTGAAGCCCTATCTCTACTAAATATACAAAAATTAACCAGGCATGGTGGTGGGTGCCTGTAATCCCAGCTACTTGGGAGGCTGAGGCAGGAGACTCGCTTGAACCCAGGAGGCAGAGGGTGCAGTGAGTCGGGATCGCACCACTGCACTCCAGACTGGGTGGCAGAGCGAGACTCTGTCTCAAAAAAAGAAAAAAAAGTAAAACAATTATTCTTCTAGTAAACAAAAAGTAATAAAGCATTGTTAATCTATTATCAAAAATATAGTCATGGCTCTCTATGTCCCTCACAATTAGGCCACTGGGTATCAGCACCACTCAGAAATTTCTGCACCTGTACCATGTTGTCTTGTGGCATACACAACACCACAACAGCAATATCAACAGTTGCAAGTATCATCGACGGAGCACGTAAGTGGTGCTGGCATTTCTAAGTAGGTCGTTAGGTTTACTTCATTTAATAGTCATAAGAATCCTATCAAATGGCTGGGCACAGTGGCTCATGCCTGTAATCCCAGTACTTTGGGAGGCCGAGGCAGGTGAATCACCTGAGGTCAGGAGTTCAAGACCAGACTGACCAACACTGACCAGGTGAAATCCTGGCTAATACAAAATTAGCCAGGCGTGGTGGTGCATGCCTGTAATCCCAGCTACTTGGGAGGTTGAGGCAGGAGAATCACTTGAATCTAGGAGGTGGAGGTTGCAGTGAGCCGAGATTGTGCCACTGTGCTACACCCTGAGCAACAACAGTGAAACTCCGTTTCGAAAAAAAAAATCCTATTGAGTAAGTATTAGTGCTATGCCCACTTTACAAATTAGACAAGATAGGCTCAGAGAAGTAAAATAACTTTTCCAGGATCTTACAGCTCCCAAATGCACAGACAAAAATAAATCTAGGTCTTCTGACCCCAGAACTTGTGTTCCTAACCAGTGTACTCTATTGTCCTGCTTACAGAAAGCAACAAGCAGTGACCGAGATTTAACCCCTTCCCCTGTGTGTGTGTGTGTGTGTGCCTGTCTCTCTTACTCTCACACACACACACACACACACACACACACACACACACACACACACACACACACACA